>NC_073241.2:86170151-86473181 GCF_029281585.2 Gorilla gorilla gorilla | reverse complement strand
TTTCCTTATGTATTACGTAGGCACCTAGACCAGTATTGTTCAAGGGTAGGGATGACCCTTGCCTTTATGACTCAGGAAGACTTTGTCTTTGCTATACTTCTTGTGACATCTCTACAGGTAAAACTTTTGGTGTTTTCTACCTTCATCTCTTCCTACATCTTTAGTGTCCCCTCCACCCCCATCCTAATGCTCTGTGTTCTGTTTCCTTCCCAGTCACCTTGACCACATCACCTATACCTTTCTTAGCTCCTCCCCAAATACCAAAGCACTTTCTGCATATTCACTCCTTTCCAGCCCACTTCTCTCCACTTCTGATAAAGGAAAAAACTGGACTAATCAACTCAAACTGAAATGTTCCTGGCTGCTGACAGCTTCAGCTACCACTCCTGGAGTTAATCCTAAAATTCAAAAGAGTAAATATACTGGAACCTCAGAGGTTCCAGTTCTGCTTGAAGGTGGGAGTGGGCTACTTTTGCTCATAGAGGCTCGGAGAATCCTCATATCTCACTATGTGTGTATGTTTCCTGCTTTATTTCTACAATCAATGATCTAAACACTGTTTATTCCATTGGAAAGATCCACAAATGCATTAGCCAAGTCTTTTGATTGCACACAACAGAAACCCAGCTTAAAAAAGGAGGGGGGATATATGGGCTCACTTAAAGACCCAAAGGTCTCTCTGGCTCAGGCATAGTGGGATCCAGGTACTTGAACACAATAATCAGAACTTGATCTCTGGTTTCCTCCTGACTGGCTCTCCTCCCAGGCTGGATGTCTTAACAGGGCTCTCCGAGCAGCTGCAGGTGTGCATCACCCATAGTCAGCAACTGCCACTCACAGGAGAGCTGCTAGTTCTGAGAAAGAGAAATTCCAACAGAAGTCTCAAGATCATATCTCTTGGTCTACCTTGGATCAGTCCTCATCCTCGAACCAATCTCATTGGCCAGAGGCATGGAAGACTAAACTAGAGAAAATTCCTCTCCTTTCCCAGCTCCTGACCTCTACTACCCAGGGCAGACTCAGCCTGTGGCCAGTCCTGGCCCCTGCTGATAACTGTACAAGAACAAAAGCCTTTTGCTAGCCGAAAGCTTGACTTAGGGAGCCAGTGACAATTTAGAGGAACTGTAAAACCATGGTTTCTGGGCCCTCATCAGCAAGCAAAACTACCTTAAATTAATCAGGTATAGACTGTACTGTCCTGATCAAACTACCAGGCACCTAGGAGGTGATCACAAACATCACAGTTATTAAAGGAACATGCTTATGACTCCACTGCTTACATTTCCACCTTGTGACATGCCCAGAAGGGACCAGTATCAGGATACACATTTCCAGTCTCTCCCCCAACTTCCCCCATCATGTGCTGCTCCAGCCAGAGGAAGAGTGACTTATCTGCTTGGGGAGATCAGGGAGAACCAGGCAAATCCACCAGGCCACATTTGCCAAGAGCAGAATCCTTGAGTGGGACATGGACATGTCTTGCTGGTTCTCTTAGACCTGCCTGGCTTCTTCTGGAGCTCACTGCCCTCCTCCTTTTCCCACCCCCAACCACAGGGGAAGTCTGCTTCTCTTTAGCAGGCATGTAGTTGGATGCGTATGTTCAGATTGGAGAGCCACACGGAAGATCTTGCTGCCCAGTTTTCCAGAGAGCCCTATGCTTTGGGTACTATAATTGACTCTTTGATCCCATTGAGCTCCTTAATTGGCTAAAACCAAGAGGGGAGAAAGCATAAGTAATTAGCACCTCCACCCCTTGTAGCACAACATCAGCAGCAGACAACAATGATGGTGATGATGATGAAGGTGGTGGTGATGATTACAGGAAGGTCTCTCCCAGAAGCAGTAGGGAGTCAGGCCAGCAGTGACCATGCTCTCCCACTTTCCATCCCTAACAGAACCATCAGCCCTGAGTGTCCCCCTACTGGGGGCTGAACCTTGTCCTCTGCAGAGAACACAAAAATAATTGCAAAGTGCTGTCTGCATCCTGCAGAAGCACACCAGCCACTTGAGCTTGGGCATTAAATCATACCAGAAGACTATATATCTGCCCTGGGAAGGAAGGAAGCAATTGAAACCCAGTATTTAAAGGCAGTCTCAGATTTATCCTCCCTCTTGACAGCCTACAAAACGTTGGAGAATAGTCCCTGCCTTTCTCTGAATGATAAAACAGAAACCACTGTCCAGAAATTGGTCCTGAGAAAGTTCATCGCTCATTCTCATGTGACCTTCCTGAGAAACAGAAACTGCAGGCCAAAACTCTGAGTTTCTTTACTTCCACTCATTTGCCAAGCAAGTGCTGTGTTGCCTTCTCAGCATCCTACGATGTTTCACTTTTCGTGCATTTCCTTTCTTGTTTTTTCACCAACAAGGCAGCAGCACTGATTTTTGTGCACTTTCATGGAGATACATCTCACCCACTGGCTTTGTTCAACCCATGCCCCACCCTTAACCAGCAGACCTCCATGCCCCCGGAAGGGATTTTGAAGGCCAAATATTTTGGCTTGTTTCCATTCAGAAAGCTTCCCTATTGTTTGGACATTAGTAAACTAAAATCCAAAGTCCTCAGCCAATTACTTCACCTCCTAATCTAACTTTGGGAGTTTGCTGGCTCCGTGTCAAGCCGATTACTGACGAAAGGCAATCAGTCATCGTGCCTTGTCTGTGGGCAGGTGAGCCCAACCGCCCCGCAGGGCCAGGAGCAAGTCAACATAGGATTGCATCATCTGCAGCTCTCAGTCTGAAGAACTGTGGGTAACACAGTGTGCTGATAACCCCACTCCCTGTCTTGCAGGAGGAGCTCACATTGTTGACAATTAACCCGATCCAAGAGACCTGCATAAATCAATCACTATAGGAAAAAAAAAAATTGTTCTTGATCTACAGTGACAAATGTGTAGACAAGGTCAGTGGCCTGGGTTTACAACCTTGCTGTCTGAAGTGAGAATCTGGGGAGGAAGCTGCCAGTAGAAGATAGGGGCATTTCCAAGAATTTCCAGAGACCCATGCTGAGCAACCTGCTTTGCACTGGACATTCCCACCCTCAGGCCTATTTCCTTCCCTTGACATTTGATGCCCTCTGCACTGGTCCATTTTGTGCTGCTATAAAGGAATACCTGAGACTGGGTAATTTATAAGGAAAAGAGGTTTATTCGACTCATGGTTCTGCAGGCTATTCCAGAAGCATGGCACCGTCATCTGCTGGGCTCTCAGGAAGCTTTTCCGGAAGGGGGAAGGCAGGGGGAGCGGGCGTGGCTCTTGGTGAGAGAGGGAGCAGGAGAGACAGCAGGAGGTGCCAGGCTCTTTTAAACTAAAACCATACAGTGAGAACTCATACCACAGAGAGGGCACCAAGCCATTCATGAGGGATCCACCCCCATGGCCCATTTGCCCCCCACCAAGCTGCACTCTAACATTGGGGATCACAATTCGACAGGAGATTTGGAGGAGACAATCATCCAAACCATATCACCCTCCTTTGGGTTTCTGACTCAGTGTTGTCCCCAGTCCCACAGACTTGCAATTCCCAAAGGGCCTCCCCAGCTGCAGGGCCATTGGCCAGGCCCTCTGCCCAGATGTCCCTTCCTCCTTCTTCACTGACACTACCCTACCCCTTCCCCTCCCTACTGGAAACTTCCTGTTTGTCATTCAGGTCTCAGCCTAGACATTCTTCAGTCCAGGCAACCTTCCTTGACCCCTCATTCTGCTCAAGGGCCCTTCAGGTATTCTCCCGTGGGGTCTATACCCATTTCCTGGGGCTGCTGTAGCAAAGTACCACAGACTAGGGGCTTAAAGCAGTGGTCCCCAAACTCTGTGGCAACAGTCCCTGTTTCGTGGAAGACAGTTTTTCCACGGGCTGGTGCAGGGCAGGTGGAGGTGGTTTCAGGATGATTCAAGCACATTGCATTTGTTGTGCATTTTATTTCTATTATTATTACATTGTAATATATAATGAAATAATTATACAACTTAACATAATGTAGAATCAGTGGGAGCCCTGAACTTGTTTTCCTGCAACTAGACAGTCCTATCTGGGGGTGATGGGAGACAGTGACAGATCATCAGGCACTAGATTCTCACAAGGAGCATGCAACCTAGATCCCTCACATGCTCAGTTCACAATATGGTTCATGCTCTTGTGAGAATCTATTGTCACCGCTGATCTGACAGGAGGGGGAGCTCAGGCAGTCATGCTCACTCCCCTGCCACTCACCTCCTGCTGTGCGGCCTGGTTCCTAACAGGCCACAGACCAGTACCAGGGGGACCCCTGGTTTAAATAACAGAAATATATTGTCACACAGTTCTGGAGGCTGGAAGTCCAAGATCAAGATGTTGGCAGGGTTGGTTCTTTCTGAGGGCTGTGAGGGGAGGATCTGTCCCAGGCTTCTCTCCTCAGCTTGTAGGGGGCCATCTTCTCCTCGTGTCTCTTCATGTCATTTCCCTTCTATGCCTAACTGTGTCCAGATTTCCTCTGTTCATAAAGTCACCAGTCATACTGGATTAGGGTCCACCCTAATGACCTCCATTTATCTTGATTACCTTTGTAAAGACTATCTCCTAACAAGGCCATAGTCTGAGGTGCTGAGGTTAGGACTTCAACAGATGAATTTGAAGAGGAAAAAATGTAGCCCATAACAGGACCCTTACTACTTCTCACCTACCATAGGGTATCAACTGGCCTCATTCCTCCTCCATCACCCTCACTGAGGGCAGGAATGGTGTCCGACCCTCCCTCTAGTCCAGTGCCTGGCATGAGGTATGTTCTCATTTCTGTTCATGATTTCACATGCCTGCCCCTCTCCTCTTTTTCTTCATTGTGTAATGGCCCTTGCTACTGACAGCATGGGCCCTGGTGGCCACAGGAATTGAACTGCCTGGCATGGGAGTGGGTGGGGTGGGGAGGGCTGCTCAGAGCCCGTCTGCTGTTGGTGACACAGTGGTAATGACCTGAACACAGCTTCCCCATCTGCTTCAACCTCCGGGGAGCCACCACCATGAGGACGCGGGTCCCTCCTTGGCAGGGCATGCATCAAACTAATTCTCCGGTTCCATTTCTTAATCTAACGGGTGGTTCCAGGAATCCAGCCATGTGCTTTAATGGGCCCCTGTCATTAGAGGCTTGGCAAATGCTCACACTCCCAATCTCCCTGAAGCCCAGGAGGGCTGGCCAAGGGCTGAGAGGCACCAGGGCCATTTTCAAAAGCAAAAGGGCAGCAGGATCATAGTCTGACATTTTTTTAAACCTGCATTTATTTAGTAAATAATGTATGTTAATGCAACATATGCTGTATTATGCAATAATGACAGAAACAACCTGATCCTCCTATCCCAGACTTCACTCGCATCCTGCAGCTGCTCGGCAGGAATCCTGCACCCGCCTCCAGCCAAGTACTCCTTGACAAGTTCATGAAAGGGCAATGAACATTGGAGGTCAGCTCCTGGCTGCCTCCTCCCCTGCTGGGCTGCCCGACCTCCTCCTTGTCCCTCCCTTCTCACACCAAGCCATCCACACCTGCCACCTTCCACAGACCCTCCTCAGACCTGCAAGACCTCCCTGACCATGTTGGCCCGCAGCGACCTCCGTACTTGTCAAATCACCTCATCCCTTGTCATTTGGGTCTTAGTTGACATACAAGGGTCATTGCAACTTTACTGCTTCTTCTGTCTGTCTCCTAAACAGATCACAGAGTTGCCCTTCCTTCCTCAGGGCACCAGAGCAGTGCTTGGGCCAAGCCAGGATTATTCCAACTTCGGTTGACTGAAAACTTAATGTCACATCAGATCAGTGTTTGCTGGGGGCGTGCATGTGGGGCAGAAGGAGGTGATTGACTGCAAAGGCGCATGAGAGAATTTTTTGGGGTGATGGAAATATTCTAATTCTTGACTGAGGTGGTGGTTACTTGGGAGTATACATTTCTCTAAACTCACCAAACTGTACAATTAAAATCTGTGTTTTAATGTATGTAAATTATTCCTCAATGAAATTAATTAAAGAAAAAAAAATCCGTGTTATTGTAACAACACATAGAACCAGGTTTCCCTCACAGTTTGGCAACTATGAAGTTCTAACCCCACCCTTGGTAGACAGCTATTCTGACACTCAACGACTGTGACAGAGCGGACCCGTGATACTTGTTAGAATCTGGGTTTGTCAGAGAGAGCACACAGCATCCATCCAAGAGAATGCTATGGGGCCTGTATTATCAGGAACATTTTGTCTTAGCAGGAGATTGTTAAAATTCACATAAGACATGTTTTATTTGAAAAAAATGACCCAGGCCCCAGCATCAGGTGCCTGGGTTCATGTCTGACAGTCCATGGGCTGTTGGCGGCATGCTTCCTTGGTGTAGTTTTCTGTTCCTTTAACTATCAACTGAGGCTTCAGGCTGGCTAATCTGTGACATTTCTTTTAACTCTGCAATTCAATAATAAGGCTGCACCATTCCTGTGCACTGATAAAGTCACCAAATCACTGGAAAATTGGTGCCTGTGACATCCAACATGCTCCTGACACACACCTACCCTTTCGTGGGCCCATTCCTAATTCCTGGTTCTTTGCTGAAATCTTCTTCCATCTCTTAGTTTTTCCTGAGTTCTTGTTGGTCAAGACCTTTCTCACCTGCTTCTCTATTATTCTGGCAACTCAAAGTTAGTAAGTTTTTTTGTGGTGATGGCAGAACCCCCAGCTTTTCTAGTCTGCCTCCTCTCTTACATGAGAACTCATGGTTGAGTGCTCTCTAGTACTCTGCCATGGGAAAGCACCTGTATAGGATGAGGACTTTATCAGTTTCAGCTCACATACTCCTCACGGTTCTGTGAGGTAAGTTTTATTATTTTATTTTCATTTTGCAGAAAAAGAAACTTAGCCATAAACAAGTTAGAGGGACTTGCCCAAGCTTACTCAGGCTATGCATGCGACAGCAGGATTGGGAAGTGAAGGCCTCAGACCCTAGCGTCTGTGTGCTTGACCACGATGCTGTTCTGCTTCCCTGAGACCCAAGGTACTTCAGGAAGACCGCTACCACCATGTTCGCTTTTCTTTATTAAGGAGAAATGCAATGAATATGACATTCAAGAAGAAACCCCTTCTTCTAAAAAAAAAATGGGTGATAGGATAATCCCCAACTAATTTTTGGATGCTTTTTTCTAAAGTCTTATGATTGCTGGGAATGAAGAGTTAGTATTGGAACTGCAATTATTAGGGGGGTGGGGGAAGCAGGTGGTTTCCAACACACATGTCCCCTCCACCCCACTGGAATTCCCACAAAAATGTCAGAGAGCCATAGAAACCTCCTTGGGCAGGCTCCCAAACTTAAAGACAGATTGCCCCTAACATGGAACAACCCCAGAAAGATCTTTATCAAATTATGCCCTTATGGTCATGGTGTTTCGTATGTTCTTTGAAGGAGAATTCAATGTAAAATGAGTTTAAGAAATGCTGGGAGTTCAAACACATCTCCTCACTAGTGTACTTCAAAGCTTTTACCACAAGTGAATTGCAAATCTCCCAACATAGTTTACCATGTTTATTTTCCCCATGGAAGGTTGTTGTTGGTAGTGTTGGTGTATGTGTGTGTGGTAAGGGTAAGGTAAGAGTAGGTATTTGTTTTTGCCAAATGCCTTTTATTAATACCATCTTGAGGAAAACAGAAAAAGACATTTAGAAAAATACTGCTACCATGGGTAGAAGACAAGGTGAAGACTCAGGTAAGTTAATATGCTGGCCAGCCTCCAAGATGGCTCCCAGTGATTCTCGCCTCTTAGTATTCCCATTTTTGTGTAGTCCCTTCCCACATAAGGCTGACCTGTACTGCTAAGTAAGATATTTCAGAAAGGATGGTGTATGACTTCTGAGGCTAGGTCATAAAAGACATTTCAGCTTCTTCCTTGCTCTCCCTTGGATCACTAACTCTGGAGGAAGCTGACTGCTGTGGTGTGAGGAACCCAAGCAGCCCAGTGGGGAGATCCAAGTGTTGTAAAGAACTGAGGCACCTCACCAATAGCCAGCATGGGCTTGCTGGTCACAAGAGTGTGCCATCTTGGAAGCAGATCCTCCAGCCCCAGTCCAGTCTTCAGATGACTGCAGTCCCAACTGTCATTCAAGTTCATGGGAGATTATAAGCCAGAACTACCCAGCCACAAGCCACTCTTGAGTTCCTGACCCACAGAAACTGTGTGAGATAATAAATATTAGTTGTTGTTTTAAGTCACTAAGTTTTAGGGTCATTTGTTATGCAGCAATAGATGCCTAATAGAGTTAAGCAGAACTTCCATGATGTTTCCATGAAATGAACCTTTTGGAAATAGTTTACACTCTTTAGAAATGAAGAGCAGTGATCTTCTGGCTACTATATTTCTATGACTATATAGCTTCTATAACTATAGAAAAATAACAACAGAAACATTTTATTTGGGATGTTTTTGTCAATGAACAGGAAGACCAGTGGTGATTGGTACTAATGTGTGGCTCCCATAATTTCATTTTCATCTACTGTATGTAGGTACATGCTTCCTTTACCTACTGTAAAACATTGGCCTGCATTGCATTAGTTTTGCTGTATAATAAGAACAGCATGATGTTACTCATTACTGCTATCTGCCTGTCTTGGGCTGTAAACCCCTAGCTGCAAGGATTGGTAGGGCACCTCAAACAAAAATTCTCATTTTTCTTAACAGTTGTGCTAGCGGAAAATGTAACAGTGTGCTCAGAGCACCATTAACCTATCTGTCAGCTTTTAGCCTGTTCCTGAGAGTCTATGAACTTACTCTTAAAATCCTACAAAGAAGGAACTCTCATAATCTTAGCAAGGGATCACATTCTATTAATATTTTAATGTCTGCTTTGCTACAATAAAGTTTTGCTATATTATGAGAGAAATTTTGAGCTACTGCCCAGAAGAGGATAAATCAAGATATTTAAAGATTCAGCACTAAACAATGTTAATAACACCAATATGATGCTTTGTCTGAATTTTCTTGAAAAAAATGTTTTTAAAAGATACTCATGAATGGATAAATATAGTCACAAACTCTCAAGTTGAATAAGGGAGGCTACATTTCCCTCAGCCTTGGAACAAGGATAATAAAATATTGCTTTTATGGAGCCCCTTTCTTGGAAAAAGAGCTCATAAAACTTTATCATACATGTATTTGCTCTCTTAATGTAATCATTTAATCTCCCTCATGCTTTTCTCGAAGGCATCTTTACTACTGTGTGGCAGGGACTCCAGACTAATTATGTTTACAGACAATGGTCAAGCCATCTTCTGAAAAGCCTGATTTTCTGGGGGAATGCAACAGTAAAAAACTCCGTGATTTTTTTCCTTTATCTGAAAAAAAAATTATTGGGGTTTACTAGGATTGTAACCAGTGTCCCTATGAAGCAATGAGCTTGTTGTGCTGATTAACCTTATCTGCTGCCTCCTCATTCATTCTCTGGGTCACACAGGTTGCCATGGGAGAGTAAACACAGCCCTAGACCTTACCTTTTCACCTCGTCCTAATCTTCCTTTAGGGGCTCCTAGCAACTGTCCTGACCCCGAGAACACAGTAAAAAGTGGAGGGTTGTGAGCTCAGAAAAAGCAATTAGGCCTTTTGACCAATATCAACCAAGAGAAGGGAAGGGTGTAAGCTCAGACAAAGCAATTAAATCTTTCAACCAATATCAACCAAGAGAAGGGAAGGATGTGAGCTCAGAGAAAGCAATTAGGTTTTTTGACCAATATCAACAAGGATAAGGGAAGCTGGGAGTCTTCCTTCTGGGATCTTTATCGAGTAAGTTAAGCTGTCTTTCAGGGGATGACGCAACCTCTAGGTCAGGTGTGTCCATGCCTCATGCATTCTTTCATTTTGCTCAGAGAAGCAAGACTCCAAGCTCTCCCATCTCCTAGTGGAGGGTTGGGATTTGCTCAAGAGGAAGGGGCAGTATAGGCAAGCCAGCTACGGGTGAGGGTTGGGTAGTGCCCCAGAAACTGCCTCAGCACTCCAACCCAGAGCCCAGTTTTGTCCTGCTGCTGGCTGCCTTTCTTACCAGAGATGCCCCTCTATCTATATTGAGATTTTACCTTTTTAACAGTTAATGAAAGGAGAGAAAAGATACAATTACCAGCAGTTTAGGGGCCAAGAGAGCATTTCCAAAGCTAATGCTCAGATGTCTCTAGTCATTATTCTCCAATTCTGTCTCCTAATAGAGCTGGTTGTAGTTTTTAATCTGAATAAAATTTCACATCCACGTCTTTCCCCACCCCCTGCTCTTGATGGAAGCCTAGAGGGCCCAGTAGATGACTGTTTGAATGAGTGAAGGATGGATGAAGGAATGAATAATTTTTCTAATGGAATAGATCATTCTATCCTCAGAACAATCTGGTGAGATACACAAGTCATGTATTCCTCCACTTTTAACAGATGTGCAAACTGAGGTACAGAGGGATTTAACAACATCCTAAGGTCACATGGAGAATGAGTGACACTGAATTAGAACTTACAATGCTCTAAGTAGATAGTCCACAAACTATGTCTTGCTTATGCCCATTTTTAGTTGAGCCATTTAGTTGCTAAATAACTAGCCCTGCTCTCTCAGCTTGGGGTGGCCCCATTTCCCTCCCAACTCTGATCCATTGGCACCTCCCAGTGCTCCCAGGCTTTCGTGGTCCAACAGAACCCCTGTTTCTTCCCTGGTGCCATCCTGAGACCCACGCATGGAAGTAAACTCTTCCTCCCTGGTGCCTCCCTGAGGCTGCTCATGATTTTCTATCCTGGCTCCTCTTTGCTGTATCCATGACCCCAGCCCAGGGACATTCACAGCCTTGCCTGGATGGCCAATCCCACTACACCTGGGAAAAGTCTAGTTGGAGGAGATATTTTTATCAATTATCTTGTGGCACAAACAAGACCACTAGGAAGGGTTCCTCTGGCGAGGCACAGTGGCTCATGCCTGTAATCCCAACACTTCGGGAGGCTGAGGCGGGCAGATCACGAGGTCAGGAGATCGAGACCATCCTGGCTAACACAGTGAAACCCTGTCTCTACTAAAAATACAAAAAATTCACTGGGCGTGGTGGCACGCGCCTGTAATCCCAATTGCTTGGGAGGCTGAGGCAGGAGAATCGCTCGAACCTGGGAGGCGGAGGTTGCAGTGAGCTGAGATTACACCACTGCACTCTAACCTGGGCAACAAAGCAAGACTCCATCTCAAAAAAAGAAAAAAAAAAAAGAAGTGTTGCTCCTCTTCCTACTGATAAGTGGAGGAAATCACAAATCAGGAAGTGTGGGAGAATGGTTGGCGCATAAGCCACTGTGGGTCTTATTATTTTGGACACTTCTTGTGTTGTTGCTCCTTGAGCTCACTCCTTCCTTCCCCCTATTCTCTGGGGCACAGGGTAACTGTAAGCAATGGGGTCGGGTTTTTTTTTCATTCATTTAAATGAAAAGACTTTCTCTCAAATTCCTTTCTTTTTCTGACATCCCATTGTTCAAAACATATTAATGTCTCTTCTGGAATTCCTTTCATTGCTTATTGAGTATTCTTTTGGATAATTTTTAATGGTGGCAACAATTTTCCACCCCTGAGGGTGGGTTTGGCTGTGGCTTTTTTGCCAGATAACAACAATGTAACTGTATGAAACATTTTACAGCTTTAGAGACTAGGATGTCCTTGGTGTTGATAGATTCAGAATTAAGACTTAAGACTAAAGAAAATGGTGACTTTTATCTGGGTAGAAAATTTGACATAAAACAAAGGAAAGAGACAAGTTTTGGGGGTGGTTCAAGAATGGCCCAAAAGCATAGCCAAGAGTTGAGTTCTGGGCCAACCCCTTTGAGTAGTGGTGGCTCCACTGGGTAGCCAGAGTGACAGCTTTAGCAAAGGGCACAGATTTGGATGTCTTCATTCCAATGTGCGAGTTGTTAACAACCACAGCCATTGCACCAGGAGCCTTCAACAAACATTCAAAAGTGCCTACTAAGTGTCAGGTGTGGAGTCATAAAGAAAGATGCAGGGTTCTAATGTCTGGATTTGCAACCTAATGGGGGCAAATGCAATACTCATGTAACAAGTGCAGGCACAGGTGTCCATAGGGCCACATGGCACAAAGGAAGGCACTGTCACATCTCTTGGGGCTAATGGGGCAGAAGGGACTGTTGACCAGGCATGGAGTGTCAGTAAAGACTTCATGGGATTAGCAACAGTCCTCACAATTACCCCCCAGAGTAAGCATTCATATGCCCATTGTGCAGATGAGACAGCTGAAGGGGAGAGAGATTAAAATGCTGGCATGGGAACCAAGGATACTTCCTCTTTGCTTTGCTCACTGCTGCATATCCACCTAGCACTGCTTGAGTACTAAATATCAGGGCTGGAATCTGGGCCTGTCTGAAATGCAACACAACACTCTCTCTATTTCAGAATGCTGCCTTCTTTTTGTTGAAAAAAAATCAGAATTCATTTATTGTTGTTGTTGTTTTAAGTTTATAGGCATACTTCAATGAAAGTGAAGTACCTAGAACAGTCCCTGGCACACTATCAGTGTTGCTTAAATATTTACTGAATGAGGCAATGTGGCTGGTGCCTGGCAGGTGCCAAGAAAATGAGAGACAGATGGCAAGAGGAGAAGAGGGCAGACAGAGTGCCAGGAGCATTCCAGGCACATTGGGCACAAATGGCATACATAGGAGGACCAGGTATTGGTTTTACTATTTGAGGGATAAGTAGAGTGAAGCTCAAAGATATGAGGTTCCTTGCCCTAAAATCACTCAGCAAGTGGCAGAAATGTGCCACACGGCTTCTGAACACAGTCACTGATTGAAGTAGACAACAGGCAGCAGCCAAGGAGTATATTCATGGGGCACAGGACACCACTGAGTTGGGATTTCTCTTCTTTCCTCATTCCTAGGCCCTAGTAGAACTCTGCTCTTCTAACTTTAACCAAACACTGATGCCTATTAAAATGTATCCCCCCATACAAAATAACTAATGTTTAAACTTCTTTAAGTCTTCACCTTAGAAGGAATGAGCTTTCAATCCTTGTCTAAAGCCACATCTTAACAGTCGGCGGAGCAGAGCAAGAGTGTCTTGTCTATCTCCTTTTTACCTCACTGGTGAAGGAGGGATTCCTGCCCTAGGGCTCTGGGGATGGCCAAACACATACCATCAACACTGGACTGATGAGTTTGATAGCAGTTTATTTGTCACATAGACTCACAGCCCAGAGGAGGAAGACAGCTCATTACATGCAGGATCACATGGGGTTACACTCTAGAGAAGAGTGAGCTGGCAGGGACTGCAGGAGGCAAGCTTCATAGTAACAAGAGCCAGAGATGCCCACAGCTCCTGCAGGGGCATATGATTGGCTTGTTTGAATAATGTTGCAGGCTGGGAGGGGCATGAAACACATTGGGTTGAGGACCAGGTGGAGTGCGGTTGGTCCAGCCATTGAAGGAACTATGCTGGTGGGAGCCTTTCTTTGCTAAATGGGGGCATATCTGGGAAGAGCAGGGGAATTCAGTTAGGCCTCTGGGGCTGCGTGAGGCTCAAAGACATCAAGGTACCATGTGAAAGAAATTTCAGGCCTTACGATATAAAGTGAGACCTAGGGGCAGGTGCTACACAGTGAGAGAGGGAAGAAGGCAGTTTCACAATGTTACCCAAGATGGGCCCCTCCTCCCAGTGTAGCTGATAGCAACCCACACACAAGTCCTTCAGCTGCGGCTCATCCATGCTGTGGAAGCCTTAACAGCATTAGAGAAGTTTGCTGTAAAAATGACTGTGGTGACATGGAAGAATATCTCCAATATAGTGTTGAGTCAAACAGACAGGGAACTAATGAGTGTATAGAGTAAGATCCCAATCAAATATTAAAATGACCAGTAAGCCCAATAAGTTGCTGCCAGCAATTTTCCCTGAGTAGTGCAATTATGAGTGATTGGTTTTCTTCTGTAGTGATTTTATCTGGTTTCCATTAGCATTACTTTTTAAAATCATGTAGAAAATGTAAAGTGAATTTACACATCAAATTTATAATACTAGCCTTATAATTGCTCATATATTTACCCTTACTGGAGACCTGTATTTCTATATATGGCTTCAAATTACTGTCTAGCTTCTTCTTTTTATTATTTTAGAGACAGGGTGTCAGTCACTCAGACTGGAGTGCAGGGATGCTATAATAACTCACTGAAGCCTTCAATTCCTGGGCTCAAATGATCCTCCTGCCTCAGCCTCCTGAGTAGCCTGGACTATACATGCACAACACCATATCCAGCTAATTTTTATTTTATTTTTTGTAAAGACAGAGTCTCTCTATGTTGCCCAGGCTGGTGTTGGACTCTTGGCCTCAAGCTATCCTTTCCCTTCCACATTCCAAAGCCTGAGATAGGTTTGAGCCACCACAACTGGCCATCTAGCTTCTTTTCATTTCAATCTGAGGGACAGACTTCTCCCTTTATCATTTCTTGCAGGATAGATCTAGTGGTAAGAAACTCTCAGTATTATTTTTTGAATGTATTAAGAAAATAATATTTGGGAGGAAACAACACAGAAATCAGAGACTTGACTGCCCCAGCTGTCTGGAGGCAACTTCAGAAGTAAAATAAGCCATCTCTAAGGCCACTTCATCACAAAGCTCTAACAAGGTTCTTGGAAACCACAACAATCTCACTGAAGACCCATATGGTACATGAGATGTAGTTCCCCACAACCAGAGAGAACTCCACAAGAGCTCTGCCACTTAGTCCCTGTGAGACTTGGGGAAGTGAACTCACCTTCACCTTTTATAACAGGATCCTGTGTTTTCATATGGGAAAATGGGGAGGGGCTGATTTTAGGTGAGGGACTACCAACCCAGGTGCCTTAAGCCTTCACCAGAAGTGAGTTAGGCCGTTGGGTAGACTGTTCAGGAATAAGAGCTTCCGGAGCTGTGAAAGACTGTTCACCTATTCCTACTCAAGAATAGGAACAGAGCTGCTGGCACTTCCAATTTTTAAAGAAAATCCCTCAAACTTTATTCTTATTTGAAGTCTCGTGATGTAAAACATAGATGATTAATTCAGCTTAACACAAATAAACCAAGAAACAATCCAAAACACTACAAAGGTCAAAAAAGACACATCCATCATGGGAATACATCTGGTCACCAGTTCACGACATCTGCATTATGTGATCTCTGAAGTCTCTTCAAGCTCTGGAACTTTGCGATTCAGTGATGTCTTGTTTCTCCTCTTGAGATGTGACATGTACAATAGGGAAGGTCAAACCGAGGTGCTTTCTATCTTTGAGGCAACACTGGTGAAGGCTGGAACCAACAACAGGTGACATTCTCAAGCCAATGAATTTTTCTCCAACTCCATAGCGAGCCCTCAGCTGACTCCCTATCCTGTGTTTAACACGGCTGTGCTACTTCAGGCTCCCATCTCGCTGAGGGTGCCCATGTCAGCCAATGACCTTTGTTACACCCCAGTGCCTTCAGGTATATAAATAAGGAGCTTTTCTATCCAAACTGGACAGATAAGATGTACTATACTTGCATGTCACAAAGCAGACATGTGCAGTAGGGTCTCAGCTATAGAGGAAGGTGAGGTTCTGGAAATATTTTGTGGAAAAAAGACTGTGTAAGTATGAGAAGGATCATCAGATAATATCAGCTTTTACAGATCGGGGCTTCTCAGAGGGATGCTATAAAACACTCTTCACAGAGGCTCAAAAGGAGTATTGATTTTTTTAGGAGCAGAAGGGGTCAAAATTACATGCCTTCCACAACAGCAGCCACTGCTCTGCCACTCTGGACCTTTCTAACAAAGAACAAAGTCAGGAACAGGCAGAAAAATAGAGCTGAGAAGGGAGACAAAGAGGAAGGCATTGTCTGGTCCTGGCAAACCTTCCCCCGGACGCTGTATTAAGGCAAGGTGAAGCTCTTCAGCAATACCGGAACCTGATTTTATGTGGTGGCTGCTGCAGTTGACAGCCATCTCTGGGGACCTGCTGTGTGTCTGCAGGAAGGCGGTGGGAAAGGTCACCACAGGGCGGGCTGTGGCCCAATGGCACTGGCAGCCAAAGATTTCCCAGGTTGATGCACTTGATCCTCCAAGTAGATAAAATGCCCAGAAGGCACCAGACATTTTCGTAGTCCAGCAGGATGGTGCTGAAATCAGCATTGCAGAATCCTGATGGCATGCCCCTCGGAACAAGAACATGGATACTTGCCGGTGTCTTTTGCTCTGGAAGGGTGGACAGGTGGAAGGGAGGAAGAGGTTGCTCTTGTGTGATTGCAAAAGAGGACGCAGCACCTATGTCCACTATGTGGCCTGAGAGAGGTCCCTTGCCCAAAGGGGTACAGGAAGACTTCCTTAGGAAGGAAGTTGGATTTATGTTTTGTTTATTTGTTTGTTTGTTTGTTCATTTTCTGAGATAGGGTTTCACTCTATTACCCAGGCTGGAGTTCACTGGCATGATCACAGCTCACTGCAGACTTGACTTCCAGGATTCAAGCAATTCACCCACCTCAGCTGCCAGAGTAGCTGGGACCACAGGTGTGGTGACCACCATGCCAAGCTAATTTTTGTATCTTTTGCAGAGGCAAAGTCTTGCTATGTTGCCCAGGCTGGTGTCAAACTCCTGAGCTCAAGCAATCCAACCGCCTTGGTCTCCCAAAGTGCTGGTATTACAGGAGTGAGCCACTGTGCCCAGCCCAGAATTTATAAATCAGAAGGTCACTTTCCTGGGGGCTGCAGCCAGGAAGCTATTAGAATGAATTAAACCAGTGAAGCTCTGGGAGTTAGCAACAGAGCAGAGAAGCAATCAATGGCATCTTAATTCTTGCTACCTCCTGGAAGTGTGGAGATCCTGTTCTTTAGTTTTTCTTCCCTCCCAGGTTCTGTTCAGTTGATAAGTAGACCGTATTTGCCTAAAAATGATGAAAATATTTCCTACTAAACCCAAAGTGTGAGGCTCTGAGAAGGTTCATCTGTAGAGCCTTCAGGGAACCCTACCTGCCACCCAAATGTGAATGAACCTGGGTGGAGATGCTGGGAATTTGAAGAGAAAGCACAATGTAATGGAGAGCAGGCAGGATTAGGGGACAGCAAGAAAGATGGGCCCATGTTGTCTGTTTCCATGGAAGGATCCTGCCTCTGGAGATTGTGGCCTCGCAGATCCAGACTCCAGCTGATTGCACCACACATCCTGAAGGAGGTGGAGAGCAGACCAAGAGTTCACCCCAGCACTACTCCACCATATGGAAACCTGAAGGGGAGGAAGACAAAGGTTCC
Organism: Gorilla gorilla gorilla; assembly: GCF_029281585.2. Taxonomy (NCBI): domain Eukaryota; kingdom Metazoa; phylum Chordata; class Mammalia; order Primates; family Hominidae; genus Gorilla; species Gorilla gorilla. The sequence continues at coordinate 86,455,924 of NC_073241.2, read as the reverse complement.
TCCACCCTTCACATACACACCAGAGCAGGGCTGGGCCATCAGATATGTCAGAAGCAACGTGAAAAGGGCTAAGCTCTAAAGTTAGACACCAGCTTAAAACAGAGTGGGATCAACCAGTGAGAGGCTTTGGGTCATACCTGCTGCCAACTAGTAAGTGAAGTCAACCTGCAGGGTGACACAGCCATGCAGGGGGAGCCATGAAAGTTAGGGTCTAAGGAGCTGGAAAAGAACCAAGGAGAGAAACACAACAACAGACAGACAGAAGGGATGGCTATGATCGCACAAAGAACTTCCCTTCCTTCACAAGCCCACAGCTGGGTCTCTTGCCACTGCCTCAGCAGTTCTTTTCCCAAAGCCTCAGTCTCTAAGCCTGGCATCTGGATATGGGGCAAATGCAGACAGAGAAAGCTTCTGGTTAGCAGGAGAGAGCCCAGAACTAGCATCACTGGAAGCCCAACCCAAGGTGGTCAGTGACCAGGGAGTCTGTAAGCATAGAATGACTGAGACAACAAGGGCAGAGGTCGGGAGGGTGCATTGTGATCACGGGGAAGAACGGAGCTGGATCAAGTGAGAAAGCCCTGGAAGTGAGAATAGTAGTTAAGCTCCATGTTGTGGCTGTATGGTGAAAAGTCTGACCTAGATGCCAATTTCCCATACACTGAGCTTCCAAAAATGTCCAAGCATATATGTCTTCGGGGCTTGATTTGGACAAGATCTGACCAATATAGTAACCATTTTCTGAGCAGCCTGCATGGGCTGGGTCCCAGGAGAGCCGTCTCAGATGGCCTGAAGGCAGAAGGAGCCTTCAATTTAAGAAGCCACCTGAGCTTCCTTCCCATCCGAGGATGGTGCTAGTGTGAGATTCTCCCTAGACTGAACATTAAGGAAAATGGGAATGTTCATGGTGACAAATCAGTTCAAGGATGGAAAAAGATTCTGTTAAAAGGTGAGACTTTAAGAAGCTTCTATACAACAGTAAGTTCTATTCATCTACGTTTCTCAACTTTGTAAAATTTCATCAGTCAAATCCTTTTGCTAAGACCCCATCTATTTCTCTCTTTATGGACTCCCTCAACCTTCCTTAATCATCCCTTTATGCTAAACTTGAGCTAAAATATTTATAACATGATATTATTAGCAAAGTTCATTCATTAAGGTAATGTTTACACTTCCATTACCAGCCAGTAGTAGTCTTTCATTCATGAAGTTCTCCTTTTGCCACTAGTCCTTAATGCTGATCACTGAACGATTAAGGGCTTCCTGTGCGTGGAGTTGTTCCAGGTTGCTCAGGTCTTCCGTTGGTGCCTACACTCAGGTCAGTGTTTTCTGAACAACTTTACTCTTGGGAAGGCTCAGGACATACTTCAGGTAATAAATGGTTTCTGTCACAATGACACCACAGACGGAATCCTGAGAAAAGATTTCACTAGTGGCCCTGCTGGTTTATGGGGATTAGCCTAATCTCTCCCACCAGCAGTTCTCTTTCTTCTATCTACCTGGGGTTCCTCTAGTCGACCCACGACCACTGTGAGCAAACAGTGGCCACAGGAAGGAAGGAAGCTTATAGGGACTCAGTCATGTTTGAAAACTGAACACAATAAGGCATGTTTATTCTGCAAAAAGTCCCTGTGTAAAAGGTAAGAAATGAGGCTTTGCCCTTTTTTGGAACTTCAAAACCTCACTGGGCTTATCCACTTAACAATGGAATGAAGTTCTACAAGAGAAGATAACTTCCCAGTGTCATGGAGCTGGGGCAAGAGCCCAGATTGGACTCTTCAACTCTCCAGGCCTATTTTCACTGCACCACATGTTCTTACAAAATGGGAGCTGGCCTTGGAGCTAGCCATTTGGAGCGGTTACCAATCTCCAGAAATTAATAGAACCCAAGACCAAGACCTCACATAGTTCGGCAAGGAGAAGCCTGAGAGTATGAGGGGAAAGCTACAGTGGACCTCAGGATAGTAAATGCTCTAAAAAGATGCTAGGTTCATGAATATTTCTTCCCCAGCCTTGAACGACCCAATGATTCATTTCACAAATGAAGAAACTATGGTTCAGAGAAGTTAAAAGACATGGCCAGGGTCATTCAGCCAGTTACCTGACTGAAATAAAGACCGTGCGACCCCATCTTCAGTCCAGTGCTCTCTGCCACAGTGTCCTCCCACATCCAACTCATTCATTTAATAGCACATATTTCTGTTGCTTGTCAACTTGAGAAAAGATGAATGTAAATTGTTTTTTAAAGAAAAGAGGGCAGGGAGAATTGCATAGTTCCACTTCTAGGAGCTTATCCTGTGGATATATTCATATATATATATATATATATGTATGTATATATGTGTATATATATATATGTATGTATATATGTATGTATATATGTGTATATATATATGTATGTATATATGTATATATATATCTGTGAAACAATGTGTATACAAGACTATGCACTGCATTTTTTGCGGTAATTATTTGAAACAACCTAAATGTCCATCAGTAGGGGATTATTGATATAAGTTATGGTGTATCTATGTGGTAGAATACTATGCAGTGATTAAAAAGAATGAAGCAGCTATAATAAAGTGTATGTACTGCTACGAAAGACCTACAAGCTACAACATTAAGCAAGATACACAACAGTGTGTGAGATATGCTGCCAATTTTGCAGTGTGTGTGTGTATGTGTGTGTGTGTTTGCCTGTATCAAATAATTCTAGAAGAATGTCTAAGACACTGGAAACATTGGTTGCCTTTTGGGTGTCAATGCTTGGCACTTAGTAAATGCTCAATGAATACTTGTTACTGGAAAGAAAACATCCACCTTAACCAATATTGGCTTTCAACAAGGCATAAAATAGAAGTCTATGTATCCAATTATTCTTATTCCCTAACATTGACACCGGGGCCCACGTCCAGATTCCTGGGCTTTATGGAGTGAATGTCCTTCTGTAGCAAACATCTTTGCAGCCTGACACATCCAACTGCATTACAGCAAAGCCCAGGAAGCACAGCCTCTGGGGCTGGAGCACTTAACTCATAATGCCAAGAGGAGAGACTCACCGGCCACATTTGTATCTCACAGGAATTCTTAAAATCTTTCCTAGACACCATCTAACGGGAAGTGAAAAGTGGCCAAGACAAAGACTCCAGTAAAAAAGACAGACTCTTTTCTCAAAATCACAGGAAAGAGCCAAAAGCTGAAACACCTTTTTAAATTTAAAAATATAACTATTTATCAAAGAACTATAGGCCCCCATGGCGGAAAGATCACTCCCTTCCAGGGCCACACCTGGACAGCCCAGCCTCCGGGATTATCCGTCCCCACCACAGCTTGCCCGTGGATTCTTCTTCTTATGGATTCCTTGTCTCTATTCTCCAAAATGACAACTAGTAAGAACTGAATAAACAAAACATGCTAGAGGTTAGATTCGTGATATTAACCTGATGGTTTCTATTTTCCAAGAGTTGAATGTTTATTAAGAGCAAACTAACAATAAAGACATTACACCAAAACTAATAGTGGCCAATGCTTATATGGCACTTACCAGGTTCTAGGCACAATTCTAAGCACTTTACCAAAGCTAATCTATTTAATCTTCCCAATAATCTAAGGATGTCAGTATTATGATTGTCCCCACTTTACAGATGAGGAAACTGAGGCTAATTAACTTTCCCCAGGCCCACGTTTATTAAGTAGTGGAACCAGAATTTGAACCACGAGAGTGTGGCTCTGGAATCAGTGCTTTTAACCACAATGCTAGAGATCCGAGGGAAGATTTAAGGGGCTGAGACAAGCCAACAAAGGCGTGGTTTATATACCTGGCGGCATAGTAATCAGTGCTGACAATGGAGCCCCATCATCCTCCAAACAGATAGAAACACTGGATAAAAGATAACCAAAAAATGATTTAAATTTATAGCCAAGCTGAAAAGAAAGAAATAAAACTCTCCAGGTGCCAGAGGCATAAAGAGACTACAAAATGGGGTAAAAAAGTGATATTGGCCCTGGACTTTGGTCCCAGTGGCCGGCACACAAACAGCACATGTGGCCTGCAGCCCAGGTTTGCTTGACAGAGGGAGCAAACCCAAGACCCTGCCTCTTCCCAAACCTTTGAAAAACCTGCAGCCTCCATGAAAAGAAGGCTGGAAAATTTCTCTTGATGGCTTGGGGGAGTGGCAAAGAGACCATCTGCCGGAGTAAAAACCGTCTGCCATGTGATATTGACATCCCAAGACTGCAGCTCCTATAGAGGTGAAGTCCAAATGTAAACCGCAAGCTAAAGTATCTATACAAACCATTCACAAACAGATGAGCCCCTGGTGCTTCCAGCAGAAGCAAATGTAAAACCTCTCTGTAAATTTCCACTACCCAGGGGAAGGGGACACCCACAGGAAAAAAGACCTCCGATGAGAAGTCAAAAGCGTAAGATGATAGGAAGATAGGACCCACTCCGAGGAAGGCAATGGACTGCACTCCTGGCTGATTTTTCTTCAGCACACTCATACATGTTTGTTTTTCATTTGTCTTCCTTACTAGCATTTAAGCTCGAGTATTGGGATTCGGTTCTTCATTGCTCTATCCTCAAAGCCTAGAACAATGGCAGGTGCATACTAGGCATCCAATAAATATTGATTGGACATTGATAAAAACAATAATACATATTGTTTATGGCTATGTCATAGATAACATATGAAGCCTGGGTAGGAAAGGAGTCCAGTAGTATCAGGAGAGAGGCTCCCTCGGGGAGGAGAGAGAAGGCACAGGATGGGGTTGGGGATGCTGGAGCTCTCCGACTCTGTAACAGCTTTTATTTCTTTAAAAAATTACCGGAAGCCTTTTGGCAACATATTAACGTTTGTTATATCTGGGTGGTGGTTCTGTAGGAGCCCTACAGTATTCTTTGTCTGCTTTTCTGTGTGTTTGAAATATTTCAAAATTTAAAAGAAAAATACATACAGGTATTTGAGGAATGAAGGAGCTCCTAATCCAACCATGGGGCCTGGGGGCTGCCCTGATCCCCCTATTGCATTTGGACCATGGCCCTGATTAAATCCAACAGCCCAAGGTACAGGGGGTGCCCGGTTTGCATTCAGACTTCTTGATTGCAGAGATGGGCAGTGGAGGAAGAGAGAAGGCTCTGCGACGTGGCTTCCCTGGGACAACCCCCCAGGGGTGAACGACAGGCTCTTTGCCGGGTTGCGCTTCCGGGTGCAGCTAGGAAGAAGGGAGGTTGCTTCCACTCCTACTTTGGGATTTATGAAAACGATCACTCATAGACTTCTCTGCAAAACCGTAGGAACCCGACTAAAGGCGCCAGCTACCAATGCATCTTGCAGCCAGTTCGGGATTTCTGTGGGTCTTTCACCCAGCTGGCTGGCAGGATCCTCTCACCGAGTGGAGCCCGGCCCCGATCCCGCCTCGGGAGGCCAGGGAAAGCGCACCCCCTACCGGGCTCCTTCCTGGGCAGGGATCGCCGCGGGACCGGGGGCTGCGACCGGCGCCCGGCCGCTGACCGGGCTCAGGCCACGCTCAGCAACGCACGTGCACTCCCAGAAGCGCTGGAAGTGGGGGGCTGGGGGCTGCTTCTGCCCTGCCTCCCCTGAGTTTGCGGGCGGCGGTTAGGGCGTGGAAGGAGGTCCAGGAACCTCACGTTTTCTGGCTACACAGACCACTCCGCTTTCCCGAGCAGCTCAAGCCAGCAGAAAGCAGGAAGGCGCCGTCCCCTCTCTCTGGCCATTCCCACTGCCCCTCCCCAAAGTGAGCTGCAAGGAAAATGGAGCCCGTCAGCTCTAGGGATCTCTCTGGGCCTTGATTGATTCTGTTTTTGCGCCTTACAAATGATCGCTGGCCTGCTGGTTAAGCAAGCCAAGTAAACCTTTGCTAAGTACTTAGGCAACTTAAGCACCTGGCCCGGGAGCTCTAAGGAGCTCTGTCCAATAGAAATCTAAAAAGCAAGCCACATATGCAATTTTAATTTTTCTAGTAGGCACATTAATAAACGTACAAAGAAACAAGTAGAATTAATTTTTCAATTAATAGACTTTAGTTTATAAAAATCAGTTTTAGGTTTACAGAAAATTTGAACAGGAAGTTCAGAGTTCCCATATAGCACCCCTGCCATACATACTCAGGCCTGCGCACTCGCGTGCACACCCACGCACACACACTTCACACTTCCCCCTACTAGCATCTTGCATTAGTGTGGTACATTTATTACAATTGATGAACCGATGTTCATACATTATTGTTAACTAAAGCCCATAGTTTACATTAGGGCTTACTGTGTTGTATACTTCTATGGACTTTAACAAATGTATAAATGACATGTGTTACCAATGTAGAATCATACAGAATAGTATCACTGCTTTAAAAATCCCTATGATCCACCTGTTCCTCCATCCTTGCCTCCCCTCCCCAACCCTCTGGTAACCACTGATCTTTTCACTGTCTCCATAGTTTTGCCCCCAGAGTGTTAAATAATCAGAATCTTACAATGTATAGTTTTTCAGTATGGTTTCTTTCACTTAGCAATATGCATTTAAAGTTCCTCCATATCTTTTCACAGCTTGAGAGCTCATTTCTTTTTTGCACTGAATAATATCCCATTTTATGAATGCATTCCTGTTTTTTTTTAATTCATTCATCTACCAAAGGACATCTTGGCTGTGAAATTAATTTTTAATAATATATTTTATTCAATATAGCCAAAATACCATTTCAACATTCACTCAATATTTTTAAATGATCGCACTACTTTACATTCTTTTTTTATACTAAGTCTTTAAAATCCACAGTGTGTATTTTATATTTATAGCGCATCTCAACTTGACTTGCCACCTTTCAAGGGCTCAATAGCCCCAGGTGGCTACCATATTGGACACCATAGATCTAAAGAAAGAGAAAATATAGCTCCGACTTTGGCGAGTGTATAATTTTATCAGAAGAGATAGAATATCTACTATTCTCTCATACACACACACCCCATGACTTGAGAATTGCATGCATCCCTTTCACACAAATACAAATATATGGCTAGGTACAGTGATTCACGCCTGTAACCCCAACAACTTGGGAGGCCAAGGCTGGTGGATCATTTGGGGTCAGGAGTCCAAGACCAGCATGGCCAACACAGTAAAACCCCATCTCTACTAAAAATACAAAAATCAGCCACATGTGGTGGTGCATGCCTGTAATCCCAGCTTCTCAGGAGGCTGAGGCAGGAGAATTTCTTCAGCCTGGGAGGTGGACGTCGCAGTGAGCCGAGATCACACCACTGCACTCCAGCCTGGGTGACAGAGTGAGTCTCTGTCTCAAACAAACAAACAAAAAGAAATATGTTCAAAATTTGGTTAATTTTTTTGCTTGGATTTTGTTTTACCTTTTTCCATGGAAAAGATTTTTCTATGATAGTTTTTTATAATAGGTCTCAGGACCACCCCTATGCCCACACTACCTCCCAAAATTTGAACCAAAATGTGATATCTAAGGTAGCTGCTTAAATCACATATAATAACTTTTTCTACCTATTGGAAGCTTCCACACTTCTCTTAAAGATTTTCCACATTAAAATTTGTTTTATGCAATAGGTGCTAACTGAATGTCCGGGGCAGCAGTCTTCCAAGTGTGGTCTGGAGAGTCCTGGGAGTCTCCGAGATGCTTCTGGAGGCCCAGGGGTTCAGAACTATATTCATAATAATACTAGACTTTGCCTTTTTGTCTCATTCCCTCTTGAGAGCACAGTAGAGTTTTCAGAGCCTACATGATGGGTGTTGATGTGAGACGAAATCTAGAAACAGGTATGGGAATCAAATTTAACTCTTTGCTATTAAGCCAGACTTCAAAGAGATTTACAAAAACATAAATCAATGTCATGCTTCTCACTAAATTTAAATCGAATCACTCTCCTTGTTACACATCTTTGTGTCAGAAAATATAGTTATTTTTCATAAAGCGTGATTCATTTTAATATTTAATATGTTTTCATTTGTTTGTTTGTTTTTGTTGTGGTTGTGGTTGAGACTCACTCTATCGCCGAGGCTGGAGTGCAGTGGCACAATCTCGGCTCATTGCGACTTCCACCTCCCAGGTTCGAGCGATTCTCCTGCCTCAGCCTCCCAAGTAGCTGGGACTACAGGTGTACATCTCCATGCCCAGCAAATTTTTTTGTATTTTTTAGTAGAGACGGGGTTTTACCATGTTGGTCAGGTTGATCTCAAACTCCTGACCTCAGGTGATCCGCTCACCTGAGCCTACCAAAGCGCTGGGATTACAGATGTGAACCACTGCACCCGGCCTTCATTATTGTTTTAAATACATTAATACATATTTTAGATTGTTCTTAGTTTTAATTTCTAATGCAGTAAATATGTTAGATACAATCCACATAAACTAAACCTCTTGGGAGGCCTCAGTAAGAACGTAAAAGGGTTCTGAGGCCAAAAAGGATGTGCGGGGCTCCCTGCTAAGCTCTGTGGACACCAAGATAAATGAGCTTGAATCTCAATGAGACAAGTCACCTGAGAAGCCTGAGAGGTCCCCTCTTGATGTCCCTCTACCTCTCTGCATGGCTTGCTTCGATTTCGTATGAGGAGCCACTCACATTAGGTAATATGAATGATGGTGTCCTGCTTCAGAACCCACTAACTGGGAGATCACACAACTTACTGTACAAACCAGAATACTTGATTTGAGTTAAAAGGACCATGCTATTCATGATTATGCTGGGATGATAGTCATCCTGTCACACCTCCTACAGAAAAGTTGATTTGTGCTCTTGAAAGTAACTGGAGTTGCCGGGCGCAGTGGTTCACGCCTGTAATCCCAGAACTTTGGGAAGCTGAAGTGGGTGGATCACCTGAGCTCAGGAGTTCGAGACTAGCCTGGCCAACATCGTGAAATCCCGTCTCTACTAAAAATACAAAAATTAGCTGGGCGTGGTGGTGCACACCTACGATTCCAGCTACTTGGGAGGCTGAGGCAGGAGAATCACTTGAACCTGGAGGGTGAAGGTTGCAGTGAGCCGAGATCGTGCCATTGCACTCCAGCCTGGGAGACAAGAGTGAAACTCAGTCTCAAAAAAAAAAAAAAAGAAAGTTGGTAACTGGAGATGCAGGTTGGAAAAGCCTCCATGGGTAGGAAGAAGACATGTGGCCACTATGTGTATGTGGGGGAGAATCCTGAGTATCTATAAAGCAAGAGTGGGGACCTAAGGAGTGGGCAGCTGCAGTGGGACCCAGGAAGAAAAGTTCCAACCAAAGGGTGTGAGTGGAGACAGACAAGGAGGACGTCTCAGCCGGGCCCACCTGAGTCTTAGAATAGCTGGGCTCTTTCCCGCTGATTGTCTTTACTGAAATTGAAATACAAACAAACAAAAATGTTTCTGGGTTACACAGTGGGATGAAAATGGATACAGTGGCGCTCATTCTAGAAGACTGTTTGTAAGTACTAGGTGAACAGAAAAGGACTCTGGTCATCACCTTCTGAGAGGAAGAAGGGAAGTCTACCCCACTGAGTTTTTATTCCATGTTCTTGCAAGTTTCTAAGTTAACTTCTAAAATCCCCTGATGAGTAAAGTTTTACAAACGTCATATATTTTTGTTGTCTTAAAGTGAACAGGAGCAAGTGAGTGTTGAAAGGAGAAACAAGAAGCACCATATGCAGGTTAGTCCTGGAAAGTTGACAGCTTTTGACAAATTATAGAGATGATGTCACATCCTGAAGTGAGCAGCATCTGCATTGGCATCAGCATTATCTGAATGAAGCATTAAAATGAGCTCAAAGCCCAGCTGTTTACAGCTTACTGAATGTATTTAGCCTGTCCCCAGAGGTGTGGTGCCTCAGGGAGCCCAAGAACAGTTACACGTCCTGCCCTAAGTCCTGGCCAGCTCTAAGACCTGGGATCTAAGCCCAGCTCAGTCCCCGGTTAGCTGTGGGCCTCACCTTTTGATTTCTATTTTTTGCATCAAACAATTGGAGGTAATAAAGTCTTCCTCAGATGCTGTGATGGTTCCAGGTGAGCTTGTCAAAGTGCTTGGCAGTCATCAATAATGTAAGGTAGCACGGAGTATATTACATGCAGAAGCAAACCTACAGCAAAGATTTCCTAAAAAGCCAGTAAAAGGTATTGCTTTAATAAAATAATGAGTTGGTCTCAATTTAGAGAATGACCACTATTCTTTTAATGGCTGCATGCCATGCAATAAACAAACAAACAAAAAAGGGACGGCAGGGAGGAAGGGGATGCAGGAGGAAAAAAGAGTGAAGATGAAATTAGAAAGACAAGATTGGTTCCCTTAACTCGGAATTCAATCCTGTCATCTCCTTGACAACTGGCCCTGCTGAGGGACAGGGGGGCAGAGGTCAGGTCCCAGGGGTTCACCTGCATCAGCAGAAATCCAGGCCTGAGGCCTGGCTGGTTGGCAAACTGGAAAACCTGAAGTGGGAAGCTCATGGCCAGCCTGCCTGGGGCCGGCCATCTCCCTTAAGTCTGACTGTCAGGAGAAGGGGTGGCCAGTGCACGGGGCTGCTGCCCCATGGGGGCTGTGGGATGGGAAGGAGCACCCACAGGTGAGCCAGAGGGGGTGACATTCTCAGCAGTGCAGCACTGGCTGTGGCCAAGATTATGGGAAGTACTCTCCTGGACTTGGAGTCGAGAGAAACTTCCAGAGCTCTGTCTTTTGAGAGACAATGGCATCTGCGCCCCGACCCCCGCCCCAGCCCCTACTTTTCTCTGACAGTCAGAGAACAATGCTATGTGGTCCCTGCAGCTTTTGTGACCAACCCATGCTGAATCTGCTCAAATGACAAGCTCAGATCAGGTCACTGGACAGAGCCAGGTGGCACTGTCAGAGTCCAGCCCAGGTACCTTTTGCTTCCTTAAGCAACATCCACATTCAGACTACAGATGAATACAAAGTCAAAGGCTTGGATCAAATTTGACTTCAGTACTGCTATGGTCTGAATGTTGGTGTTCTCCCAAATCCATGTGTTGAAACTTAATCCCCAATGTGGTAGCAGGAAGAGGTGGGGCCTTTTGGGAAGTGATTAAGTAAAGAGGGCTTTGTCCTTATGAATGGGATTAGGCCCTTATAAAAGAAGCCCTTATTATTTTTTTTAAGAGGAGCTAGTTTGCTCCTTCTGCCATGTGAGGACGCAGCAACAGGGTGCCATCTATGGAGCAGAGATTGAGCCCTCACCAGATACCAAATCTGCAGGTGCCTTGATGTTGGACTTCCCAGCCTCCAAATCTGTGAGAAATGTTTGCTGTGTATAAATCATCCCAGTTTAAGGTATTTTGTTATCACAGCCCAAAAGAACTAAGACAAGTAAAGATGATTCTAAGACAAAATGCACAAATGTGGAAACTGCTTTCGAAAGGCCCATCCGATTGACCTCCCACCCCCAGCCCCTACTCTTTGCCTGTGTGTGAGCCTTCTTCACCCGGCTCTGAGCTCTACGCACGGCTGTGCTACCACCAGCCCCTTCCTTCTGCATGGAGGACAATTGAGAAGGCCCCAACACCTGTAAACACATGCATCTCGCTGCAGAGGATCTGGCATAGGCCAGGGGTATCTATTGTACAATGGATCCCAGATGTCATCTCAAGGAAGAATTGCTTAGGGACACCGTCGAAAGCCCAGATTCTCATGTTGCAGTCCAGACACATGGGTCAGAATTTTCAGTAGGGGATCTGAGCAGTTGGGGTGTTTTTAAGTTCTCCCAGTGATTCCAATGCGGCTGGTCTTGGGAGCAGCATTGGAAACCCCCACTCTAAACCAAAGAGTAGTTATCCCTCATTTTTCTGCAGCACCAAATTTTTATTTTTTCTAAATAAATCATTTGGAGTATTCTTATTCCATAGCATAGACTTCAAAATTTGCACAAGCTTAAAAAAAACTCTCAAATTTCACATTTGCTATGTTTTGTGGCCTCACCCACACACTCACCCAGGATATAAACATTCACTCCTCACTGCCATTAGGATGCTTCGTGGGAAAATATGAAATAGCAGGTCTGATGTGTTGTTGCCTCTCCCGCGAATACTTGCCCTTTAATAGCACATCAGGGAGAAGAGCCCATAAACCTCTCAGAAATGAAATTAGACATAAATAAATGAAAATAATGGCAGAACTGTAGACCCTGTAGAGCAGGCAATGTTTGGAAAAGCAGGAATTCTGGGCCCCTTAATTCATGTCAGGCAGACAAATAATAATAAAATAGCAGCTAGCATTTATTGAGCATCTATTAGGTCCACACAGCATCTCTGGAGGATAGCATCTCCATTTCTACCTTATCAGTGATGAAACTGACCCTCAGAGCAATTAGAGGACTAGTCACACCCACAACAGGTAAGATGTGCATTTAGGTTGCTAGAGCCCCAGTTATTCCCTTCCATAATGGGGCTCCCTCATTAGGAAGCAAAACTTGCTGTAGGCAGAAGACTCATCCTGAAAAAGCAATGACAAGACAAAGTAGCCTCTGTCCGCAGAGGTGAGAAATGGCCAGGAACTCCAGGGTAAATCAGGAAGGTCAGGCGTCTGCACCCCACAGAAAACTAATCTCTTGCAAGGGTGGAGTCTGGATGGCATCCTTAAGTAAATTCTCTTGCTTTTGTGGCTTCCTATTAACCTGCTTACTGTCATCCACACAGCCACCCCTATTTGTTAAGGTCCATAGAGGGCCCGTAATTGGGTTTCCAGCTGGTCATAACATTATACCTGGATCATATTTGGGTTAATCGTCTGAAGCTGGGTTAATGTTCTCCCTCTGGGACAGACTCTGCACCCTCCAAAGGCTGAACCCCTCTTTCTGACAGACTTGGCCTGTGTGAGTTGTGAGGAGGAGTAGGGCTTTTGTCAGGCAGCAGGTTCCCAGCAGCAATGGGAACAAAGGGCCATAGCTGGAAGAGGAACACAGCACTTGCACCTCTCTAATAAAACCACCCAGACAACTAGCATGTTGGAAAAATAAAAGACAGAAAAAATGAAGAGAATGATGTCTTAGGACCCGGCTCCCCAGAGTGGAAGTCCCAAGAGCCAAGCTTGCCCGACTGCACCGGGTTTGATGTAGTGTCTCAGCCCGGGGCCTCTGCCAGGAGCCAGTTACAAACCTTCCAAATCTCTCTCTCTCTAGTCTCATTGCTATGCAGACCAATTTTTCATTCATCTGGAATCCACTGCAGCATTTTAATGTGGAAAGCCTGCTATTCCATTTCTCTCCCCTGAAGAAAAATGGCTTAATTTCTCCAGCTGATAGATTTTTTTTCCTGATCCTTCAGACAGTAGAAAAAGACCCTGGAAAATCAGCTGCTGGACTATCCACAGACATTTTATGATGGCCATAAACAGGGCTGTGGCTGGATGACACAGCAGGCAGCATCCTGATTAGTGGTCTCAACACTGTTATTACCACCTCCTGTGAAAATGATGGACAGGTAGGTAGGTAGGTAGGTAGAAAGATAGATAAATAGATTGACTGATTGATAGACAAATGAATAATGGACAAATGAGTGGGTGGATGGCTGGCTGGTTGAATGGATAAAACATGATAGGAGTTGTGGTTTCCCTACTATATTTGGGAAGAACAATCCACCCCCTATATTTTTCCCTACAGACATGTGAGACTTTCTAATACCAAATCAATCCAGATTCTCCTACCTACCCACTCACCACCAAATTGAGACAGATTTCATCAGCAGGGGAAAAATCTATTTAGAGAGGAAATTAGAGGAAAAATTGGGGTTAATCATTTTAGCTGTGTTTTCTGTTGTTCAACTCACATGGCTCGGATGGATGCTATCAGCCCATCCCATCTGTGGCTCTTCCTCTGAGGCTGAAGATGACCTGGTGTGGCCCGGGGCCAAAGAGAGCCAAGGACAAAGGGACACCAGGCCCTCCTCTGGGTGAAATAATTGGAATTTCATTAGAGGAGTGTGGTAGATGAATGTGGCATAGACCCTGGTGCCAAACCTCTAGGGTTGAAACCCCAGATCTGCTATGTGCTAACTTTGTGACTTCAACAAGTTACCTAACCTCTCCATGCCTCAGTTTCCCCATTTATAAAATGGGGATAGTAATAGCACATACCTTGTACAATTGTTGTGACGATTAATGAGCTCATGTGCCTTAAATGTTTAGAAGAGAGGCTGACGTACAGTAAGCACAATGGGGAGTAAGTCAAATCTCTCCTCTAGACCCTCCAAATAAGCAAGTTTGTTACACAAAAGAAGAGACTTTAATCCCAACAAGAAGATAATCAAATTTAACTAACTCAGCCTTAGGTGCAAGGCCAAAGGTTGCACTTAAGTGCAACCTTCTTCCCTTACACTGTTTATTGATCTTCCTCAACAACCAAAGCAACATCCATTCAAATCAATAGCCCAAGCTAGGGTGGACTCTGAATGAACAGGAAGTGAATTGTCAGGCTGGGGCCCTAAGCCAAGCCCTCATCCTAAGGCTTGTACCTCCAGGACATAATTCACTACCTTCTGCTGTGGTGGCCTTTGAAAAACCACCCGGGCAGCTAGATGTCCCTCAGAAGCCAGGAAGAGTTGGAAGACTTTATCCTGCTCTACATAATTTAAATGCCTATATTCTTCTAGGCATTACTTAGAAGTTGCCCCAGCGCCTACATTAATGTTAGCTGCCCCTTTGCTAAATATGCTTATTGATGTGTGGCTTGTTTTTGTGTCTGGGACTTTGAGGAGCTGAAGGTTATAAAAGCAAAAGACTAGTGAGTGTTAACATTGAATTTGACCACACACACACAAAAAAATATAATTATCTCAGTGCCCCCATCTGCACATGTCACAGTGAACATCTGCACATGTCACAGTGATTCTGTTCCAAAAGAAAGCACTAGTTACAGATAGACCTTGATTCCCTGCCCACCATTGCTCCTTCTACACTGCCAGCCAGCCAGCCAGAGCTTTCCCTGCTGGCCTGCATTCATGAATACCAGTTTTCATGAAGCCATGGCATTTTGTCTTTGGAGAGCAGGATGTAAAACTAGAGTGTGTCAACATGATGGAGAACTATGCTGCCATAAAAAATGATAAGCATGTGGATTGTGTCAATATATGGAAATGAGTATGTGAAATAGTGCTAAATGGAAACAAGTACAACACCCAATAGTTTGCACACATGGATTACAACTCCATCAATAATTATGTCTGCACATTCATCAGCAAGGGCTGGAAGCAAATTTAGAGTGGTGTACGTAGAGGATTATTTACTGGATTCTTTTTTTCTCCCATAGAATCTTATATATTTCTTATTTTTTATGAGAAGAATGGAAGTTTGGACTGAGACCAACAAGAAAAGCATTTAGCTGCTGACACAATTGCTTGGACAGGAAGGGACACTTGCAGTGGTTGGAAATATGCATCAAGGGAAACTGCAAGCCTAAAAACTCATACAGTTTTATGAGCTCTGCAGACCCTCCCACTCCCAGACTGGCGGCAGCCACAGACTGAGTGGAGACTCCAGCACCATTCTCCCAGATGGGCAGAGCACCAACTTCAGGGATGCAGAATACAGAGGAGGCTTCAATGGATATATGGCTTGTTTGCTACTGTGTTCACATTTTGCTTTAGAAGGGGGTAACCACATTGTCCTGGCTTGTCCAGGCACAGCCCTAGTTGTCCTAATATAATTATTAATATCATTCCCTTTTAGTTCAAAAGTGTTCCTGTTAGGATAATAAAATATATGGTCACCCTAATTAAAGGGGCCATTCAGGCCCCATCTTGGTGCCTAGGAAGGTAAGTGTATTAGCCTGTTCTCACTGCTGCTAATAAGGACATACCTGAGACTGGGTACTTTATAAAGGAAAGAGGTTTAATTGACTCACAGTTCTGCAGAGCTGGGGAGGCCTCAGGAAACTTACAATCATGGCAGAAGGGGAAGCAAACACATCCTTCTTCACATGGTGGCAGGAAGGAGAAGTGCTGATCAAAAGGGGGGAAAGCCTCTTAACCACCAGATCTCGTGAGAACTTACTCACCATCATGAGAGCAGTAGCATGGGGATAACTGCCCTCATGATTCAATTATGTCCCACCACACTGGGCCCTTTTCACAGCACATGAAAATTATGGGAACTACAAATCAAGATAAGATTTGAGTGGGGACACAGCCAAACTATATTAGTAAGTGATACCTGTCCCTAAAGGCACCAAAAGACAGGCACACAGATACTCTCACTCTGATCTTACAACAGCCAGGGGATCAGGATGGCATTTCTGTCCCCAGTTCACAAAAACATTTAGCTGTGGGCATGTATTGGGATTGCTGCCAGTGCTGTGTTGGAACCAGCTACTACCAGCCCATGGCAGCCGACTGGCACATACCTTCCCAGCTTTACATTCAGTGATATCACCTTGGTAGCTTGAAACTGAAATTGATGGGAGTATCTACACCATGGAAATCAGGAAGTTGTACAAATTTGGGCTTTTATTTTTTCCAGGGGGGGGGTAGGAGTTTGTTGTAAGATATCGAGCAGCACACCACAGATTGCTGGAGTCACTGAAGCTAGAATGTACCTTCTTATAGGACTAGATGATCAGACAGGTTTATACTTAGCTCCCAGTCAAAGCCCCAAAGGGTAACCCAAAAACTATGGAATGTGGTAATCCCTTGCAGACAGGAGAAATGGACAAGCATCTGTGGTTATTTTCCTCACCCATTGGAAATAAAATGAGAACCCAAACACCAATCAATTCAGTTGTCTTACAATATGACAGCTTGACTCACAGCCCAGCTTATCTGATACCTTACAATGTTGTTTGCATCCTATTAAAGCAGATAACCAGTGTGCTGTTGATGCAGCACTGAGTCTTCCTACAATGACAGCTTTTGAATCATGGCTCTTTCTTCATCATATGAGTCATCAAAAAACTCCGTACCAATTGACACCGTAACATGTGTGTCACTACAAAGTGGCTTATTCTTTGGCACCAACGACATTTTGTTAATTTGTCCCTCCCCCACCCACACCTCATCCTGCAGCTCCTAAGTAGAGACCTTGGTGAAAGCTACATTTCATGGTCACGGACAATTCATTACTTCCTGTCACTTGCTATTTATTATTGGCTCTCTTTTGTAAACGTGGCAAGCAAAGGATGAACTTCTACAAAGTTGTAACAAGTACTTTAAGTGACTTTCTGGCACCTGCACTTCCATACTTGGTGAGTGTATTTGCTAAATCTAAAAGGTTTAATGAGAGAAATGAAGGTGAAGGAAATTTGGGTCTGGTCAGGAAACGTAAGGTACCAAAGAAAAAAGAGTGAAAGGGACCATCCCCAGAAGAGATTCTTCTGTAACTGGGCATGCTCAGCTGTGCAGGCTTTGAGGATGAAAGGAGCACTGTGTCTGCATTGATGAAGCATCTCCTGTTTGTAAAGTACTCTCCTACATGGCACAGGATAATAGATTAAAAACAGGGCATGTGCTTGCTGCCTTTATAAGCTAGTTGGAAGAGATGGGATGGAGGCAGAGGAAATAATGGGGTGCTGGTGAATGGGAGAGACAAGACAAACCAAAATGGCAATCCTTGACTTATATGTGATAGAGAAAGTCTAAATTAATGTAGTGCTTGCGGCTGAATTGAAAATTTTCTGGAAGGGGGCTTTTGAATGGATTCCAGTAGCAGCTATAAAGTTTACATCTTCGTGAACCGAAAGTGAACCAAGAATTTCAAAACCATAGGAATGAGAAATGACCTCAGCAAATTTTCATCGAATTTAACTCTGATTATTCTAGCATATTCTCTTTAGAGAGCACAACCTTTACATTTTTTTGATGACAATTCTACAATCCCCAAAGTGTCCTCAGAGTTTAAGTGTGTCTAGGACTAATGTGGAATAATTAGAAAAGGTGACAGTGTAGCCTCCGAAGTGGCAGCTGGGTGCCCACTGTGTTTTAGTTAGTGGTTGACTTGCCATCCTTCCCATTAGCCTGAGTTCTCCAGGAGGAGGCAGCATGCCAGGCTCTGTGACCACTCCCCACAAAGAGCTGAGTTGTGTGAGTGCCAAGAGCAAGGCTGAGGCTTTGTGGAAGGCTTGGTGAGTGGTCATATGTGACACCACGACCCCTGGCATCTGCAATTTCCTAATTAATTTTACCACATGCAAGTCCTTGTACCTACCTCAGGTAAACTCAGCTATCTCATCAGTTGCAGCAGATGCTCCTTCTAGATTTCTCCAAGCTCTAAAATTTTAAAGTTTTATGATGATTTAAAAATCAGATTATGTAAGGCAAAAAAAATGTTTAAACCAGAAACACTTCTATTGATACTTTTGTAACAAAAGTTACACCGAACACAATCCCATGATGGTGAGGTGATACAGCCTTCAAAAGACAGAAGGGAGAGTAGTGGCTCAAATCATGGACAATGACATTGATTTCCATGCTGCACTCTGAATTTCTGCATGCCCAAGGCAGCCAAATTTAAATTATGCAAACATTTGAGGAAAAACCTGTATATTTTGTATTAGATTGATTTATATAAGCCAGCCAACAAGGAATCTGAGATTATATTCTCCAGGCATATGTTCTTCTCCTTTGGCACAGTTGGCCTCTTATTTATCAGGTTCTGGGATAATCCTTTCTGCATATCTCTGTGCTGTAAATGGTGTCCTCAGAGCCTTCACAGAAGCTCCTTAAATGTCTGCTCATGTTTCAGACAAGTGGTTAGATCATACATCAATGCATGATCTTCTCATAACAGATCACCTGCCTCTGAACTCCAAACTTCACAAAATGCGGTATTTGATTCTAACCTATCACTCATAGGGAGCGTGACAACTCTTAAAAGAACGAGACGAACTCTATATAGTTCATTCCTTACTGACATTTTTAAATGAACATCTGTTATGTAAACTCAGGTGAAGTTTTCAAAAATTCAGCTTTATTTTTTCATTAATTCTGATAACTGGTTGACCAGTTTCTTTGACTCCTGGTTCATTAATCTTCAGCTATGATGATATTTCTCTTTAGACATATTTTCTGAATAGGTTGTGCATGGGGGGATTAGTTAAGAATGTCCTTTCTTCCTCTGTAACTGGATAAGCCCTAGATTTTTTAAATTGGCAGTTAAGTGATGTTCAATCCCAAAATAACCACAAAGGTTGAGCTGATTTCTGCATTATGACAAGGCAGTAAGGAGTAGACATTAAAATCGCAACGTGTCTTAGCTTTAATTCATTTGATGAACAGTCAATCAGGTATAGCCATGGGTTAGGAGTCTGAGTCTCTTTGGGATGCTGGTGATTTGTTTTTTTTTTTCTTTCTGAACACCCATCTCAATTAATTGTCTCAGCAAAATGAGAAAGTCAAATTTCGATGGGCCTCATTTTAATTTCTACCCTAGTCAAAACATTCTACTTATCAATTTCTGCTGTAATTCCCCTAAGGGCTTATAAGAAATTTTCTGTCTTGGAAAAAATGCTCCACAGTGTCACAGAGCTAGTGGGAACTTCAGAGATCATATAGTTCAATGTCCTCATTTCACAGATGAGAAGACTAGGGCCTAGAACGATCGAGTGATCTGACCAAGGTGACTCAGAAAGTTAGCAGCAAAGCCAGGCCAAGGCCCTTCCAGTGCTCTGTTTATCACACCATGTTCTCTGCCCCAGTATAGACTGCCTTGCTGCTACTATCTCCTATTTATTCTAGTCTCTTGTACTCATCCTCCCATTTCCTGTGATTCAGCTATTTCCTGACCACCTATTTTATATTCTGGCCACCCATTTTACCATGAAACATTTCACCTGATGTCTTACTCATTGCCTTCCTGAATTGTGGTATAAATTTAGTGCTCTCATTTTGGCTTACATCCATGGTGTCTGCTTTACCCTGACAGTTAAATCTTGGATGCATCACCTAACAAAGACTCCAGATATTAGCAGATACTACATTTACTTCTTCCCTCATTTGAGATTCCTCATTGCCCTCTAATTTTCAGCCACTGCCAAGTCCAGACCCTTCACTTTGTGCTATTTTTGGCTCTCGTTTCAGCCACTTTGCAGAATTGCTGTCCATGGTACTGATATTAGCAAAAGCAGTGACTGCCCAGCCTGAGTGGGAAAAGCAGAAGTCTATAATGATTATAAATTATAAATCTTATAAATCTTATAAATTATATATACTTAACCAGACATTTCAAAGCCAGTTCTCTTTTTTAATGTCTCACCAGAAAAGGGACTGTCAAGTGGGTGATAGCTTGTGATGTGCTGATATATGTTTAACCAATAGCTCTCCAAGAAAAAAAAAACACATAATTTGTAGTGTTTTCCAATTTCCATGATATAAGCAGCACTCCTACAATGGCTGACTTCAAGCCACCCACGAGACGTCACTAAACACAAAGCTGAGAGAAGATATGTGCAATCAGCTCTCATGGGCTAGTGCAAGCTGGCTCCACCATGCCATTAGCCATAGCCCAACATTGCAGCTCAAGTTTCTTAAACTAGGATTTTTCCAAGGCGTGACATCCCCAAGGTGGCTGAGAGTGAAAAATGGCTAAAAGTGTTTCTGAAGTAAAGCCCTTTAGTGAGATCTCAATGTGAAGCCAAGAGAACAATACATGTCTTAAGCCCAACAAGACAGACACGGGGCCCTGAAATGGAAATAGGATACATGTTATGGGCCATATACTTTTTTAAGAGCGAGAGCAAATTAGGATAAATATGATCTTGGCACTATAAAAAGCATTGGAGTTGTCTGTAGATGGGTAGCCTGGGGACACATCACTTTGATTTGCAGGCACATGGCCAAGGGAAACACCCCTAGTGTGTCCTGTGATCATGATTTTCTCAGCTCCAAATCTGAAGTGGGATATCAAAGTTCCAGGATGTCTTTTGAGGTTAATTTTGCAGTCACAGATAAAATTCTATATTTTTAAATACTATTTTTATTTCTACTTACTTTTTATTAAAAATCAATTTTGATATTGTGGAAATGATAATAGCCAAGACTGCCTTTTGATTATAAATAGGAGAGACCAACTGAATCTAGACAAATGAACAATTTATTGGGAGGAAACTGGGGCACCTCACAGAAAAACCAAGACCCTAAAAGGGCAAGGATTCATCTGAGATTCAGAAACAGCTGGTACCAGGAATATGACAATATCAAGACTACTCTCTGTTTCTCGTGTCTGCTTTACTTGGATGTCAACTATGTTATTCCTTCTCTCTACACACCCTCTTTCTCCACATAGCAGAGAACAATGGCGTTTTTCAAGCTCTGAGCCTCACAGATCCATAGTGAAATAACTAAACGCTTTTAGTACCTGATATGTACTGAATTGTATTCCCCCAAAATTCATACGTTAAAACCCTAACTCCCAGTGTGACTGTATTTGGAGCTAGAGCTTTTAGGAGGTAATTAAGGTTGAATGAGGTCTTAAGAGTAGACTCCTAATCCAGTAAGAATGTGGCCTCCTAAAGAAAGGAAGAGAGAGAGAGAGATCTTTCTCTGTATTTCCATAAGCACTCACCAAGGAAAGGCCATGTGAGGACATACTGAGAAGGCTGCCATCTGCAAGCCAGGAAGAGAGCCCTCAGCAGAAATTGAATCAGCTCACACAGCTTCTAAAACTGTGAGATAGAAATCTCTGGTATTTAAGCCACCCAATTTATGATATTTTGTTATGGCAGTCCAAGCAGACTAACAGTCTCAAATCCAAAATTATCAAAGAAAAGATCGTTGTTCCAGGTGAAGTAACATCCTTCTTCTTGGATCAATTAGCTGTGTTTCAGGGTGGTAGAATCACATGTGAACCATGTGTGTAGTGGGGAGTTCCTACACAAGGGGTATTGTTAGGCAGGAAACCCAATAGATGCCTATCTCACTATCTATTTCTACATGTCATAGGATTGGTTTAGAGAACTATGACACTCCTAATATGATTTTTAACAAATTATACTCAATAAAGAATAGAGTCTTTCATAATACCAAATACTTGTAGAAAGTCACTGACTTTTTAAAAAGTATTGCTACTGGGTACTGGATGAGTTATTTCTTTCCTTTTTTTTTTGGACAGAGTCTCACTCTGTCATCCAGGCTGGAGTGCAGTGGTGCGATCTCACCTCACTGCAACCTCTGCCTCCCAGGTTCAAGAGATTCTCCTGCCTCAGCCTCCTGAGTAGCTAGGATTACAGGCCCAGCTAATTTTTTGTATTTTTAGTAGAGATGGGGTTTCAACATGTTAGCCAGGATGGTCTCGTTCTCCTGACCTCGTGATCTGCCCGCCTTGGCATCCCAATGTGCTGGGATTACAGGCGTGAGCCACTGCACCCAGCTGATCAGTCATTTCTTAATCTGTTTTTATATCAAAGTCATGTGAAGGGCTTTAAAAATATGTGAACTCGATTCCCAGGCAAGATGGCCCAATAGGAACAGCTCCAGTCTGCAGCTCCCAGTGAGACCAACGCAGAAGATGGATGATTTCTACATTTCCAACTGAGGTACCCAGTTCATCTCACTGGGACTGGTTAGACAGTGGATGCAGCCCACAGAGGGCAAGCAAAAGCAGGGTGGGGAGTTGCCTCACCAGGAAGCACAAAGGATCGGGGAACTCCCTCCCTTAGACAAGGGAAGCTGTGAGGGACTTGCCATGTAGGATAGTGCTATCTAGTCCAGATACTATGGTTTTCCCTCAGTCTTCACAACCCACAGACCAGGAGATTCCCTCAGGTGCCTACACCACAAGGGTTTCAAGCACAAAACTAGATAGCTGTTTGGGCAGACACTGAGCTAGCTGCAGAAGTTTTTTTTGTTGTTGTTGTTTTGTTTTTCTTTTTCCCCCTGGTGGCACCTGGAACACCAGTGAGACAGAACTGTTCACTCCTCTGGAAAGGGGGCTGAAGCTAGGGAGACAAGAAGTCTTGCTCAGTGGATCCCACCCCCATGGAGCCCAGCAAACTAAGATCCACTGGCTTGAAATTCTTGCTGCCAGCACAGCAGTGTGAAGTCAGCCTGGGATGCTCAAGCTTGGTGGAAGGAGAGGTGTCCACCATTACTGAGGCTTGAGTAGGAGGTTTTCCCCTCACAGTGTAAATAAAGCTACCAGAAAGTTTGGACTGGCTGGAGCCCACTACAGTGCCACAAAGCTTCTGTAGCCAGACTGCCTCTCTAGATTACTGCTGTCTGTGCAGGGCATCTCTGAAAGAAAAGCAGCAGCCTCGGTCAGGGGCTTATAGCTAAAACTCCCATCTCCCTGAGACAAAGCCCCCGGGGAAAGGGGCTGTGCCTAGGGCAAGGGGCAGCTATGGGTGCAGCTTCAGCAGACTTAAACGTTCTGGCCTGCTGGCTCTGAAGAGAACAGCAGATCTCCCAGCACAGCACTTGAGCTCTGCTAAGGGACAGACTGCCTCCTCAAGTGGGTCCCTGACCCCTGTGCCTCCTGACAGGGAGACATCTCCCAGCAGGGGTCAACAGACATCTCATATAGGAGATCTCTGGCTGGCATCTGGTAGATGCCCCTCTGGGACGAAGCTTCCAGAAGAAGGAGCAGGCAGCAATCTTTGCTGTTCTGCAGCCTCTGCTGGTGATAACTGGGAAAACAAGGTCTGGAGTGGATCCCCAGCAAACTCCAGCAGACCTGCAGTAGAGGGGCCTGACTGTTAGAAGGAAAACTAACAAACAGAAAGCAATAGCATCAATATCAATAAAAAGGACGACCATGCAAAACTCCATCCAAAGGTCACCAACAGAAAAGGCCAAAGGTAGATAAATCCATGAAGATGAGGAAAAACCAGGGCAAAAAGGCTGAAAATTCCAAAAATCAGAACGCCTCTTCTCTTTCAAAGGATCACACCTCCTTGCCAGCAAGGGAACAAAACAGGATGGAGAATGAATTTGACAAATTGACAGAAGTAGACTTCAGAAGGTGGGTAATAACAAACTCCTCTGAGCTAAAGAAGCATGTTCTAATCCAATGCAAGGAAGCTAAGAACTTTGATAAAAGGTTACAGGAATTGTTAACTAGAATAACCAGTTTAGAGAAGAACATAAATGACCCGATGGAGCTGAAAAACACAACACGAGAACTTCGTGAAGCATACACAGTATCGTAGCCAAATGGATCAGGCAGAAGAAAGGATATCAGAGATTGAAGATCAACTTAATGAAATATATCATGAAAACAAGATTAGAGAAAAAAGAATGAAAAGGAATGAAAAAAGCCTACAAGAAATATGGGACTATGTGAAAAGACCAAACCTATGTTTGATTGGTGTACCTGAAAGTGATGGGGAGAATGCAACCACGTTGGAAAACACACTTCAGGATATTATCCAGGAGAACTTCCCCAACCTAGCAAGACAGGCCAACATTCAAATTCAGGAAATACAGAGAACACCACAAACATACTCCTCAAGAAGAGCAACCCCAAGACACGTAATTGTCAGATTCACCAAAGTTGAAAGGAAGGAAAAAATGTTAAGGGCATCCAGAGAGAAAGGTTGGATTACCCACAAAGAGAAGCCCATCAGACTAACAGCAGATCTCTCTGCAGAAACCCTACAAGCCAGAAGAGAGTGTGGGCCAATATTCAACATTCTTAAAGAAAAGAATTTTCAACCCAGAATTTCATATCCAGCCAAACTAAGCTTCATAAGTGAAGGAGAAATAAAATCCTTTACAGGCAAGCAAATGCTGAGGGATTTTGTCACCACCAGGCCTGCCTTAAAAGAGCTCCTGAAGGAAGCACTAAATATGGAAAGGCAAAACTGGTACAAGCCACTGCAAAAACAAACCAAAATGTAAAGACCATTGACACTATGAAGAAACAGCATAAACTCACAGGCAAAATAACCAGCAAGCATCATAATGACCAGATCAAATTCACACATAACAATATTAACCTTAAATGTAACCAGCTAAATACCCCAATTAAAAGTCACAGACTGGCAAATTGGATAAAGAATCAAGACCCATCAGTGTGCTGTATTCAGGAGACCCATCTCATGTGCAGAGACACACACAGGCTCAAAATAAAGGGATGGAGGAAGATTTACCAAGCAAATGGAAAGCCAAAAAAAAAAAAAAAAAAAAAAAAAAGCAGGGGTTGCAATCCTAGTCTCTGATAAAAAAGACTTTAATCCAACAAAGATCAAAAAAGACAAAGAAGGGCATTACTTACTGGTAAAGGGATCAATGCAACAAGAAGAGCTAACTATCCTAAATATATATGCACCCAATACAGGAGCACCCAGATTCATAAAGCAAGTTCTTAAACACCTACAAAGACACTTAGACTCCCACACAATAATAGTGGGACATTTTAACACCCCACTGTCAATATTAGATCAACAAGACAGAAAATTAACAAGGATATTCAGGACTAGAACTCAGCTCTGGACCAAGCGGGCCTAATAGACATCTACAAAACTCTCCACCCCAAGTCAACAGAATATACATTCTTCTCAGCACCACATCACACTTATTTTAAAATTGACCACATAATTGGAAGTAAAACACTCCTCAGCAAATGCAAAAGAACAGAAATTATAACAAATACTCTCTTAGACCACAGTGCAATCAAATTAGAACTCAGGATTAAGAAACTCACTCAAAACCACACAACTACATGAAAACTGAACAATGTGCTCCTAAATGACTACTAGGTAAATAACAAAATTAAGGCAGAAATAAATAAGTTCTTTGAAGCCAATGAGAACACAGACACAACGTACCAGAATCTCTGGGACACAGCTAAAGCAATGTTTAGAGGGAAATTTATAGCACTAAATGCCCGCAGGAGAAAGTGGGAAAGATCTAAAATCAACACCCTAATATCACAATTAAAAGAACTAGAGAAGAAAGAGCAAACAAATTCAAAAGCTAGCAAAAGACAATAAATAACTAAGATAAGTGCAGAACTGAAGGAGATAGAGACACAAAAAACCCTTCAAAAAATCAATGAATCCAGGAGGTGGTTTTTTGAAAAGATCAACAAAATAAATAGACCTCTAGCAAGAGTAATAAAGAAGAAAAGCCCTCTCCCTCTCCCTCTCCCTCTCCCTCTCACTCTCCCTCTCCCTCTCACTCTCCCTTTTCCACATGCTCCCTCTCATGCTGAGCCAAAGCTGTACTGTGCTGCTGCCATCTCGGCTCACTGCAACCTCCCTGCCTGATTCTCCTGCCTCAGCCTGCCGAGTGCCTGCGATTGCAGGCGCGCACCGCCACGCCTGACTGGTTTTCGAATTTTTTTGGTGGAGACGGGGTTTCGCTGTGTTGGCCGGGCTGGTCTCCAGCTCCTAACCGCGAGTGATCCGCCAGCCTCGGCCTCCCAAGGTGCCGGGATTGCAGACGGAGTCTCGTTAACTCAGTGCTCAATGGCACCCAGGCTGGAGTGCAGTGGTGTGATCTCGGCTGGCTACAACCTCCACCTCCCAGCCGCCTGCCTTGGCCCCCCAAAGTGCGGAGATTGCAGCCTCTGCCCGGCTGCCACCCCGTCTGGGAAGTGAGGAGCGTCTCTGCCTGGCCGCCCATCGTCTGGGATGTGAGGAGCCCCTCTGCCTGGCTGCCCAGTCTGGAAAGTGAGGAGCGTCTCTGCCCCGCCGCCATCCCACCTGGGAAGTGAGGAGTGCTGCTTCCCGGCCGCCATCCCATCTAGGAAGTGAGGAGTGCCTCTTCCCGGCCGCCATCCCATCTAGGAAGTGAGGAGCGTCTCTGCCCGGCAGCCCACCGTCTGAGATGTGCGGAGCGCCTCTGCCCCGCCGCCCATCGTCTGAGATGTGGGGAGCGCCTCTGCCTGGCGCGACCCCGTCTGGGAGGTGAAGAGCGTCTCTGCCCTGCCGCCCCGTCCGGGATGTGAGGAGCGTCTCTGCCCGGCCACCCCGTCTGAGAAGTGAGGAGACCCTCTGCCCAGCCAGCCGCCCTGTCTGGGAGGGAGTGGGGGGGTCAGCCCCCTGCCCGGCCAGCCGCCCTGTCCGGGAGGTGAGGGGCGCCTCTGCCCGGCGGCCCCTACTGGGAAGTGAGGAGCCCCTCTGCCCGGCCACCACCCCATCTGGGAGGTGTACCCAACAGCTCATTGAGAACGGGCCATGATGACAATGGCGGTTTTGTGGAATAGAAAAGGGGGCAAGGTGGGGAAAAGATTGAGAAATCGGAAGGTTGCTGTGTCTGTGTAGAAAGAAGTAGATATGGGAGACTTTTCATTTTGTTCTGTACTAAGAAAAATTCTTCTGCCTTGGATCCTGTTGATCTATGACCTTACCCCCAACCCTGTGCTCTCTGAAACATGTGCTGTGTCCACTCAGGGTTAAATGCATTAAGGGCGGTGCAAGATGTGCTTTGTTAAACAGATGCTTGAAGGCAGCATGCTGGTTAAGAGTCATCACCACTCCCTAATCTCAAGTACCCAGGGACACAAACACTCTGCCTAGGAAAACCAGAGACCTTTGTTCACTTGTTTGTCTGCTTACCTTCCCTCCACTACTGTCCTATGACCCTGCCAAATCCCCCTCTGTGAGAAACACCCAAGAATGATCAATAAAAAAATAAATAAATAAATAAAATAAAATAAAAGAAGAAAAGAGAGAAGAATCAAAGAGACACAATAAAAAAATGATAAAGGGGAGATCACCAGTGATATCACAGAAATACAAACTACCAACAGAGAATACTATAAACACCTCTACGCAAATAAACTAGAAAATCTAGAAGAAATGGATAAATTCCTGGAGACATACACCCTCCCATGACTAAACCAGGAAGTAGTTAACTCCCTGAGTAGACCAATAACAAGTCCTGAAATAGAGGCAGTAGTTAATAGGCTACCAACCAAAAAAAGCCCAGGACCAGACGGATTCACAGCTGAATTCTACCAGAGGTACAAAGAGGAGCTGGTACCATTCCTTCTGAAACTTTTCCAAACAGTAGAAAAAGAGGGACTCCTCCCTAACTCATTTTATGAGGCCAGCATCATCCTGATACCAAAACCTGGCAGAGACACACACACAAAAAGAAAATTTCAGGCCAATATCCCTGATGAACATTAATGCGAAAATCCTCAATAAAATACTGGCAAACTGAATGCAGCAGCATATTAAAAAGCTTATCCACCATGATCAACTTGGCTTTATCCCTGGGATGCAAGGCTAGTTCAACATATGCAAATCAATAAACGTAATCCATCACATAAAGAGGACGAATGACAAAAACCACATGATTATCTCAATAGATGCAGAAAAGGCCTTCGATAAAATTCAACTCCCCTTCATGCTAAAAACACTCAATAAACTAAGTATTGATGGAACATATCTCAAAATAATAAGAGCTATCTGTGACAAACCCACAGCCAATATCATACTGAATGGGCAAAAGCTGGAAGCATTCCCTTTGAAAACTGGCATAAAACAAGGATGCCCTCTCTCACCACTCCTATTCAACATAGTGTTGGAAGTTCTGGCCCGGGCAATCAGGCAAGAGAAAGAAATAAACAGTATTCAAATACGAAGAGAGAAAGTCAAATTATCTCTGTTTGCAGATGACATGATTGTATATTTAGAAAATACCATCATCTCAGGCCAAAAACTCCTTAAGCTGATAAGCAACTTCAGCAAAGTCTCAGGATACAAAATCAATGTGCAAAAATCACAAGCATTCCTATACACCAATAATAGACAAACAGAGAGCCAAATTATGAGCAAACTCCTATTCACAATTGCTACAAAGAGAATAAAATACATAAGAATACAACTTACAAGGGATGTGAAGGACCTCTTCAAGGAGAGCTACAAACACCACTGCTCAACGAAACAAGACAGGACACAAACAAATGAAAAAACATTCCATGCTCATGAATAGGAAGAATCAGTATCGTGAAAATGGCCATACTGCCTAAAGTAATTTATAGATTCAATGCTATTCCCATCAAGCTACCATTAACTTTCTTCACAGAATTAGAAAAAACTACTTTAAATTTCCTATGGAACCCAAAAACAGCCCACATAGCCAAGACAATCCTTAAACAAAAAGAACAAAGCTGGAGGCATCATGCTACCTGACTTCAAACTATACTACAAGGCCACAGTAACCAAAACAGCATGGTACCAGTACCAAAACAGATATATAGACCAATGGAACAGAACAGAGCCCTCATAAATAACACCACACATCTACAACCATCTGATCTTTGACAAACCTGACAAAAACAAGCAATGGGGAAAGGATTCCCTATTTAAGAAATGGTGTTGGGAAAACTGGCTAGCCATATGCCCCCTTACTGGACCCCTTACTCACACCTTATACAAAAGCAATTGCAACAAAGCCAAAATTGACAAATGGGATCTAATTAAACTAAAGAGCTTCTGCACAGCAAAATAAACTATCATCAGAGTGAAGAAGCAACCCACAGAATGGGAGAAAAATTTTGCAAGCTATCCATCTGACAAAGGGTTAATATCCAGCGTCTACAAGGGACTTAAACAAATTTACAAGAAAAAAAACAAACAACCCTATCAAAAAGTGGGTGAACAATATGAACAGACATTTTCAAAAGAAGACATTTATGTGGCCAACAAACATATGAAAAAAAAGCTGATCACCACTGATCATTAGAGAAATGCAAATCAAAACCACAATGAGATATTTTTAAAACCTGAAATGTGGAAGAGGGGGTGAAGGGAAGTTTAGATGATACAAAGTAATTACTCTTTTACTTGACAGGTAGAATGCATTACTGGCATATATTTCCTTATTCAAAACCCTCAGGACCAAATGCATTTCGGAATTCAGGATTTTTTGAATGTTAGAAAGACAACACAGTTGTGTATGCTGTATGTCACAGAATATACCCAAAGAATCTGGGACAACACTCTATAATCAAACTTCAATATTTCTGCAGCAAAATGTGGGAATATTTACACCATGTAGGATAAATAAAATATTATACATAGCCCCATATCAGTTCCACTCAGATAGCTACCAAATAGCTTCAAGTCAGTCACTAGCACCAAATGAGTTATGAAAAAACTTTCAGAACTTTTTGGATTTCCAAATTTCAGACAAAGGATTTGGAATTTAGTTTTAACTCTAAAACTATATTTCAGAAAGACTGCAAGGAAAGTCTAATCAACATAGCCAAAAGCACTTCGTTAGAGAAGCTGGACAAACATCACCTTCTATGTTCATGTCTCTTTCCAGCCCAACCTCTGCTCTGACACTGGATCTGCTCAGGTCCCCCCTGTTTAAACACACCCCCCATTACCCCAAGAAAATGTCCCCTCTCCTTGGTACCCCCCTTGCGCTCTGCCTTGTCCCCCTCCAGCTTCCTGTCTCACTTCTCTCCCTCACTTTTCCCTCCTGTCTTAAGCAATATAACTGTTTAATTTTTTGTTGTTGTTGTTTCCATAGGTTTTTGGGAAACAGGCTGTCCTTGGTTACAGAAGTAAGTTCTTTAGTGGTGATTTGTGAGATTATGGTGCACCCATCACCTGAGCAGTATACACTGAACCCCATTTGTAGTCTTTTATCCCTCACCTCCTTCCCACCCTTTCCCCTAGAGTCCCCAAAGTCCATTGTATCCTTTTTATGCCTTTGCATCCTCATAGCTTAGCTCCCACTTGTAAGTAAGAATCTGCAATGTTTGGTTTTCCATTCCTGAGTTACTTCACTTAGGATAATAACCTCCAATCCCGTCCGAGTGGCTGCTAATGCCATTAATTCATTCCTTTTTATGGCTAACTAATATTCCATCGTACATATATACCACAGTTTCTTTTTCTTTCTTTTCTTTTCTCTTTTTTTTTTTTTTTTTTTTTCGGAGACAGAGTCTCACTCTGTCACCAGGCTGGAGTGCAGTGGTGCGATCTCGCCTCACTGCAACCTCCACCTCCCGGGTTCAAGCAATTCTCCTGCCTCAGCCTCCTAAGTAGCTGGGACTACAGGTGCACACCATCATGCCCAGCTAATTTTTGTATTTTTAGTAGAGACGGGGTTTCACCATGTTGGCCAGGATGGTCTCGATCTCTTAACCTTGTGATCCGCCTGCCTCGGCCTCCCAAAGTGCTGGGATTACAAGCATGAGCCACCGCGCCTGGCCTATACCAGAGTTTCTTTATCCACTCATTGATTGATGGGCATTTGGGCTGGTTCTACATTTTTGCAAACGCAATATAACTTTATACCTCCTCTTTCCTCTTACTGGGATGCCCTCCTCCCTTCTTGTTACCTAGGAAACTCCCATTTTCCTCTCAAAACCTCCTTGGGTGTCACCTCCTCAGTGAAGATGTTACTGAAACTTCAAACCCCACTCGACCAAACAGAGAGAATGCCTCCCTCTGCTGCATCCTTCCTCTCCCTTGGCATCACTAGATGATTGCCCTGAATATAGTATATTAGATTTCTTTCCTTATTTGATTATCCTCCTTTTGAGGGAAAAAAGGGATTTTTATCTCTATACTTTAGTGCCAAACACAGAGCCTAGGATATGGAGTAGATGCCCCATAAATGTCTCTAAGTTTTGTTCGAACTCTACTTTGAGGTTGAAATTATAGGAGATAAAGGTATACAATGGATCTCCAACAACAGAATCAAGTGAGACTTCAAATACATCTTCACATAAGCCTACCTCACAATCAAGGAAGCATGATCGCAAATACTTATTGAGCACTTGTTTCATGCCATACTATCTTATCCCCAAGATAGCTCCATGAGGGGCATACCATTCTTATGTCTGTTTTCCAGACCAGGAAGCTGAAACTTTAAAAGAAATGTGCATCATGTCACACAGCTAGAAAGTGGCTAGGCTGGAATCCAAATGACTGCACTAGGCCACTTCCTAAAGAAGTCATTTTGGTGACCATCATGGTCATCAAAACATGACTTTCCCACAGACTTTGCACCCAGTGGGTCTCAGTCATGGGCGGTAGAAAGAGTTGCCCTGCATTGTAAGATATAGATAGAGGGCTTATGGGAAGATATAGGACTCATGGGAAGGTCCTTGACAAAATATTTTCTAACTGGTGTCAAAAATGTTGCTATTAATAATTTAATCCCTTCAAAGAAATAGCACATCAAGTCCCTAAGACTTCATGGTATGAAGAAATTTACCAGACATATTCCCATTCTAACAGTAAGGTTGTCACAAGGGTTTATGGGAGAGAGAGAGAGAGGGTAGAAAATGTAAAGATAGGGAAGTTGGCACTGAAAGCATGGAAGGTAGGGAGGTGGGGGGAGACAGATTCAGAAAATAAAGGTGAAGAACGAAGACCAGCTTCTCTGATTTTACAATTTGGCTTCCGGACCACGCGGATCTGGTCAGTTCCTACAGGAAATTGTTCTGGCCACTGGGCATATCCGGTAAAAAGCTAGAAGCTCCTCAAAGTGTTTTTTTAAGTGTTTTGTTGTTGTTGTTGTTGTTGTTGTTGTTCTTCTTCTTCTTCTTCTTCTTCTTCTTCTTCTTCTTCTTCTTCTTCTTCTTCTTCTTCTTCTCCTTCTCCTTCTCCTTCTTCTTCTTCTTTTTCTTCTTCTTCTTCTTCTTCTTGAGATAGGGCCTCGCTATGTTGCCCAGGCTGATCTTGAACTCCTGGGCTCAAGCTATCCTCCTGCCTTGGCCTCTCGAAGTGCTAAGATTACAGGCATAAGGCATTGCACCCAGCCTATTTAATAAAACATAATAAAAATGTAATGTTTTTATTACGTTCCAGCCTGTCTATATTGTGGGCTTTCTCCATCAGGAGCTGGGGTCTTCCTGCAAAACAACTCAGGTCCCAAACCTACCCAGGAAGACTCAGCCAAAATGTTGCAGTGTGTGTCCATCCAGGACTCACGCTATCTTGCAAAATCATTTTCCTTTGACTCTACCAGCCTGTGTGTCTGGTATTGTTCCTTCTCTTATCACTGCTCCCAAGCTGTCTTCCCCTGCATGAATCACTCTCTCTTGTTTCCCACTGCCTGACTTCTTAGCCTCAATATTTCTGCCTTCTCCCTTTGCTCTCTGCAGGAAACCGAAGTCTCAGATTTCACTTCTAACTGAAGCCTGACTTCTTTTCAGCGCGTATCAGAGCATCCAAGAACCCTTCAGACTCTAGTTTCCTCTGGCAGATGTGCTTGTCAGCAGCCACCCTGAAGGGCATCCCAGCCTGGGCAGTGCTGAGAAACTACTCAGAGAAGGCAAACTGAGTGTGGGGGGTGGGGAGCACGAGACCCCACATCACAGGCTGTATTGCACCAAGCAGATGGTTTGCCTGGGTGTAGTGCAAAGTTTCATATTCATCTGAAAGCTTCGCTTTTGTCTAAGTGGCAACTACCTCACAGCATTGCTGCTTTGATTTAACATTACTATTCCTTCTCCTTCTCCTTCTCCTTCGCCTTCTTCTTCGCCTTCTCCTTCTCCTTCACCTTCTGCTTCTTCTTCTTCTTCATGGAGTCTTGCTTTGTTGCCAGACTAGAGTGCAGTGGAGAGATCTCAGCTCACTGCAACCTCCACCTCCCGGATTCAAGTGATTCTCCTGCCTCAGCCTCCCAAGTAGCTGGGATTACAGACGCCCACCACTATGCCTGGCTAATTTTTGTATTTTTAGTAGAGATGGGGTTTCACCATGTTGGCCAGGCTGGTCTCAAAGTACTGAGCTCAGGCGATCTACCCATCTGGGCCTCTCAAAGTGCTGGGATTACAGGTGTAAGCTCATTGGTTTTCCCCAGGAAATGTGCAAGTCAGAAAATATCAAAATGTGTTCTTGTTAAGCCAGATTTCTGGGGGCTCTGGGGCCCTTCTGAAGCACAGATGTCCCCACCGAAAGGGGCCTAGAGTTCCAGTCCCCTCACCTCACAAAAAGGCTGGCTGCCAGGGCCACTCACCTAATTAGTGGCAGCATTTGGTTTAGAGCCCCAGGCTCTGAATCCCAGGCCAGTATCTTTTGACACACTTCCAATTTTCTTCTGAAAATTAGGAGTATAAAAAGCCCATAGTGAACACCTTCCAGAGTTGGAAGTCATTAAACAGAGGTCTGTAAAGAAAAGAACTTGAGCCCTTTGAGCAGGGCCTTCTCCTCTGGATCCCAGGACCCCTGGTGGGACTCATGAGAACCCCTCAAGGAGGCTGCATGTGGTTCAGCCTTACTAACCAGAAGTCTATGCCAGGGAGGATGGAAGATGAGGTGAAGAGGAAGGTACTGGCCAGAGCTCAAAATCTTGATCTGAGAGCTGGGGCAAGCTAGAGAATTGTTCCGAAGAGCAGGGTATAAGGCTGCATTGACACGGTGGGCCACACAGGAGTGGGGAGGGTGGCTGGAGCCCAAGCAGAAGGAGATGCGTAAAGGTGAGGGATGCACTGGGTCACGGCACTGGACAGAGTGGGGGACCCACGGCCGGAACGCAGAGGGTATGAGATCTGTAGGCTCTGGGGTGAGGCTGGGATCTCTTCCTCCAACCACAGCTGGTGCTGTTGGAAGACCACATTCTTGCTGGAGCAGAGAGGAGCAAAGAGCAGGGATCCCTGGGGTTCGAGGATTCTGAGAAGAGCCTGAGGCTTTGCAAAGGCCAGAGCAATCAATAGAGCATAAGACCAGTATGGATAAGAAAGGGACAGAGTGGGAGAAAATGCAGGTGTCACACTACTGGAGCTCCAGAGCTCTGAAAACAGATGGCTGGTTTAAGGCACTGGAGAGCTGGACAGAGCCCCAGCCTCTCCTGTGCTCAACATCTGCATTCTCTCTCTCTCTCTCTCTCTTCTTATTTCCTCCCTCTGTCTCCCCTACCACCCTTCCCTCTTTTACTGATTTTACCCTGGAACAGCTGTGTTTCATTTTGTCATCTGCAATTTCCTCATTGTCAACATTTAGCTTCATCTCCTCGCCATGCAAGTGGTTGTACTCTCAGACACATGAGGGACACAAGAAGCCCTTCTTTCCTGGGGACAATCTTTGTGGCACCGTTCTGCAAAAGGCTGCTTCGGATTCTATCTGGTAGCAACTAGCAGCCTGTGCTCGGGTATGTATGTGCACATGTGTGTGTGTATACATATGTGTGGGCATGTTTGTGTATATGCCTGTGTGGGGGGGGTGTGTTTGTGTGTGTTCCTGTATGTGCGTGTTTGTGTGCATGTGCTTGTGTGTGCCTGTATGTTTGTAAATGCATGTGTGTTTGTGTGTGCATGTATGTTCCTATATGTGTGTGTGCATGTGTGGTTGGATGCATGTGTATATGTAATTGTGTGTGTGTGTTTGTGTATAGGCATGTATGTGTTTGTGTGTGTTCCTGTATGTGTGTGTGTTTGGGTTGGTTTGGATATTATTGTTGGTTTGTCTCAGGGAGGTTTGGTTTTCTTTTTCTTCTCCCCAGCTCTGCTGTAGAGAGGAATGTCCCCTTCCCGGGACATCTGCACTCTTCACTCCACTCCCTTGCCCATGCAGACATGGCAGGAGTGTCCTGGATGAGAAAAGCCCCAGGCTGGGAAGGTGAGAGCACTTGTTCTTTTGTTGTCTGGGAATCTGCACTGACATCTGTGCAGTCAATCAGTCTGTTCTCCTTGAACTGCCTTTACAAAATACAAACACAGGATCCATGAATATTATGAGAATTTTTTGCACCTTTTACTCAATCGTTAGCTTCAGTCCCTTAACGAGCTCCTGAAGAGATGGGCCTTAGAGCATGGAGAGGCCTTCCAAAGACAGAAATGCAATGAGGGACCCAGTGGGGGTCTGAGAGCAAAGGACAAGGTGGGCTAGGAAGTCTCTAGGAACACCTGATTAGAACCAGGTTAAGCTGGAGAGAAAAGAGCAAAGGAAAAGTTTGCACACATTGTCACCTTCCCTAGAGCCACCAGTCCAGCCCTGGTGTCTGTCCTAAGACATAGACATTTCTGCCTCTGTATTCACTCTTCTTCAGATGTATTGGATTGAGTTCATCTTTCTACTAAGAATGTAGTACGGCTTTAGAAAATGAAAACAGCTTTTAGTATAGGAAGCATGATAAATTCATCCCAATCTTTTCATCCCCAAAGCTATATGAATGATATCTGGAAGCAGCCATAAGAGGACAGATGAGTAGTGGAGGGTCAGAGGAGAGGATTCACGGACAAGTACTCTTCTGCCATTGGGTACTGCAGTTGCCTCCCCAGCATCCAGTCCCAGAATCATTGCAGTAAAGCAGCGCTGATGTTCAGAGATGTTCAGATTAACCCCACCTGACACCCTCCTTTGGCCACAGTGATTGGTTTTGCTAATTCAGGTTCACCTGTCCAGGGCCTAACATTATCCTGGCCATGGTGATTGACTCAGGGTGGTCCAATCAGCCCAAACCCCAGGGCTCTTGTTCTAGGGTTGTGAACAACCAGTTACTGAAATTGAACAAAGACACATACAGCCTCAGTTGCTGCTGGCTACTATGAGAGAAGTCAGCATTTACATTGATCCCCAGAGAAAAAGAACCGAAGAACCTGGGTCACTGATTGATAACAGGGACATGGGTCTAACTGAGTGGCTGGATCAAGCATTCTGAAGTCCGCCCACCTCTGAAATTTTCAGCTATGGGAGACTCTGCATTCACTTGTTAATGTCAGTTTGAAAGAGAGTTTCTGTTATTTGCAACTGAAAACATCCTCTTACATTTGCTTCTGAACACTGGTGTTTCCCTGATGTCTTTGGCTCAGATATCAGAGTGTCTTCATTGGGATAGGCAACTTGTCTCAGATGTGTGTTCTTGGCCTCACTACCTGTTTGCCAAACTCCTTTCACCTGGATCTAGGGCTCAGGTTTTAAACTTGGCAATGTCAGCCACAGGCCCTACTCCTTCGTTCATTCATTCATTCATTCACTCACTCAGAGAACTTTTATGAAATTCATTATGTGCCAAGCATTATGGTGGGCACTAGGAATAGAGAGAAAAGCAAGTCAAGAATTTTACCCCTAAATAGCATCTTAAGCCCATTTGTAACCTCGTCAGGTACAGTGTGTTTTATCCATGATTTCCTCCACGGAAATGTTTCTTTGTGGTTACCTTAGGGCAATTGCTATGGAACTTTTGCTCGAGGTTCTTGAAAACTCCCTGAGAGACAAGAGTTTGAGCTGGAATGGACACCACAGTTCCTGGCTCAGGAAGCTCATGTTGAGCTGGGAAGGCAATAGTGATACACAAGCATCAATTACAGCACCAGGAAAGCTGGATAATTCAATCCAATTAGGAACTAACTTATTGGGTGAGGCCCTGCTCCAGAAAGAGAGTCAAGAAGCTTCCAGTCCTCAGGTGGATTTCTAAGCAAATCTCCATTTTTCTAAAAGACTGCATTCAGCAATCTCTGAAGCTCAAATACGATTATAAAACTCCCACTTTGGAGTCATGGCTATTGGAAGTAGATTTCAAAGACTGGAGGTTTAGGCAAAACCCCAGCAGCCTAATACACATGAGTTTGCAGTTTTACAATGTGGTCAATATCCCATTTTTCTAGCTCCCTTGCCTTGTCCCACAGCTGTCTGTGGTTCTGTTTCAGCATCCACCACAGCCTGTCTGGTGGAATTGTTACTTGTGTACCTTTCTCCCACCTGGCTGACCTGTGCAATCCTTGACAGCAAGGAGGGACAGAAGTTCTGCTCTGTAGAAACAACTCTAGAAAACGCTGACATAGTGCTTACCTTGCATATATTTATCCTATCCTCATCACAGTCCATGGTATTATTATAGTATACCCATTTTAAAGTTGAGAAAACTGAGTCACCAAAAGTTTAAATAACTTGGCTGTGGCATTTGCATAGGGGAAGAGCTAGGATTTCAAACAGGCAACTGGATTTTGAAGTTCTTGCTCTTAACCATGGTGCTATCATATTTATCTTTAGGCACTCAATACAAGTGTGTGGGATTAAATGAAAGTTAACAGAGGAGATCCCTATAGCAAATACTCATAGCAGAAGTTCACAATCCTTCCTTCTGCTGACTGTTCACTAGGTTCTAAATGCCAGAAAGAGAGGCAGTTCAGGAGTAGGAAATTGGAGGTGAGGTTCCAGGAAAAGGAGAGAGAAGTCTCTTTAATTGAACTCTTTCCTGAGGTCTTTTTGATGCCTGTTGTGGAAAGTCATGACACTGGAAGCCCACCAGGTCTAATATTTTTATATGTCTGCAAAACTCTGACCTTGTGCACGGCCATCCATTTTCTATAATGCGGTGCAATGTTTTAAAATCATAGTCACAGAATCTTTGACATTCCCTCCAGGAGAAGTGGAGTCTCTGTGCACTCTCTTTGAATCTGTAGTTGGAAGAGGAGCCTAATGACTTCTTTGACCTAAGGATTGGAGTGGAAATGACACTATGTGACTTCTGAGGCTCAACCATAAAGCCATACAGCTTCCACCTTCGTGGCTAGGAACACGTGTTCTTGGAACCCTCCACCTCCATGCAAGAAGTTTCACTGTGCTGAGACCACCATGCTGGAGAGGCCACATGTCAACGCTACAATCAACAACCCCAGCTAAGCCCATCTTTCAGCTGGCCAGAGGCCACCTTGTAAATGAATATGCCAGCCCTGGCTCTTTCAGCCCCAGCTCCAGCCATTTGAATCAAGCCAGAAGAGCCATCCATACAGCTTCCTGTCCCATGGAGCCGGTGAGCATCATAAATGCTGTTGTTTTATGCTCTTAAGGTTGGGGGTGGCTGGTTATGCCATCAATAACCAGAATATTTGGGAGCAGCCTTACACATTTGGTAGGATTGGATGAGATAACACGGAAACAAACTTAATTTGGGGCCTGACTGTATTGCAATTTTTTCAAAGATTGTCTTGACCCAGTTTGAGACCCGGTTAGAGGCAGGTCCATTCTTCTTCCTGAAACTGATTAAGTCCACACCCCCAGCCACCTCCCTGATGGGGCTCTCACACTCAGGGTCACTCTTCCTCTGTTCTGATCACCCCAGGGCCAGGTACCAGAAAACAAGGGACAGCCTCAACACCCTACAGTCCACTGAAATTATTCAAACTAGTCAAACCTAAACTGGCTGCCCCCCCGTTTCCTTCCGGTAGAAACTACTTGCCCTCCACTTCCCGAGCAACCCTCGGTGCTAGGCTGTGTTCTCCCCAGGGAGCTGTGAGTAACAACACTAAAAACTCTTCCCGGTTCCCCCCTTTCCATCTGCACTGGCCTCACCACACTCCACCCAAGGGAATGTGGTTTAAACAGTGACATCCAGTGTGTCATTCATCTGGGTCACCTTCTTCACCTTTGCCCCTTCCTTTCATGTCCTGATTTTTTATCATTAAGAAGCAGCACATTTCTGAAAAGGCAAACATAATCAACCTGGCTGCAAGACAGACTAGGAAAAGAGTGAAGGTGTGTTGGTTTGCGGGCTTTGGGAAGCACAGTGATGGGGTAGGGGCAGGCAGGGAGACCACAAGCAGATGATCTGTGGGTCCCTAATGGACTAGTGGCCCTGTCCTGCATGCTGTGGTGAGGGATAAACCATCCATAAAACTGTTTCCTTGGCCAGGCGCAGTGGCTCACACCTGTAATCCTAGCACTTTGGGAGGCTGAGGTGGGCGGATCACTTGAGGTCAGGAGTTTGAGACCAGCCTGGCCAACATGGTTAAACCCCATCTCTACTAAAAATACAAAAATTAGCCAGGCATGGTGGTGCATGCCTGTAATCCCAGCTACTCGGGGGCCTGAGGAAGAAGAATTGCTTCAACTTGGGAGGCGGAGATTACAGTGAGCCAAGATCACGCCACTGCACTCCAACCTGGGCAACAGAGACAGACTCCATCTCAAAATGAACAAACAAACAAAAACTTTTCCTTGACATCGTGAGTGTTATCCAATGCTCTAGTCATTTACCATATGGACTAGCATCTTGCCTCTGTGCATACTCACAAAATTACATAACACATGCACGTGGTTCAGTAAACATCCTGTGATTAAAACCTGGAAGTCTGACATTGCAGAGCCACCTGCAGACATGCTTCTCAAACTCCAGTGCACTCTAAGTTCCCCAGGGATCTCACTGAAGTGCAGATTCAGAGTCAGCAGCTCTGGGGCGGATCTGATGAGATTCTGCACAGCACCCAAGCTCCCAGGTGATGCCAGGGCCGCTGGTCCAAGACCACACTTTGAAGAGTGAGGACTTGCCAACCTTCAGGACCCAGTGCATCAGAACCCAGGTTCCTGGGAAGTCTTTTGGGTCTATTCTCCATGAGCAGGGTGGTTCCAGCTCTGAGGAAAACTTTCCATCACCCCAGAGAGTCCTGTGGCCACTTGAACGTGAACGGGTCTGACCAGTTCCTTTTCTCCCTGTCCTCCACCCCAACAAAATAAGATGATGGAGACCTTGAGTGTTAGGCCCTGCTTCTTTTTTCTTTTCTTTTCTTTTCTTTTTTTTTTGTTTTTTGTTTTTTGAGACAGAGTTTCACTCTGTCGCCCAGGCTGGAATGCAGTGGTGCAATCTCGACTCACTGCAACCTCTGCCTCCCGGGTTCAAGAGATTGTCCTGCCTCACCCTCCTGAGTAGCTGGGACTAGAGGCACCTGCCACCATGCCTGGCTAATTTTTGTATTTTTCGTAGAGACCGGGTTTCACCAGGATGGTCTTTAGTAGAGTGGGGCTGGCCAGCCTGGTCTTGAACTCCTGACCCCAGGTGATCCCCCTGCTTCAGCCTCCCAAAGTGCTGGGATTACAGGTGTGAGCCACCACGTCCAGCATAGGCCCTGTTTCTATGCGACCCTGCTGCAGGGATATAGGGCCCCAACTTCTTCCCTTGTGCCCATCTAAGGCTTCCTTTCCAGCCTGTCTCCTCAGCTTTCTCTCCCCGCCCCCCAGCCCCGTGGTCTCCCTGACTGATTGGTTCACACACCCAGCCCCACCCTCACCACTAACACACCCAGTCCGGGAAGTGTGAATATTTCTAGACTGATGTCATTATCTCCTGAGAAGTTCATTCCCTGGAGGCTTCTACCTTCACCAGGGAAATGTTTAGTGAGGAGGCAGCTGAGGAAAGAAGGCATCTTTGCTTTCTAAAATGCAAGTAAAGAAAATGTTAGAAATGTATAAAGAATGCAAGTAAAGGACGAAGTGGCAAGGACTCCAAATCCCCCACAAAATGTCTGCATTTCTTTATTCCCTGAGACTCCTGGAAGTCATTTTCCATTTTTTACAGAGTTTAGAGCTAGTTATTATTATGCAAATCTGAGTTGTCCCAATTCGCCTCCACCCCACTGCCTGTGATGCTTGGTAGATTTGGAACACGTGATACAGAAAAGAATATGTCTGGACTCTAAGAGAAGGATTGTCAGGTAGCTGTTAGTGTTTAAGGCAGGGGTCCCCAGCTATCCTCGTAGAATTATAATCACCCAATGGGTTCTTTTTGCCTGCTGTACAGATAAGCCCAATTCACTGAGACAGTATTAGTACAGTAGAGAAAGAGTTTAATTATTGCAAGGCAACTGACAGGAAGGATAGGAGTTATTACCCTAATCTATCTCCCCCAAAATTTGAAGTCTAGCGTCTTTTAAAGGACAATTTAGTAGGCAAGGAGCTAGGGAATGGGGAATGCTGATTGGTTGGGTTAGGGATGAAATCATCGGGAGTCAAATTGGCTTCTTGCTGTCTTCAGTTCCTGGATAGAATCACAAAACTGATTAAGCCAGTTTATCAGACTGTGTGATACCAGCAGGTCCATCAGAATGCAGGGTCTTAAAAATACCGTGAACACCAGTCTCAGGTTTTACAATAGTAATGTTATCGATAGGAGCCATTGGGGAGGTTAGAAATCTTGCAGCTTCTGTCTGCATGACTCCTGAGCCATAATTTTAACCTAGTGACTAATTTGTTAATTTTACAAAGGTAATCTCAGTCCCCGAGCAAGGAGGGGGTAGTGTGGGAAAGGGTTATTATCATCTCTGCTTTAAGGTTAAACTATAAACTAAATTCCTCTTAATGTTAGCTTGGCTTATGCCCAGGAATGAACAAGGACAGCTGAGAGGATAGAAGCAAGATGGAGTCAGCTATGTCAGATTTCTCTTACTGTCCTCATTTTTCTATGTTAGATTTTCTTATTATGATAACTTTCGCAAAGATAGTTTCAGAATTGAGGGGCTAATGCCAACAAATATGAAATTCTCCTGGTTCACCAAGAAGGCTGTGGCTAAGAGGGCTTGGAAAAATGATTTAAAGAAGCATCTTCAGATAAACCCTTTTGAATTTACTCCATCCCATGTCCAATGAGCACTTTCTACAAGCTTTCTGATTCTCTCCCCTAGGAGATGGTCAATGCCTCAGGTGGCTGGATTTGATCTTGCATTTCTGAAATTGTCCTCACAGGTTTAATAAGAATTGCATGCCAGGTTCTGAAATATAGTTATAATTAACCATTAATCAGGCCACATTTTGCGGCCCACTTCCTTGTAACCAAAAGTCACATCACACTAGGGACTGACCATTTGCATCCCTATTGTTTCTATAGGTAGGATGAATTGCTTAAGATGTTCTTCAGAACCTGAATTCCCTGGAAAGGCTGATGCCAACCAGTTTGAAGACCCCAACAGAGGGACTGAATCAGCTTGAGAATGTAGTTTCTTTGTCACCCTGACCCATGATTTCACCCTGCATTCTTTGACCAATTCACAATTCTCACACCTTAGCCCATTTCAAAACCCTTAAAGTACCTAGCCCCAAACTCCTCAGGGAGGCAAATTTGAGGTTTCCTCTCATTAACCTACTATTAAAACACTTTTGTTGTTGTTGTTGTTGTTGTTGTTGTTACAGAGTCTTGCTCTGTCACCCAGGCTAGAGTGCAGTGGCATGATCTTTGCCCAGTGCAACCTTTGCCTCCTGGGTTCAAGTGATTCTCCTGCCTTAGTCTCCCAAGTAGCTGGGACTACAGGAGCACACCACTACACCTGGCTAATTTTTTTTGTATTTTTAGTAGAGAAAGGGTTTTGCCATGTTCCCCAAGTTGGTCTCGAACTCCTGACCTCAATAATCTGCCTTCCTCACCTCCCGAAGTGCCAGATTACAGGTGTGAGCCACCGCACCCATCCTAAAACACTTTCTCTGCTGCAACCCTCGGTGTCAGTGTATTGACTTGCTATGCAACAGGCAATGTCCTATTATGGCCACATTTCCTATACTCCCTGCTGCAGTGGTTCTCAAACGTGGTCATAAGGCAGAGCTCCTGGTGTCAAAGTTTCATTGTAAGTAAAAACTTTTAAAAATTAATTCAGATACCCTAATTATCTAATCTCAAATTCCCACCCTACCATAATCACATTGCCCTATTTCAGTTCTCCACAAAGAGCTTCACTGGCAGATATTTTTCTTGTTCATGTATGTGTGCATTTATTGTCTGCCTCACAGGCACACAGATTCTCTTTTTTATGTAACTCAGTTTTCTCTTCTTTGTTTTTGCTGCAACACAATCTCCACCCCTCCTCGCCAGCCCCCCAAGGCAGAGCTGTTGGAACCACATATTGCTTTGCCACTAATTACTCTAATTACTTTGCACTTCATTTGCATATGAATTTCCTGTAGGATCATTATCGTAAGGTTACAGCATCATTTCCTGGGCAATCCAGGTGGCCTTTGGCCAAGGGGCCTTAACTCTACTTGGTCAAACTCTAATAGCGTTCTTAGTTCTCCCTAATCCTCCAACTGGAAGGGCACAAAACATTCTAGAGTTCATCGTTTCCCATCTATGCCTGTGTCAGCCTGCATCAACCCACATGTTCTTTCCTAAAGCCACTGCCTCAACTCACTTTAGTTTTACTAATTCGCCATGATATTTTCCTTCTTCCAGTGCAATGGATTCCACTTCCGAGCAATACTGCCCACTCAACGACATGCAGCACTGGGGAAAGTGGGATAGTGACTTGAACTCTGAAGTTGGAGACAGACAAAAAAAAAGAAAGAGGAAGAGAGTAAAATAGATTGACTATGAATTATTTCCCGGTTCCCTTAAGGCTCTTTCAGTTGTGACAGGAAGTGACTCAAACTGGCTTAAGCATGTGGAGAGGAGGTCATTATAAGTGTGCCTCATGGAACCCAGCCAAGAGCGAAAAGGACCCTGATCCTCCCCCTGAGGGCTAGAACGCAGTACACAAACACCATCCTCATGCCTCATTTACTCCTCTCTCTGTTTCTCTCTTCCCAGGTTTCTCTGCTTCCCTACATAGATCGAGCAGCCAAGCAGCTCCACAACCTTTAGCATTGCACATGTGCACAGCACAGAGGCTAACAGAGACTCCTGAGCCCCAGTTCTCAATATCTGGGGAAAGTAACTTGACAGTCCTGTTTTCCACCAGCCGTGGTGAGGCAAGCAGTCTCCGGGAGGTGGAGTGAGGCTGGCCAGATCTCAAAAGCCCTGATGCACTTGT
This sequence comes from Gorilla gorilla gorilla, assembly GCF_029281585.2. Taxonomy (NCBI): domain Eukaryota; kingdom Metazoa; phylum Chordata; class Mammalia; order Primates; family Hominidae; genus Gorilla; species Gorilla gorilla. Next base: position 86,411,630 of record NC_073241.2, on the reverse strand, counting down.
CCTGAATCAAAGGCACAGATAGGTGCTCTCAGCTTCCCCTCTCCTCACATCTCTATTACCACCACTTCCTTCCCTGTCTTTCATTTTCTGTTTATTTCGTTCAGTCTCTTGTTTCCATCCTCCTAAATAACAGGGCGGAAGGTTATTTAGAAAACAGTTGACCTCATGCAGTGCAGCCTCACTGCTTGGCGACTTTCTGTATTGAAGCATACACATTTGGTGCTTACGGTTTCATCTGTAAAAATGCCAGTAGGACCTAGGCTGGCTGTGACAGGAAGCCACACCTCCCCCTTCCTCTACTTCTTTGCTCTTGTATGTCCTGCACCAGCCTGTGTCGCACCTATTAATACCCTTTAATGAAAGTACTCACTGAAATGTTCTTCTGGTGTAGTTAAGACAGGTTAATGATTGTCCTGCCACCATGTGAGGGCATTCTATGATGAACATGGAGTGGATGAAAATGTAAAGCAATCAATGTTTTCTATTTTCTAGTTCATTCATTCATCCCATATCTCAATCTTGCAGTTGAACAGTCAACTCACCAAAGTTCTGGGTTTTTTTCATTTTCTTGCTCTCTTGTTCATGGTGTATAATGAAGGAATGAGAGACTGGGAGAGAAAATTAGCATAATGAACCACTGGCATATAAAACAGGAGAGAAGAGCAAAAAGAGGACTTGCAGAGAGAACACATGAGGAACTAGAATGCGAGATGCAGTTTAAGAAAATCATAAATCCAGGGATGGAATGCATGAAGCAAGGAGAATGTGAATGTTAGATTCACCTAGCAAAAACAGTGAATTTAAGAACAACTTTGTGAAGGTCCTGTGTCGGTTATGCATTGCCACTATATGCTGGTAATGGACGATCACAAAGTCTCAATGGCATTCAACAATAAGTGTATGCTCACATCCAAACATCTGGAATCAGTGAAGGGCTGACTATATGCTTCTGCTGAACTGCTAATTGCTCACAGGTCAAGGTCGGCTGATCTTGGCTAGGTTCATCCAGGCACTACAGTTCAGCTGGCTTGCTCATGCCTCTGCTGACATCCCGTTGACCACAGCAAGTGACATGGCTGAGGTCGGTGTTAAAGGATAGGGCAGGTCACACTGCCTGAAGTGCAGTGGGAGGAAGCTCAGATTCACATAGTGAAGAGTATGGCTATAGAGAAGGGTGAAAAATTGGGGCCATTGTTGCAACCAAGCAGGAGTATCACACTTAGAAAAAGTTCAAGAGCAACTGCTTCATCAGTAGTTACCACTGTTCTGAGTCTCTAACCTCTTGACTCTAGGCTGGGCTTGAGAATGTGGTAATTATATATAGCCCTGAGGGGCACAGACATACTCTGTGGCTGGAGGATCTGGACCGTAGCAAGCAACATGCCAGCAGTAAGAAGACAGCAGGAGTAGCAACATCTGCACAGAGACTGGGGATTTACCTTCACTTTACAGCTTCACGTTTGTGTCTCAGTGCCCTAAAGACCTTCGCTTCTATCTTGAGAGGTTCTTCCCTGGGGATAGGGTAGCTATATTTGATCAATCACATGGCCCTAAGAAAATTAATGACTAACATTGAAATACATATTTTTTCCTACTTTTCTCTCCAATGTTAAACATATTTATAAAACATGGAATTTAAAAGCCTCTCTGGGTCCTCTCACATAACCTTTTCCAGATCTTATCAACAAGACTGATCCAAATGCTTCTTTTCAGTTTTCCATGAACCCTTTATTGAGGCCATAATCATTTCTGCTCAGCCTAAAAGTGGAGGAGTTCAGGTTGGCAGTAAAATGCCTGCAGGTTTCTTTTCTTCACTTGTTGTGACCCCTTTTCTCCTCAGTCACATACTTAGGTTTTTGAACTACAGTAATTCAAAAAATGACCTATATACCTACAATAGAATATTATTCATCAACAAAAAGAAATAAAGTACTAATACATGCTACAACATGGCTGATCCTTTAAAACATCAGCTACATGAAAAAAAATCAGTCTCAAAGGACCACTTATTTATGATTCTGCTTATATGATATGCCCAGATAGATAAACCTGTTGAGACAAAAGATAGGCGAGTGCTTTCCTTTGGCTGGGAGAGATAGAGAGATTGGGGAATGATGGCTAAAAGGTCGGGGGTTGCTTTCTGGGGTAGTGGAAATGTTCCAAAGTTGATTGTGGTGATGGATACACAACTGTGAATACACTAGAATCATTGAATTATATGCTTTAAATGGATGAAGTGCATGGTATGTGAATTATACCTCACTATACTAGTTTTTTTTAAAAAAATAGCTTGTTTTTTAACATTCCAGACCCACTAAGGCATCTGTGCCACTTCTATGCAGGTTCCTGGTAACTTTTCTGCCATATAGCTAACGAAAAAAGGGAGAAAAGAGCCACATAGAACATGTATACAAAAAGAGAGCAAAATCCCCCATGAATATTTTCCTGTTTCAGGAAGAAGTGATGCTCTATTTTAAGTTTCAACACCTTTGCTGCGTGCCACACAGTGCCCCTCCGCACAAACGTCCTGCAGTCTGTTGTGCTCCATAGTGCTCCCTTCCGTCTGCATTTTGGTGTGTTTTAAATAGTTCAAAACCACCAGAAGGCTCACAAGGAAACAGATTCTACAGCGGCTTTTGTATCACTAACAACTTAGAAAAGGCATTTGTGAAGATGCATTTGCCTTGATTACATTGCACATGCATTTTTTTCATCTGCTCTATTTTCACTTCCTTCATTAAAAGCCTGTCTTGAGAGAAACTTGACATCTCCATAGCCTTTGGTGACTCTCAGGCATTTCCCTTCCATGCCCCACCCCACTCCCCACTCCCTGCCCCCGCCGGCTTTTTTTTTTTCCTACTCAAAAACGCATTGACATTTTATTGGGTTATAATATCTATAATTTCCTGATTATGTTAATGTACCACAAGCCATAGATTAAATAAATTTTATGCATGAGTTACATCAGACCTAGAAAGTATTCTAAAGTGTTTTCCAGAATAAGAACTTTGAGAAATGCTGTCAAGAGTGAGAAGAAAGGCAAGGCTGGAAGAGCTTGAAAGTGTGAAGGCAATGGCAAAGTTCTGAACTCATCACTCTGGAGAGCGAAGGAGGGAAAGCTGGCAGAGAACCACTGTAGGGTTGCTGGGCAGTTTTGAGGCTTTATTTGAGATTGGAGTTTGTACGTTTCCAGTGGCATCCATCTGTCTGTCCTATTGTGACACTTCCTCCAACAGTCCTCAGCTCCTTGAATGAAGGCAGATAATTGGGTTCATCCAAGATTGGCATGTGTTGAAAAGATAGAAGAACCAGAGGGTCTGATCTGCTGAAAAGAGTGCTATTGAAATGATGTGCCAAGTCAGTCTTTTTTTTTTTTTTTTAACAAAGAGAAAAAGACGCAGAGTTCCCAAACCAACTCTGCCTCTTAGGAGGCATTCACTGCCTTCCTAAGCCCTGTGCCCCTGAAGAGGGTCTTTGATGGAGCCTCAGAATCGATGCTTTCTGGCCTGGGCCCCAGAGCAAGTGGGCCTAAGTCTGCAACCCTGGCCACCTGCCCCCTTTCCTCTGCAGGTGCAGCAGCAGCACCCTACAACTGGGCTCAGGCCAAAGGTGAGTGACCGTAGGATGTGGGCCATTCTGCTGATCAACCTCCATCCAACCCCAGCAATCCATAAAAACAGCCCTGTCACCGAGAGGCTGCCCTCTGGAGCCATCAGGGCGCCTGTGGGAGTCAAAGAACAAGAGCTGCCTTCAGAGCAGACTGTTGCAGAGGAGCCCAGACAGACTAGGGAAAGATTCCTGGGGCTCCTCAGCAAGGCTGGCATGAAAACAGACAGGGACTCACAGGTTCCTCAAAACAGGAAAAGTGTCGGCAGTGACCTGGTGCACCCCTTCTTTCAGAAAAAGGCCTCTCACGGTGGGAGTCAGTGCTATTCATCAGATGACTTCCGGATCTCCTCTGGGGCACATGGCAAGATTGCCCTTCCTGCTCCACATAGCCATGTGACATGTTCGAGCCAGCGAAAAGTGAGTGGGAATATAAATGTCACTTCCTGGGTAGACTTAAGAAAGCGCCCACTCATGATACATTCTCTTTCTCTCTGCAACAGGGAATGTCAAAGATACTGACTCTTGTATCTGCCTGCAGTGCAGAATGAAGAGAACTACAACAAAACTCCTCAGCCATGGAGGATCTGTAGCATGAGGCAGAAAGAAACTTTCATGACCGTAGCATAATCTAGAAATAATCTTTTGTTTGTTACTGCAGCATGATCACCTAACTCATCCTGACTGACACATCATCTGATGAACAAATACCCCAGACTTGTGCAGTGAGAAAATGAAGGGAAAAGGAAGGTGTCTTAGTCCATTCAGGCTGCTGTAACACAGTTTCTTAGACTGGATAATTTATAAACAACAGAAACTTGTTGCTCACAGTTCTGGAGGCTGGGAAGTCCAAGATCAAGGTGACAACAGATTTGGTGTCTGGCGAGGACCCATGCTCTGCTTCATAGATGGCACCTTCCAGCTGTGTGCTCACATGGCAGAAGGGAAAACAAACTTCCTCAGGCCTATATTTTAAAGGCGCTAATCCCATTCATGAGGACTCTGCCCAAAGCTCCACCCCTTAACACTATCTCATTGGAGATTAGGTATGAAGATATGAATTTTGAAGGGATACAAACATTCAGACCACAGCAGAAGGAAGCTAACATTTATTGATCACTTCTTTTGTGTCCCTTCTGCTTCTCAGGGCTGTTTATCTCTGCCCCCATCAATCATGGGTTGATTTCAGAGTTTAATCCTCAAAGGGCTGACCTTGTCCCCTTGTTCCCTTGTTTGTGAAGGTGCGGAACAGCTCATGCTGCTGTCTAGAGGGAAAGTCCACAGTAACTTTTAGGAAACTTCCAACTCAGCATCAGTTGTGTCCAAGTGTTGGGGTTGGGGGGTGCTTGGTGAAGGATGGGGGCATGCAGGGAGAAAAACGCCAAGTCCCTTCATTTAATTAGTGATCTTGGGCCTGCAGGAAAAGAGAGAACACCTAGACGGGAGCAGAACAGTAAACTGCTCTCATGTACCAGGAGCATGAGAATGGCGCGGGGCTGGACAGGAGAAACAAGAGTGGGAAGGCAGCAGAGCAGGCAGGTCCTGGCAAGGTCACGACAGCTAATGAAGCAGCAACAGGAAAGGGACAATCCCCTCTAGAGGTTGGAGATCAGAGTGCCGGGGTTCAAACAAGGAAAAGCCTCACACCTCTGGGACATCCAACCATTCATTTATTCACTCAACAAATACTTATTATTCACCTACTATGTGCCAGGTAATTTTCTAGGTGCTTGGAAAAAATAGCAAACAGAACAGACAATAATTCCAGCCCTCGTGGAGCTTCTGTCCTAGAGGAGAAAAACAGATATGAAAACCACAAATAAGTAAAATATACAGTCCGTCCAATTGTGACCACAGCTATAGAGAAAATAAAGCAGGCAGTGTGTAGGGAATACAGGGTTGGGGCAACATTCAACAGAATTGCCAGAAAAGGCTCCTCTGAGAAGGTGAGTGACTCATGGGTATTGCAGGAATGGCATGTTTGCAGGCTCTGAGAGACAGTGTCCTTAGTACATACAGATGGCTAGGACCGGGGTGACCCAGGGCTGGATGTCCCTCCCACTTGATAGCACAGCCATTGAGTCAAGTGCACATGTATGGTTAGGATATGGTCTTCCTTTGTACAAGAGGAGATTTCTAATGCTTGTATGTGGAGGTCAGGATGGGGGTTCTGTTTTGCCCATTGATGGTTGGCTAAAGCCCTGGACAGCCCAGGAGGCCTGAATCCCCTCCCCCACACCCACTGCTGCCTCCTCCTAAAGCCTCACCTGGGCACACAGTGCCGGGGGCCCCTGGCAGGCTGTCTGCAGGTCTTTTTCCCATGCCTGCATCTGTTTCCCTGACTCTGAGAAGGGGGAGGGAAGGCAGGCTCAGGGAAGGCTCCGTGTTTAGGAGCCAGCAGTTCACGGGAATGGCCTTGCCAGATCCTGGAGGATGGATGGGCTGGTTACACCAATTGTCCGTTAGTAACTCCGGGTCCATTTGCCAGGTTCACATTCTCAATTCATAAAGGTTTAAAACTATGGATTTTCATTTTGCTTGTTGCACCTGTAACCTCCCAAGCATCCTCCAGGGCGTAGGGTGTCAGGCTGGCAGCCAGGCCTGCGAAGTAATGTAGCGCCTCTGCAGGCAAGATGGGTGCTTGGGGAGAAGGGACATTACACAGATCAACCACTGCAAATCAATCAGGCCTGCCTTGCCTTTCAGGGACATTGGCTGTGGCTGCTGTGGTCTGCCCTGTCATGTGTCAGGGTGTGTGTGTACAGGGAGGGAGGGGTGGAAAATTCTGTAAAGTACTGGAGCTTCTAGCCCTGGTGAGGACAGAGGAACCAGGCCAAAACCCTCACTCTCAAAGAACCAAGTCCACCAAAGGGCCAGCACTTCCAGTCTCCCCTGCCCAGCCCACAACTCACAGGCCAAACTCATCACATCAGCACAACACTGCTCTCCCCAGATGTTTGCTAAGAGTGGCCAACAGTGCAGAGGACAGGAGCCAGGAACAACTTCTACAGGGTGGCGTTCCCCGGCCACCCTAGCAGACCTGACCACAAACCTGTGCACACACCCACGCCTTCCTCTTTGGGACCCCAGAGGGAGCCACCAGGGTGTTACCACAGTACCCTGGGGACTTCCTTTTATGGAGCCCTCGAGAGGGGCGGAGGAAGCCACATCTCATGATTTGATCACGATCACCTGCACATGACGATCATGGGGCCTGTTAAGGTCGCTGTGAAGGGAGAGCAGAGAGGCAGAGGCCTTGGGACACCTCTGCAACGGCTCCTGTGTCCTCTCCTGCATGCCTGCCTACAGGGTGTGTGTGCGCAGACGCACCCATCGCTAAATATTTCAGCAGATGAATGATTTTGGAGCGGGTGAGCAAGAGGCTGGAATAATGATTTATAGAATTTTAGAAAACTTGATTCCTTAAGTGTACTTCACAGCAGGGCTGTCACACACACAAAGGCAGAGCTCTGCGATTGATCCTTTCAGGAAAGAAGAAAGGGGCGCCTGAGAGCCCTTTCAGCTTCATTGCTAGGGCACTTAGCAGTCATCAGCAACCCCGCCCCTGCCCCTCCTGCACTGGTGCGAGTCCCTCACCCTGGGCCCCACCCTTGACCAAGGACCTGCCAGTGGGGTGCACTGCTCCCTTGGCAGGGGCCTCTGGCTTCCTGCGCCCACCCTGCCCAATCCCCACGGCTAAGTTTTGCCCCCTCTGAGGGCTTTCCAATGGTCATCCTGACTCTACCAGAGCTGGCCTTGGCCTGAGCACAGTTCTGGGGAGTCCTGCCCAGAATGGCCACTCCCAGAGCCTGGCTCCTCAGCACCCAGGAGGGTTCTCCACATGGCCCCTTCCCAAGCCCATGGGAGCCCTGCAGAGGACAGGCAAGGCCGCCACCGGCAAACTGGGCCCTCTGCCCCACAGACTCAGGCTGCAGCTCCACAATCACTCCTTCCCCTGGCCCAGCCCTGCAGCAGCTCACTCTCCAGGGTGGAGAATATGCCTTCTCGGAGGTCTCTCCTGTTCCCCGGAGAGAGACCACTGTGCAGCCAGGAGCCCCTGGCTCCAGAGAGTGCTCATGAGAAGTCTCTGTCTTCTCATCTGTAAAATGGGATCACACATCATGACGGGCAAGAGACTTGAGGGCAGCAGGTGAACATCTGTGTGTGTGTGGTCCTCGTTCACGTTTATGACCATCATCCTTGTCAAAGAGGAATTTTAAAAGACATCAAGGTACCCATCTCTCACCTTCCCACAGGTATGCCATGGGGGAAATTGTCACCCCACTCTCACGGATCACCAGGATGTCAGAAGGCTTTTGGGGTGTTTCTGGTTCAGAAAGTGGGAGCAGTCCTGCTGGGATCAGCCAGACTCAGATTCTCCCAGGGCAGCGAGGGAGGACATGATCCCTCAGCTGCTGTCTCTCTGCCAGGGAGTTCCAGTTGGCCAGGAGGCCATGTACGCCATGGTGGTCCCAGCATGGAAGCGGCCCCCTATCCCTGACTCTCCTTGTCCTCAGAGGCCCGGTCCTTCCAGAGGTTGGCCGTCTGTGTGAAAGGCAGACTGCCACTGTAACAGTGAATAAGGGATTCTATGGGGACAGACACTGGCACAGGCCTCCTTTGGGCCAGACCTCTGTCCGCTTGGCTATCAGCTGGTCTGGCCCCAGCTTGGGCAGTGCAGAAGAGGGTCCCAGCAAGCCAGACAAGAAGCAAGGTGGAATGGCCGCTGCCCAGGACAATCATTGAAAGCTTTCATGTTCGGGGACCAATTAATTATCTGAACCTCCCCATTTGAAAAGGAGGATGTTTAATCTCCCGTTTTCCCCAGGGTCTCAGCCCTTTGACCCCGCTTCTTGACCCCTGCCCTTCCACCTTGCTGCCTTCCCCAGAGGCCCGATTCTGTGCAGTCGCTTTGTTTAGTAAACAAGGCTCCCCAGTGGGGGAGGTTAAATACAGGACGCTGGCATGGCACCTTCGGAGGAAGCCACACGCTCTTCGCAGGCAGCAAAGGACTGAGCCTGGGAGGGCCGATGCCAAGTGGTGTTCACTGGATTCTGGATTCTGTGTCTCCAAGTGAGGTTCTTGGTTCTCCTCTGGGAGAGTGAGCATTTCCTTAAGTCACAGCGCCCTTAAGCAGGGTCATTCTTTGTTCTTTTTCTGAGCATTGTTATGCAAAGAGCTGGCCAGAGGCATCCTGGCAGTGGGCACAGCTGCAGCAGATGCAATAACAGCCTCCCAAGGGAGCGAGCACAGGTTCTGGGGATGTTGATTTCTCCATGCTCTTAAGCCATCCACTGGCGAGGTACAAGATGCCAGGGAGACCTAGGTTCAAATCCCAGTTTTGCTTCTAATTAGATTTTGGCCTTGGGCAAACAACTTAATTTTTCTTTGCCTGAGTTTCCTCATCCACAAAACGAAAAGAATGAGAGGATCTCTCTTATGGGACTGTTGGGAAAATTAGATGATAAAAGTGTTCTAGTCTAGTGTCGGGTCACTATGAGGTCTATATAAGAGTTGGCTAACTTTATTTTTTTTTCTGGTGAGAATTTTTTTTTTCCTAGAGGGTGACTCTCCCCCAACTTCCTCCCTTTCCCCAATGCCCACATGCTTCCATGGCACTAGGAACCCTACACTCTAGGTGCCACACCTGGGCATGTAGTCTAGGTCTGTGGAGTTTCTAGTTATCCTGAGCCAGTGGTTCTCAACCAGGGATGGTTTTGCCCCAGAGGACATCTGGCAACATCTGGGGGCATTTTTGGTTGTTGAAACTGGGGAAGGGGGTGCCACTGGCATCTAGTGGGTACAATCCCAGGACACTGTTAATTACCCTACAATGCACAGGACAGCCCTCCCACCCCCAGCTCAAAATGTCAACAATGCCCTGAGCATGAGGCCAAAGTGAAAATAGGGCCAAGACAGAGACAGACACCCGTCACCTCCTCTCGCTTCTCACTGACCTGTGAACAACTGGATGTTGCCAGCCCCCCACCCCAACAACAGATGAGACCCCCAGGAGGGGAGGGATGCATTGCGGTGATATTTTCATTCTCCCACATTCCCTCAAGAGTTCCCAGGAACAAAAGCAACCTCTCGACACAAATTATGTATCCTAAGAAACCAGCTACAATATGCGTTCATGTAAATCAATGAACAAAAACCAATTGCTGTGGCACCAGTTGTGAAACAAAGCCTCGGAACTAATGTTTGTAATTTGAAGTGTTCAAGAAAGTGATAAAAATCTACCCAGAGTGCTAGGTCCTCCTCTGTCTCTCGGTGACACTTCCCAGCCTTTCAGCTGTCATTCAGCCACAGTGGCTCCCAGGAGGGGGACTCTGCAACGCTGGTCTCCAGGGTCCCCTCTGAGTTTAACCCCTTGCGAGATGTTCATCCTCTCACTGGAGACAGAGACCAAGAAGTCTCCTTTCTGCATAGGCCCTGGTAACCTTGGTTACTGTCAGGGACAAACCAAACAACCTAATTAAAGGGGGCAGGAGCAGAGGTGGAGAAGAGAAGGGTGTACAAGAGGTTGCCCTTGAAATTTCTAGCACCTCCATAATTCTTCCTGCAAGATGGAGTCTGAATGACACCACCTAGCTGGCTAGGGGACCAGCTAGCCTCTGCCTGGTGCTCACTCTATAGATATTTCTTTGTATATAGCTAAATGCCATTATTCCCGAAGACGATGCCACAAATAAACAGCATGCCGAACATCAAACCAAGTCTTGATGTTATGCTTCTCCTAATACTCTCATTGAGGGAAATGGTAATTATATAAGTGTACAATGCACCGTATTGTTTGTGTCTTTCTGACTGATAGCCATGATATCTGAAAGCTGATCAGCCTTAACCATGAACAAATTTCCTCACCAGAGAAGAAAGGAATTTGATCATTACCTGGAAATTATTTGCAACACATAAGGCAGGCAATTCGAATCTTAATTTATTTTTTTAATTTCTAAAATGGAAAAACATAATTATTTTGAAAACTATTTGTCTTTCTAGTGGGGTGGGAGGAGGATTTCCCCAAACCACAAGACTCCAGTAATTTTGCATTCTGTTTTAGTCTGTTACACCACAGACTTAATTACAGTTCCTCTCCCCGTATGCCTATGAAGTTTGACAGGATGCTGCCAACCTTTGATGAAAAGGGTTAGTTACTAGAAATGTATCTGTCTGATGCCCAACCTCGGCTTTATAAAGGGGGACTAGCACACACTTTGTCTACATTAACATACAAATAGCAACTGCTTTTAGTAATAAATAAATGGTATACTGTCCTTGGGAATCATAGAAACGAAAATAACTTAAGTTGATGAGATTTTTTGCTCAACCACTGGAGCTGGTATTCATGCACAAATCCAGGCACCAACTGTGTGTCACTGGGCAAGTCTTGTCACTTCTCTGAGCTTCAGTGTCCTTACACATAAACCACAGATAATAATAGTACTCACATCGTGTTCTGAGAGTTAAAATAGAAGATGCATATAAAGCCCTCGGCAAAGCATCTGGAATTTAGTTATTGCAAGATAAAAGTTAATTGTTGTGTAATCATTATAATAATGCAGTTCTAATCCGAGTCACTTTCATCCCCCTGCTATGGACAAAAAGTACCTTCCAAGGACATTTTTGCTGAGCTTCCCAGCACTTGTGAGGGGCTGCCCTGCCCATCTGATAGAAGATAAATTCTGAAGATGGGTAGGCCTCATTTCTGCTGGGTCCCCTGGCAAAAATGAGAGCAGAGCCCACGTGATCTTTTTGGAAAGGCAGAGCTGTTCAACTGGTCAATAATCACAGACCGGAATTCGGGACACTCCAATGGAACATGACATAAGTCAGCTCAATTCCCTCATCCTCAGCTTCCTCATCCAGGAGGTAAGAGGACAGGGCAAAGGCATTCCCATGCCCCTGTGCAACTCCAAAGTTTTGTGATTTCAGGATTCATAGTCAGAGGGCCCAATAGAAATTGGTGACTGCCCCACACACTTTTGTTAACTGGAGGCAGAAGAGTATCATTTGCTTCTTCGATTCCTCCATAGTGCCCAGCATAGTGCTTCCCTGTGCTCAATAGATATCTGCTGACTGATCCACTGGTCAGATCCCAGGTCTCATGACTCCCAGATCCCTGCTCATTTAATTTCAAAAAGATCAATCAATCAATCAATCAATCAATCAATATATTTTCTACAGTGCTGCAGTACCATTGTGCAGATCAGAAGAAGGTCGGCACCAGCCAAATAGCATTCCCATATTCCCATATCAATCCAACAGGCAGATAAAGACCACACACACACACATATGCACACACACACATACATGCACACACATATTAATACACAGGCATGCACACACGCACATACATGCACACATAAGCACATGCACACACATGACCATAATACAAGTGCACACACACGCATATGAACACGCATGCACACATACACATATGCACACATATGGACACACAGAAATGCACACACACATATGTACAGACACTTAGGAGGATATAGTGGCTCGGTCACGATGCAGAACCCTCATTTCTAGGAGTCTACCGCATAAGCACAAATCCTTTGGTGGAATCACCGGATAATTTCCCTAAGGGACTTTGTCAGGCCTCTGAGCCCAAGCCAAGCCATCGCATCCCCTGTGACTTGCACGCATATGTCCAGATGGCCTGAAGTAACTGAAGAATCACAAAAGAAGTGAAAATGCCCTGCCCCGCCTTAACTGATGACATTCCACCACAAAAGAAGTGTAAATGGCCGGTCCTTGCCTTAAGTGATGACATTACCTTGTGAAAGTCCTTTTCCTGGCTCATCCTGGCTCAGAAAGCACCCCCACTGAGCACCTTGCGACCCCCACTCCTGCCCACCAGAGAAAAAACCCCCTTTGACTGTAATTTTCCTTTACCTGCCCAAATCTTATAAAACAGCCCCACCCCTATCTCCCTTCGCTGACTGTCTTTTTGGACTCAGCCCACCTGCACCCAGGTGAAATAAACAGCCATGTTGCTCACACAAAGCCTGTTTGGTGGTCTCTTCACACGGATGCACATGAAATTTGGTGATGTGACTCGGATAGGGGGACCTCCCTTGGGAGATCAGTCCCCTGTCCTCCTGCTCTTTGCTCCGTGAGAAAGATCCACCTACAACCTCAGGTCCTTAGACCAACCAGCCCAAGAAACATCTCACCAATTTCAAATCCAGTAAGTGGCCTCTTTTTACTCTCTTTTCCAACCTCCCTCACTATCCCTCAGCCTCTTTCTCCTTTCAATCTTGGCGCCACACTTCAATATCTCTCCCTTCTCTTGATTTCAATTCCTTTCATTTTCTGGTACAGACAAAGGAGACACGTTTTATCCGTGGACCCAAAACTCTGGTTCTGGTCACGGACTAGGGAAGGCAGCCTTCCCTTGGTGTTTAATCATTGCAGGGACGCCTCTCTGATTATTCTTCCAGGTTTCAGAGGTATCAGACCATGCAGGGACGCCTGCCTTGGTCCTTCAGCCTTAGCGGCAAGTCCTGCTTTTCTGGGGAAGGGGCAAGTACCCCAACCCCTTCTCTCTGTGTCTCTACCCCTTCTCTGCCTTTCTGGGGGGCAAGAAACCCCCAACCCCTTCTCCTTCACTCTTAGTGGCAAGTCCCGCTTTTCTAGAGGAGGGCAAGTACCCCAACCTCGTATCTCTGTGCCCCAATCCCTTATTTCCACACCCCAACCTCTTATATCTCTGCCCTCCAATCCCTTATTTCCACACACCGACCTCTTATCTCTGCACCCCAACCCCTTATTTCCGTGCCCCGACCTCTTATATCTCTGCACCCCGATCCCTTATTTCCACACCCTAACCTCTTATATCTCTGTGCCCTGATCCCTTATTTCCACACCCCAACCTTGTATCTCTGTGCCCTGACCCCTTTCCTGCTTTTCTGGAGGGTAAGAACCCCCAAACTGCTTCCCTCCGTGTCTCTACTCTCCCTTTTCTTTAAACTTGCCTCCTTCACTATGGGCAACCTTCCACCCTCCATTCCTCCTTCTTCTCCCTTAGCCTGTGTTCTTAAGAACTTAAAACCTCTTCAACTCTCACCTGACCTAAAATCTAAGTGTCTTATTTTCTTCTGCAATGCTGCTTGACCCCAATACAAACTCGACAGTAGTTCCAAATAGCCGGAAAACAGCACTTTCAATTTTTCCATCCTGCAAGATCTAAATAATTCTTGTCGTAAAATGGTCAAATGGTCTGAGGTGCCTGATGTCCAGGCATTCTTTTACACATTGGTCTCTCCCTAGTCTCTGTGCCCAGTGCAACTCGTCCCAAATCTTCCTTTTTTCCCTCCCACCTGTCCCCTCAGTCCCAACCCCAAGCGTCGCTGAGTCTTTCTAATCTTCCTTTTCTACAGACCCATCTGACCTCTCCCCTCCTCCCCGGGCTGCTCCTCGCCAGGCCGAGCTAGGTCCCAATTCTTCCTCAGCCTCCGCTCCTCTACCCTATAATCCTTTCATCACCTCCCCTCCTCACACCTGGTCTGGCTTACAGTTTCATTCTGTGACTAGCCCTCCCCCACCTGCCCAGCAATTTACTCTTAAAAAGGTGGCTGGAGCTAAAGGCATAGTCAAGGTTAATGCTCCTTTTTCTTCATCCCAAATCAGATAGCATTTAGGCTCTTTTTCATCAAATATAAAAATCCAGCCCAATTCATGACTCGTTTGGCAGCAACCCTGAGACACTTTACAGCCCTAGACCCTAAAACGTCAAAAGGCCATCTTATTCTCAAAATACATTTTATTACCCAATCTGCTCCTGACATTAAATAAAACTCCAAAAATTAAATTCCAGCCCTCAAACCCCACAACAGGATTTAATTAACCTCGCCTTCGAGGTGTACAATAATAGAAAAAAGTTGCAATTCCTTGCCTCCACTGTGAGACGAATCCCAGCCACATCTCCAGCACACAAGAACTTCCAAATGCCTGAACTGCAGCAGCCAGGCGTTCCTCCAGAACCTCCTCCCCCAGGAGCTTGCTACAAGGGCCAGAAATCTGGCCACCAGGCCAAGGAATGCCCGCAGCCCAGGATTCCTCCTAAGCTGTGTCCCATCTGTGCAGGACCCCACTGGAAATCGGACTGTCCAACTCACCTGACAGCCACTCCCACAGCCGCTGGAACTCTGGCCCAAGGCTCTCTGACTCCTTCCCAGATCTTCTTGGCTTAGCGGCTGAAGACTGACGCTGCTCGATCGCCTCGGAAGCCCCCTAGACCATCACGGACGCCGAGCTTCGGGTAACTCTCACAGTGGAAGGTAAGTCCGTCCTCTTCTTAAACAACATGGAGGCTACCCACTCCACATTACCTTCTTTTCAAGGGCCTGTTTCCCTTGCCTCCATAACTGCTGTGGGTATTGACAGCCAGGCTGCTAAACCTCTTAAAACTCCCCAACTCTGGTGCCAACTTAGATAATGCTCTTTTAAGCACTCCTTTTAGTTATCCCCACCTGCCCAGTTCCCTTATTAGGCCGAGACACTTTAACTAAATTATCTGCTTCCCTGACTATTCCTGGATTACAGCTACATCTCATTGCTGCCTTTCTTCCCAATCCAAAGCCTCCTTTGTGTCCTCCTCTTGTATTCCCCTACCTTAACCCACAAGTATAAGATACCTCTACTCCCTCCTTGGTGACCAATCGTGCACCCCTTACCATCTCATTAAAACCTAATCACCCTTACCCTGCTCAATGCCAATATCCCATCCCACAGCATGCTTTGAAAGGATTAAAGCCTGTTATCACTCGCCTGCTACAGCATGGTCTTTTAAAGCCTATAAACTTTCCTTATCATTCCCCCATTTTACCTGTCCTAAAACCAGACAAGCCTTACAAGTTAGGTCAGGATCTACGCTTTATCAACCAAATTGTTTTCCTATCCACCCCATGGTGCCAAACCCATATACTCACCTATCCTCAATACCTCCCTCCACAATCCATTATTCTGTTCTGGATCTCAAACATGCTTTCTTTACTATTCCTTTGCACCTGTCATCCCAGCCTCTCCTCGCTTTCACTTGGACTGACCCTGACACCCATCAGGCTCAGCAAATTACCTGGGCTGTACTGCCGCAAAGCTTCACAGACAGCCCCCATTACTTCAGTCAAGTCTAAATTTCTTCCTTAACTGTTACCTATCTCAGCATAATTCTCATAAGAACACACGTGCTCTCCCTGCTGATCGTGTCCGATTAATCTCCCAAACCTCAATCACTTACAAAACAACTCCTTTCCTTCCTAGGCATGGTTAGTGCAGTCAGAATTCTTACACAAGAGCCAGGACCGCACCCTGTAGCCTTTCTGTCCACACAACTTGACCTTACTGTTTTAGCCTAGCCATCATGTCTCCGTGTAGCAGCTGCTGCTGCCCTAATACTTTCAGAGGCCCTCAAAATCACAAACTATCCTCAACTTACTCTCTACATTTCTCATAACTTCCAGAATCGATTTTCTTCCTCATACCTGACGCATATACTTTCTGCTCCCTGGCTCCTTCAGCTGTACTCACTCTTTGTTAAGTCCCACAATTACCATTGTTCCTGGCCTGGACTTCAATCCGGCCTCCCACATTATTCCTGTTACCACAGCTGACCCCCATGACTGTATCTCTCTGATCCACCTGACGTTCACTCCATTTCCCCACATTTCCTTCTTCCCTGTTTCTCACCCTGATCACGCTTGATTTATTGACGGCAGTTCCACCACGCCTAATCGCCACACACCAGCAAAAGCAGGCTATGCTATAGTACAAGCCTCTAGCCCGTCTCTTAGAACCTCTCATTTCCTTTCCATCATGGAAATCTATCCTCAAGGAGATCACTTCTCAGTGTTCCATCTGCTATTCTACTACCCCCTCAGGGATTGTTCAGGTCCCCTCCATTTCCTACACATCAAGCTCGAAGATTTGTCCCTGCCCAGGACTGGCAAATTGACTTTACTTACATGCCCCGAGTCAGATAACTAAAATACCTCTTAGTCTAGGTAGACACTTTCACTGGATAGGTAGAGTCCTTTCCTACAGGGTCTGAGAAGGCCACCGTGGTCATTTATTCCCTTCTGTCAGACAGAATTCCTTGGTTGGCCTCCTCACCTCTATACAGTCTGATAACAGACTAGCCTTTTCTAGTCAAATCACCCAAGCAGTTTCTCAGGCTCTTGATATTCAGTGGGACCTTCATATCCCTTACCATCCTCAATCTTCAAGAAAAGTAGAACGGACTAATGGTCTTTTAAAGATACACCTCACCAAGCTCAGCCTCCAACTTAAAAAGGATTGGACAGTGCTTTTACCTCTTGCCCTTCTCAGAATTAGAGCCTGTCCTCGAGATGCTACAGGGTACAGTCCATTTGAACTTCTATATGGACGCACTTTCTTGCTTGGCCCCAACCTCATCCCATCCCAGACACCGGCCCTCTAGGCGACTATCTTCCAGTCCTCCAACAGGCTAGACAGGAAATTCGCCAGGCTGCTAATCTTCACTTGCCTACTCCAGATCCCCAGCCACATGAAGACACCCTAGCTGGATGATCAGTTCTTGTTAAGAATCTGACCCCTCAAACCCTACAACCTGGATGGACCGGACCCTACTTAGTCATCTATAGTACCCCAACTGCCGTCCGCCTGCAGGATCCTCCCCACTGGGTTCACCATTCCAGAATAAAGCTGTGTCCATCGGACAGCCAACCTAATCCCTCCTCTTCCTCCTGGAAGTCACAAGTACTCTCCCCTACTTCCCTTAAACTCACTCGTATTTCTGAAGAACAGTAATAACCCTTATAAACCTAACCATCCCTTCATTCTATTAGGTCTGTTCATCCTTACCCTACTTTTTGCAACAGGGCTTTACGAAGTCACCCCACCACTTAGGCTGAGCCCCAAAAACCTTGTCATCCCTACTATTTTCTGTCTAGTCATACTCCTATTCTCTGTTCTCAACTACTTATAAATGCCCTACTCTTGTTTACACTGCCGGTTTACACTGTTTCTTCAAGCCATCACAGCTGATATCTCTTGGTGCTATCCCCAAACTGCCACTCTTAATTCCCTCTCAGAGTGGGTAGATGATCTTTGCTGGAAGGGCACCCTCCAATACTTCCACCCTGATGAAGTTCTATTCTTTACTTTTATACTCACTCTTATTCTCATTCCCATTCTTATGCCACCCTTTACCTCTCCCCAGCTAGCTCCACCACACTATCAACCTTACCCGTTCTCTCCTAGCTGCTTCTAATCCCTCCTTAGTGAACAACTGCTGGCTTTGCATTTCCCTTTCTTCCAGTGCCTACATAGCTGTCCCCGCCTTACAGACAGACTGGGCAACATCTCCTGTCTCCTTACACCTCCGAACTTCCTTTAACAGCCCTCACCTTTACCCTCCTAAAGAACTCATTTACTTTCTAGACAGGTCCAGCAAGACTTCCCCAGACATTTCACATCAGCAAGCTGCCGCCCTCCTCCGCACTTATTTAAAAAACCTTTCTCCTTATACCAACTCTACTCCCCCCATATTTGGACCTCTCACAACACAAACTACTATTCCTGTGGCCGCTCCTTTATGTATCTCTCGGCAAAGACCCACTGGAATTCACCTAGGTAATATTTCACCTTCTCGATGTTCCTTTACTCTTCATCTCCGAAGCCCAACTACACACATCACTGAAACAACTGGAGCCTTCCAGCTCCATATTACAGACAAGCCCTCTATCAATACTGACAAACTTAAAAACGTTAGCAGTAATTATTGCTTAGGAACACACTTACGCTGTATTTCACTCCATCCTTGGCTACCTTCCCCTTGCTCGTCAGACTCTCCTCCCAAGCCCTCTTATTGTTTACTTATACCCAGTCCCGAAAATAACAGTGAAAGGTTGCTCATGGATACTCAACGTTTTCTCATACACCATGAAAATCGATCCTCCTCCTCTATGCAGTTACCCCATCAGTCCCCATTACAACCTCTGATGGCTGCCGCCCTAGCTGGATCCCTAGGAGTCTGGGTACAAGACACCCCTTTCAGCACTCCTCACCTTTTTACTTTACATCTCCAGTTTTGCCTCGCACAAGGTCTCTTCTTCCTCTGTGGATGCTCTACCTACATGTGTCCACCTGCTAATTGGACAGGCACATGCACATTAGTTTTCCTTACCCCCAAAATTCAATTTGCAAATGGGACCAAAGAGCTCCCTGTTCCCCTCATGACACCCACACGACAAAAAAGAGTTATTCCACTAATTCCCTTGATGGTCGGTTTAGGACTTTCTGCCTCCACTATTGCTCTCGGTACTGGAATAGCAGGCATTTCAACCTCTGTCACGACCTTCCGTAGCCTGTCTAATGACTTCTCTGCTAGCATCACAGACATATCACAAACTTTATCAGTCCTCCAGGCCCAAGTTGACTCTTTAGCTGCAGTTGTCCTCCAAAACCACCGAGGCCTTGACTTACTCACTGTTGAAAAAGGAGGATTCTGTATATTCTTAAATGAAGAGTGTTGTTTTTACCTAAATCAATCTGGCCTGGTGTATGACAACATAAAAAAACTCAAGGATAGAGCCCAAAAACTTGCCAACCAAGCAAGTAATTATGCTGAATCCTCTTGGGCACTCTCTAATTGGATGTCCTGGGTCCTCCCAATTCTTAGTCCTTTAATACCTATTTTTCTCCTTCTTTTATTTAGACCTCGTATCTTCTGTTTAGTTTCTCAATTCATCCAAAACCGTATCCAGGCCATCACCAATCATTCTATATGACAAATGTTTCTTCTAGTAACCCCACAATATCACCCCTTACCACAAGATCTCCCTTCAGCTTAATCTCTCCCACTCTAGGTTCCCATGGCGCCCCAATCCCGCTCGAAGCAGCCCTGAGAAACATCGCCCATTCTCTCTCTCCATACCACCCCCCAAAAATTTTCGCTGCCCCAGCACTTCAACACTATTTTGTTTTATTTTTCTTATTAATATAAGAAGGCAGGAATGTCAGGCCTCTGAGCCCAAGCCAAGCCATCGCATCCCCTGTGACTTGCACGCATAAGCCAAGATGGCCTGAAGTAACTGAAGAATCACAAAAGAAGTGAAAATGCCCTGCCCCGCCTTAACTGATGACATTCCACCACAAAAGAAGTGTAAATGGCCGGTCCTTGCCTTAAGTGATGACATTACCTTGTGAAAGTCCTTTTCCTGGCTCATCCTGGCTCAAAAAGCACCCCCACTAAGCACCTTGCGACCCCCACTCCTGCCCACCAGAGAACAAACCCCCTTTGACTGTAATTTTCCTTTACCTGCCCAAATCTTATAAAACAGCCCCACCCCTATCTCCCTTCACTGACCGTCTTTTTGGACTCAGCCCGCCTGCACCCAGGTGAAATAAACAGCCATGTTGCTCACACAAAGCCTGTTTGGTGGTCTCTTCACATGGACGGGCATGAAAGGCTTTCCCTAATGTCAAAGATTTGGAGAAAAATGACCCAAGATGGCTCCAAGAACCACACACATCCAAGCAAGCCAACTGGAAGTGCAGACACTCCTGCGGACATGGGCCCATCAGGCCAGTGCTCCCTGATCACATCCCGTCGTTGCTTGGCCAGGGAACTGTTGTCAATTTAGAGAGGGTGGAATTCATTTCTTTATATTCACATCCGATCTTATCAAAGGGGCTGCCATGAGGGGCAGAGCTGCTGGTTTTGTTCTTTCAGCTTCCTCTCTCCCCCTTCCCCCACTCTGTGGGTCTCTCTCCCTCTCCCCCTTAGCCTCCAAGCCTGAGTCAGAGATCTCCTCTCTGAAGTTAATGGCTGTAAGAAGATTTCATTTTATTATATCTTCAACAGTCCTGATATTTTAAATTTGCCTTTGACAAACTCAGAGCCCTGGAATCACCATTTAGGAAACAAAGCTTAACCGGGAGCTTTTAAGAAGGGTTTTTTCCCTTCCATTTTAGCAGGCTAGTAAAAATCAATAATGCTGTGTTCCCATCTGTAGACCACCTGACATCTCATGAATGGTCAATGGAGCCTGCTCTGACTGCAGAAGCCACTGAGAGACGCACTGGCCAGCCCGGCATGCAAGCTGGACACTCGCCTTACCTTTCTGCCAATTTCAGGGCTTCACTCACCCCAGAAGGTGCTCCTGGGTGCCTTCCTTGGGAGGAAGGCTGGGTTTTTCCTGACAGAGTTTACAGTGGTCAAATTGAGGATGGGAAAATTGTGGGATGGGGAAGGGAGATGTTATCTGAGCTCAGAGATGATCAAACCCTTTGTCCCCCAAAGGATTTGTTAAATAGGACAAGCCTAGGATGGGGATTTGGAGGGTATTATTCCAGTGCAATTAGCCATGAGCTCCAGGAGGCAAGAAGCTGTCAATTGGTCCTCACTGATGCCAAAAGGTTTGGGACCCCAAACCCTGCCCGGATGCTTGTCAACCCCTTGATGGGTTGAAGCAGGGGCAACAGCAAAACTCAGCCCTGGTGCAGGACACAACGCCCTCTGCCTCCATGTGTGCCCCAAGGCATGTGCTTGTCCCACTGCCCAGAGGCATCTAAATGTGTCCTTGCAGGACAGCCAGTGTGGCCTTTCCCACAGCACATGTACAGAAACAAATGTGACTTCCAAACAATGGAGCCAAAATTTAGAAGCCACTGTGACTGCAGGACCCATGAGAAACAGGACTCCGTGGAAAACAGCCAAGACAAGGCAGGGAACCATGAAACAGCCAACCCCCCTCGCACCACCCTGAGGCCTTTTCAAAGACACAGACTGAAACATATTGTCACTCCCAAGCCAAGTTTAACTTCTAAAGAAATCTTTTCAAGATGTTCAAAGCGCCAAATGCAGTTTAGCTCTAAGCACTACCATCTGCCACTGCAGGCAAGCCCATCCCGTAATCCCTGGCTTGGGCAGAGGTCCACGGAGCAGGGTTGCCTGCTGTGCCCACTGGAGAATGCACATTGGGTAGCGAGTGACAAAGGGCCCGCTGGGGCTCTGCCGGCTCCTGGGCAGCGGCACATGGGGTGCAGCAGGGTGTGGAAGCACTTGAGGAGACAGCACATCTGTGCAGACACAGCACACCTGGGCTGAAGCCAGGTCTCAAAGTGACACCCAGAGCCCCTGTAGTCATTGTGAGTAGGGAGGGAAAACTCAAGGTCCACTAGCAAAGCTTGGAATTCCTTTGCCTCCAGGATCTCAGGTGCAAATTAATGGACACATATTTGATTTCCAAATGGAAACTCATCTTGCATTGGTTTTTGTTTCTCTCTTTTTTTTTCTGTTTATTTTTTTCTGTTCTGGAAAATGCCATCATGAGTTGGCATGAAATTAAACAGCTGCCCATTTTAATGGGAGAACTAATACTCTTTGTGAGCTATGCCTCATCCACCATCCCACCTCCAACTTTGTATATCCTGAGTGCAGGAAATTCAAGACAGGCCAGAAGGTCTGTTACACTGGGGCCAGAAGCACAGCACTGGCACATCACAGAGACTCAGAGCCAGAGAAGGAAGAGATGCAGGGGCCAGGGCCCCTCTCAGTGGAGGGTGAAGGGGCTCAGGGGCGAACTCAGGGTTAAGGGGGATCAGGGAGGCCCAAAGGATCAGAGTGGAGTGGAAGGAGGCGAAGTCAGCCAGGAAACAAGATGACCACAAGGACCTCAGATGTGCCCTCACCCTCTGAAATCCCCTGGAGCCCTCAGACCCAGTGTGGCCTTGGCAGGGGAGAGAAAGCCCCGGATCCATGGGCAATGCCTGCCCCAGGCACAGGGGTAGAAAGAGGCAGCATGGAGACCACATCCCCTGACAGAGAACTCAACTCAAAAGACTGTGATCATTGATCCTGGGCGGCAGCTGCCCAATTTGCTGTCCCCTGCTCTGTGTGACAAGGGAAGCTGGAAGTCAGGCAGGAGGGTAGCCCTGAAGCTGTCTGTTGCTCTGGGTGGCAGCAGAGGGGCAGCAGCAGAGGGGCAGTAGGGTGGAATCGTTAGAGACGCACAACCAGGAGTCATGTAGTGGCTGGCATGACCCAGGCACATCACTGAAACTCACTGTGCTTCAGTCTTCCCATCTACGAAAAGGGCATAGCCTATGATAAAAGTACACCGCTCACAGGGTTGTGGCAAGGATTAATATACATGAAGCGTCTAGAACAGTATCCAGGACATAGTAGATGCCAGAAGAGGCTCAGCCATTATCATTATCATCACTCTTTTATTTATCACAGGGATTGGAAAGTGTCGGTCTCAGATGGCATCTTGGTTGGGTGCAGAAAACAGAAGAGGCAGCTTTGACTGCAAAACAAAGCTGGGCTCCTCTCCTGCAGAACCAGAGGCGGCGTCAGCTGTGGGATTCCAGAGCTGATTCGGCAGCTTTCCTTCCGCCCTTGCCAGCCTCACGCCTGGTGGCTTGGCAGATCTGAGACCACCCCGCAAGGAGGCTGGGAGTTCGATTTCTCAGTGCAGATGTCTGTCAGAAGGTCTTCAGGGAGAAACCCACCCCTCGGGCTCTGCAAAGCCACAATTGGCAGACGAGGTCTGGCAGCAGGCGGGTGTGGGAATCAAGGTTCAGATGGGATCCAACCCATACGTGGGGAGTCCTGTGGGCCTGGGGACAACCCAGCTGGCCTGGGCCACAAAGAGCAATGGCTGAGTTGTAAGAGTACAGAAACAGGAGATTGGCTTGGTTTGGGGTTGGGGTTTCGTTTTTATTTTCTCTGGTGCCTGACTGGAGTCTGGGTGATAGCCTTTAAAACACCTTGAAACCTGTAGCCACCACTTCAGCCAAACGCCCAGCCCGCCATGAAAGCATCTAGAAGCACAGCGAAATGGCGCACGAGGAGGCTCCAAATTCTTCCTCCCTTCACCTTTCCCTTTCCTGCAGGGCCCCTTGCACCCACTCCATCCCTGACCCTGCTCAGGGTTAGTAAACCTGGGGCTCTAGGTGGTGGCCCCAGCAGGCCCAGCTCCCTGGGGGCCATGTGTCCATCTGTGAACTGTGCAAAGGGCCCGTGGGGAACATAGTGCTCCCATGGGCTGGGGAGAAATTTCTGGGAGTGTGTTTATTGTCCCAACAATTGGTAGAGGAGATACCACTGGCATTTAGAGGATGAAGACTGGAACCGCTGAAGATCCAGACCCCTGAGTTCCAATCGCAGTTCTAGCACTGATTGGCTGTGGAAACTTCTCTGGCCTCAGTTTCCTCATCTGTAAAATGACAATAATAACCATGCCTACCTCCCAAGATTGTTGTGCACATGCTGTGAATCAACCTGTACAAAGCCCCTAGAACAAGGCCTAAAACTTACAAATATCAGTGATCATTTTCCTGAAATCTAAGGGACAGAATAAATAATTGTCCCGTGCTCTATGTGACTTTCAGATGTTCCACTAAACATTGGAATAGATTGAAAAACGTCTTTATAGTGATCTGAGCTTGAAATGTAACTCTTTTTTATATATAAACATAAAAAATTTAAAAGGTTTTAACATACAACAGGTCTTCCAGGATTGCAATCACTATATTGGATCGGACACAGCATATTCATCTCCTCAGATTCTCTTCGCTGCACCTTGCCACCCGGGCTTTAAACTTTCTGCTCCACCTGAGTCTCAACGAGGCATCCTCATTCCACCACCTAAGTCCCACCAGCCATGTGCCCTTGTGCCTTGAATCTCAGGATGCTCCTGTTGCTTCTAGCATCACATAACAGGCCACGCTCAAGGAGGTGCGATCTGGCTTCCTGCTCAGTTGCCAAGGGACCAGATAACATAACCCAGAAGTACAGAAGAGTCAATTCCCCATGGAATGAACTTTGGCCATTGGGTATCAGGATTCCCACTTTCTTCCTTCTCCCTGGGGACTGTTCTAAAGTTTGATTTCTCTGTACAAGTTGGCTGGGGACTTCCCGTGTGGCCGAGCGTACACACCCTCCTCACAGCATGTCTTGAAGCAGCAGCTGTCCAGCAGCGCATAAGTTTGTGTGGCTTTCCACCTTCACTGCCGCGCTTCCTTGTCTTTCATGCTTGCTGCCCTGGGATTGTACCTCCTAGAGAAAGCATCACCACTTTACCCCAGCCTCATGCTGCATTCCAGGAAACGGGCTCACATTTCTCTACAGAGGGGAGCTTGCACTGTGTCTTTACCGAGAGTTGTTTGCCATTTCAGAAAAATCACAAAATCAGTCAGGTGCAGCGGCTCACACCTGTAATCCCAGCACTTTGAGAGGCTGAGGTGGGTGGATCACTTGAGGTCAGGAGTTCGAGACCAGCCTGGCCAAAATGATGAAACCCCATCTCTACCAAAAATACAAAAATCAGCTGGTCATGGTGGTGCCTGTCTGTAATCCCAGCTACTTGGAAGGCTGAGGCAGGAGAAACGCTTGAACCCGGGAGGCAGAAGTTGCAGAGAGCCGAGATCACACCACTGCACTCCAGCCTGGGCAACAGAGTGAGACTCCCTCTCAAAGAAAAAAAAAAAGAAAAATCACGTAATCAACAGCAACAACACTTAAGGTATTGAAGTCACAAATACAATACAACTTTCCTCCATCAGTCTGTGTGTATAGCTGTGGCATTCATTTGAGTACAGTTGTGCCTGTGTATTTACTTATTGAACTACTTTATTATAAATGACTTTCCTTTTATTTCTCCCTATATTACAGGTAGGGCATTACATTGATTTTTTATTATGGATAAAGGCAGGTTATATTATCTATAAATGCTATATCAGGATAGTAAAGAGGTCATTACAAAATATTTGTCATGTAAAGAGGAGACTGAGTTGACAATGCTGAGAAGCCATGGTGGAGGAGAAAGAGCCCCAGACTGGCCCTAGGCCATTGGCCTGCTGTGTCGTAGTGGATAAGACATTGGTCTCCATGGGCATTGGTTTCTCCTCCACAAAATGAAGAGGTGGAATGACATGCTCCCTTGAGTCCCCTGCAGTTCTACCACCCAGAGGTTTAGTTTCCAGAGCTGTTATCTGCTGCTATTTTTCTATGCTTCCACTAAGCTGTTTCCTCTGTTGTCAGAACCCATCCAAGACTGGCAGGCAGTGAGTGGACACCCACCTAAGTTAGATGTCACTCCAAAATTATAGGTACACCATAGGGCCCTGCTGGCTGCCATCCTGGGCCACCTGGGTCACCTGCCCTGAGTGTAGATGTCTGCCTGCACTGCGTAAGTCAGCTCACCTGTCACATCACAGTGTCGGGCCCCTCCTGGGTCTCCGTGTGCTTCCTGACCTTGCCACACTCACTGTGTCCTGCTTCCAGGGCTGGCAGCTGCCTGGGAACTTTGCCCCAGCTCTGTCTCTGTCCCTCCAGGCAATACCTCCTGATCCTCTCCCAGGCCCAACTGTCAGGGAAGGCAAGGGCCGAAGCCCAAGTCCCATGGCAGGAGCTGGAAGTCGTTACCTGGAAGGCAGATGCTTTGAGAGCCAGGCCACTGCCCTTGAGCTTTCCTAGGGTGCTGGAGGGGAGGTTCTTTTTCCTTCCCGAGAAACCCTAAGTCTGGGTCAGTAAATTACAGCTTGTGAGACAGTTGCGTAGTAGTTGGACATGTAATGTCCCAGTTCTAATGACATGAACATTAGCATTTACTAAGCTTCTGAACTCTTCCAGTGTGAATCTTCACAACGGAATCTTCACAACATCTCTGCAAGGTGGATAATTATTAGCTCGATTTCATAGTGGGAAAATCAAGGCTCAGATGAACCTTCCTCAAGTCCTGGTAAACAAGGAACGGAGGCAGGGCTTAAACTCGGCTGCTGTGGCTCCAAATCCTCACCTTTTGCTCCCACTCTGGTGCCTCTCACCCTGCTAACTAAAGACAGTTCCACCAGATGACCCAGGAGAGCAGGCGCTGGGACAAGGAAGCAGCTGTGACCTGGCCCAAAGGCAGTGCTTTTCTTTGCATAGCATTTTTTAAATTTAAAAAGCACATTGCATACCAGTTGATGCCCGAGCCCTCCCTCCCAGGTAGATTTTGAAATCCTCTAGATGTGGAAAAATCTAAACATATTGTGCTATTTACAGAGTAAACGAGGGGAGTTGAGGATTTCATAAGCATGTTCTCCACTTTTTTTTCCCTTTTCCTCTTCCATCTTGGGAGTAGAAGAAAACAGATTCGGTTTACCTGAGACTCAACTTCAATCCCTTGGACAGAAGAGTGCTATGCTAGATGCTAGGGTAGTGGGGGTTGGAAGTACAGATTTGGGGTTTGGGGCAGAAAAGAGTCAGCTGTGGGTTAAAGTGGAGTGGACCAGCTGCCCTGGGGCATGATTCTGGCACCTTCGTTTCTGGCAGCGTGGAGGGGGGTCCTGGGTACTTAGCAGCTCTGAGCTTTCAAGTCCTCTCATATAAAATGAGGACAGCTGGCCCCGCCTCAGGGGATGCTAGAGAATTCAGTGAGACCATGGGTGTCAAGGGCTTCACTTGTGGAAGGATGCTACATCCCTCCTCACCCTCAGAAGGCTCCAAAAAGATGTGCACAGGAAGGCAAGGGAGTGGTCGCCAGGACTTCAGAGGACACGGTGACTGGGACCTGGATGGGCGGTAAAGGAGACGGGGTGGCAGGAGACCACACATAGAACAGACTGGGAAAATGGGGTGGCAGACGGTGGTGCAGGGCCATGGAGATTTGTGGGCAGCCTTCAACGGAGCATGTGCTTGGGGCACGCCTGGGGCATTTCTGATTCTTCTTCCTCTTCCAGCCCAAAAATATCATCAGAGTGTCAGGGTGGGTCTTCCCCCTGTGGTTTCCACCACCCTTGTGCCAACTCAAATGACGGGAATGATGTCATTTAACAGACCTAGTGTGACCAAGACCGCGATCTGTCCCTCAGTATCTGTTCTCTTCTTATCAGAAACACAAGTACAGATTTCTACCTGGTGCATGGCCACCGCTCATGAAGACTACAACTTCCAGCTTCCTTTGCAGAAAGAGAGGACTTGATGGCATTGTCGCTAAGTAAGAAATAATGTGTGTGACTTCAGGGTTGCCCCCTTAAAGGGAGGGGACATTTTCCATCCTGCTGTTCAGAGTATGGATGTGATGAGAGACATCTTGGATGATGCAGAGGAGGTGAACACCCCAGGACAATGAAACCACAGGAGAGAAAGAGCCCGCGCTGGCCCATCTAGCACAGCCACTGGACACAGGGACCACCTGCCTCTGCACTCTTATGGAAGGAGGAAATCTAACTTTCCCAGTTTAAGGCACTGTTACTTTGGGCTCCTGTTACATAACCGTGGCAGAATGAAGATTCAACATGGAAACTGGCAATGTTGAAGAAACATAAAGTTCATTGCTTGAATATCTGAAGTTGTGGACTCAATCTCATACCTGCTCCACTTATGAGTTATAAGTGAGTAGTGTGCTCACTAAATTTCAGCTGCACGCTCAACAGCATTAGCCAAGAGGGAAATGCAAATCAAAAACACAATAAGATGCCAGTTCCCACCCACTTGAATGGTTATAACTTTTTTAAAAAGAAAAAAAATAACAAGTGTAAATGAGAATGTGGGTAAAGTAGAATACTCATGCACCACTGGTGGGAATGTGAAATGGTGCAGCCCCTTTGGAAAACAGTTTGGTCTGGCAGTTTCTCAAAAAGTTAAACATAGGGTTCCCATATGACCCAGCAACTTCGCTCCTAGGTATACACCCAAGAGAGTTGAAAACATGGTCCCACAGAAATACTTAGACACAAGTGTTCACAGCAGCACTATTCCTATTAGATAGCAGTAGAAATAACCTAAATGTCCATCAACCGATAAAGAGATAAAATGTTGTCTGTCCATACTGTGGAATATTATTCAGTCATAAAAAGGAAGGGAGTTCTGATACATGCTACAGCATGCATGAACCTTGCAGACATGATGCTAAGTGGGCTCCATTTATATGAAGTGTCTGGACTAGGCAACTCTGTAGAGATGGACAGTAGATTAGTGGTTGCCAAGGGGCTGAGGACAGGGGTATCAGTGGTAGGGGGAATTGGGAGTGTCTGCTAACAAGTACAGGTTTCTTTTGGGGCTGATGAATATATTCTGGAACTAGATAATGGTGATGGTTGTACAACATTGTAAATATAGTGAAAACCACTGAATCATGCACTTTAAAACGGTGGGAATTTGTTTTTTGTTTTTGTTTTTGAGACTGGGTCTCACTCTGTCATCTAGGCTGGAGTGCAGTGGTACAATCATGGCACACTGCAGCCTCAACCTCACGGGCTCAGGTGATTCTCCTGCCTCAGCCTCTCAAGCAGCTGAGACTACAGGTGAGTGCCAGCATGCCTGGCTAATTTTTGTTATTATTATTATTATTTTGTAGAGAGGGGGTTTTGCCATGTTTCTCAGGCTGGTCTCGAACTCCTGGGCTCACGTGATCCGCCCAGCTCAGCCTCCCAAGGTGCTAGGATTACAAGCATGAGCCACTGCGCCCAGCCAAACGCCCATAATGGTAGGTTATGTGTTATGTGAAATTTGTCTCATAGCAAAATTGTCACACAAAGAAAAAGCACCATGTTCCCCATTGCCCTCTCCTTCTGCACACAGCACTACCACATCTAGCTTGATATCCCAGCAAACATCTCTACTGATGGCATTTCAGTTCTTCCAGGTCTCAGGAATGGGATCAGCAGGTCTCAGGGCTGTACCCTCCTGGATCTCTCACCAGGCACCTCTAACCAGCTGCCATGGCCTGTCCACTTCCACTCCAATCTTCTCTTCCTCCATCACCTCCCTTGCACACCCTGATAACCTCAAAAGAGAACTCTTCCCGAGGCTCTGCTCCAAACACATCGCCACTCTGCTTAGAACCTTCAATGACTCCTCATGGCCTAGCAGGTTTCTCTCCCATCTGGATCCAGCTGATGTTCCCAGCACCTTCTCCTGACTCCTGTCTTTTCTTGAACCAGTTCTGCCCAACAAGGAGGAAAGGGCTGACAGAGTGAAAGTCCCAGGGCATGTGGGAATGTGACTCTTTTCACTTTAAATTCTACTATGACTGGAAAGTTTTGGGCGAGTTGGACATGTGCACTTAGCTTCCAGAAGACAGAATCCTTTTAAAAGAGTCAGAGAAAACACTGGCTTCCTGCCATGACATGGGATACAGACAGGAGAGTTGGGAAGCTTTTTAAAGATGGCACTATGACTACAATCACAGAAACTCTCCATGAGGAAGTAAAAGAAAGCACCTGCAACACTCCAGCTATGCAGACCACTCTGTAATGGGCTCAGATCTGGACAGGTGTGTGGAAAGGTGGGTCAACAGGTCAGGCGTCACAGACTTGCAACATTCATGGTGGAAAAGAAAAAGCCCCAAAGAAGAGACTTCAGGATAAATGAGAAAATACTCAAGACAGCAAAAGTCTCTTTTAGAAATGTTGGAGAAAGAATATTTAATGTCAGGAGTTACTGTTGATTGATGGCCTTACTGTGTAGCAGGTGAGAAACCCATTGTTCAGTTCCCTAAAGTCACCCTATTCTCCCAATCATCCTATGGAGGGGGAACCATGATGGTTATCCCCATCTTATAAATAAAGCAACAGAGGCTTAGAAGGACGAACTCTCTTTCTCAAGGTTACCCAGATCATTTTGCAGAAGTCCCTAGATTTGAATCATGCTCTTGTTTTGAGGTTAAAGACACAGGGGAAGTCGAACTCCTTATCTCCTTCTATATCCTGAATAGGGAAAACCAAACATTGTCAAGAGGAGAGGAAGCCTGAGAGTTGGCATGAATCAGAGTGCTGGGCAGTCTGGAGTCTTCCCCACTGAGTTGATGATGGAACAGTAGAGTGGGGCCTGAGCCCCATTAGGGCATGAGCTGCTGAATGATTCATGTGAACCCCATGCACATGGGAGTGAGGTTTTGAGCAGTGTGCCACAGGGGCCTACCCTCAGGCCCCACCATAAAATGTAGGGCCAGTCCTACATTTTATCAATGACTTGCGTGAACACAGAAAATGTGGATACAACCAAAAGGTAACAATCCAATTAAAAAATGGACAAAAAACTTGAATAAACATTTCTCAAAAGAAGATATACAAATGATCAAAAAGCATATGAAAAAAATGCTCAACATCGCTAATTGTAAGAGAAATGCAAATCAAAACTATAATGAGATACCACCTTATATTCATTAGGAAGACTGCTATAAAAATAGTAAACAAACAAACAAACAAAATAAGTGTTGGGGAGGATGCGGAGAAATTAAAATTTTTGTGCACTGTTAGTGGGAATGTAAAATGGTGCAGCTGTTACGGGAAACGGTATGACAGTTCCTCAAAAAATAAAATGTAGAAACAGCATATGTTCTAGCAATTCTATTTCTGGATAATATACCCAAACGAATTAAAAACAGGGTCTCAAAGAGAGATCCATACACCCATGTTCATAGCAGCATGATTCACCCTGGCAAAAGGAGAAAGTAGCCCCAGTGTCCATTGTGAATGAGTAGATAAACAAAATGTGACACATACACAGAATTAAATATTATTCAGCCTTTTAAAGGAAGGAAATCCTGACACATGGTACAACATGGATGAACCTTGAGGACTTTATGCTAAGTGGAATAAACCAGTCTCACTAAAGGGCAAATACCATAGGATTCCACTTATGTGAGGTACATAGAGTAGTCACATTCATAGAAATAGAAAGTAGAATGGCAGTTGCCAGGGGTCAGGGGAAAAAGTTTAAGGAGAAAGCCCTTTTGGGGGAACAAGATGGTGCCTGGAAAATAGAGGTTATAAAACCTGTATTCCAACCCTCAGTGGGCTCAAATCTTTCTGCACGGAGCCAGGCTCTCCCCATCTGATTCTTCATGAAGTTCCCACCCACCCCCTCATCTCCTGCACAGACAGAGAGCAGCCTGGATTTACTGTGACAGGGTGCAGAGGGGGTTCTTTGCAGCTGCCTTTTGGGGTGGGGGCACAGCTGGTTGTTCTTGAACCCTAAGTAAGTCTTGGGATAAAACTGTTGCAAATGAAGCTATTAAGAACCCTGGTTAGTTCAATAAGGGCTTTTGAATAACAAAATAAAAAAAAGTAGGATGCTTAAATCAGCATCATCAGCTCTGTGTGTTCCTGGAGCTTGAGGGGTTCCTGCCAAAGGAGCCGAACTAAGGAGGCTTGGGAGAGGCTCCAGGGCCTTTCTGGGGTGCTTCAGAATGTGGCAGAGGTTGCTTCTCAGCAGGTTTAAAGAGTGATGATTTTACTTACAATCAGGGCTTTGTGGGAAGTTTAGATATTGCTTACAAGTTTCCAGAATGTGGTTTATTTAAAACCAGAATTTGCTGAGGACCCACTAGTCCAAGTTTTTGCGCTAATAAAGCCTGATTTGCAAAGATGGTCAGGGCAGTCACGGCAGAGTCTGCGGGGCCACCAAGACCCAACAGGCTCGGACTCAGCGTCCTCTCCTTGCTGTCTCCAAAGCAGAGCCCTTACTCCTGAACAACTCTGCCCATCAGCTGTTTGTCAAAACCAAGGCAACAATTAAAACAAACCAGAAAGCAAATTCTGGGCACCAGGAAAGCCTCATAGCAAGTAGGGTTGGCCCTGGCACCAATCTGTGGGTGTGGGGCATCAGAGTGCCTACCAGGTGGAGTTGGGGGATTCGAGCAGTTTCCACACTGAGAGAAGTGGGGATGGCTGGGCCTGAACCAGCTGGGGAGGGCTGCCCATCCTGCTGGGTGCCCTGTCCCAGACCCTTTCAGATGCTCCCAGGACATGGAGGGTGACAGAGCAGCTGAGTCAGATTGCAAGGGGTTCGAATGCAGAATCCTGGGCCTCCCAGGCCCACCGAATGGGACCTTGGAGCAGTATGGCTGGAGTGTGCATGGCTAGGAAGCCGGGTTTCTGGCACACCTCTAGTGGATCTGGGCGCACTCCAGTTTGAGACCATCCTCTGGGTGACAGCCCTGCTGCAGGGGTCAAAGGGTGACGGATGAATCAATTTTATTGACTTTTAAAGCTGAAGGAGTCATGGGGCCCAGCCCAGCTCACCAGGCCCAGAGGCAGCACATTGAATATTCACCTCCTCCTTCAGCATCCATTTCCCTCCATCCATCCTGGCTGTGTCTCAGGACTGGCAGTGAACCGGACAGACAGAATCCCTGTTCTCAGGGACCCACCATTCCAGATGATGACGGTGCCTTCAATTAAATAGCACTGTCACATCACAATCACCCATGATTCTATCAGCCTGTTGTTGAGTATATTGTTCTACCAACTTACAGATGAGGGAATAGGACCCAAGAAGCCCAAGGGCTTGGCCATGGTCTGGAAGCTTATAAGGGAAGGACAAATCCTTGAAGGCAGTGCCTTCTGCCTCCGACCCCCCACCCCCCAACCCATGCCAATCCACAGAGAATTACTGGGCCTCATCTCTACAAATCAGGGGTTCTCAATGCGGGCACTTCTCCAGGGGACGCTTGGCAATGTCTGGAAACATTTTTGGTTGTTACAACTGGGGGTGCTACTGGCATCTAGTGGGTAGAGGTTGGGGATGCAGCTAAGCCTCCCACAAAATGCACAGCAAAGAGTGATCCACCCCAGATGCCAAACAGTTCTTGTGGCTGAGAATAGAGGCAGGGCGGGGATTTATGTTATTTAACACAGTAGATTGGCTGTTTCATAGAAGTAGTGTGAGAGAAATACATTCTTCACTTTACAGAAGAGAAAATTAAGGGTAAAAAGTAATGAATGCTAAAGGTCCCATAACTAGAACCAGGTAGAACTGGGACCTAAACCAGCATCTATCCTGCTCTAAGTAATCATAGCTTTGCCCCTGAACCTCCTGGTCACCTTGGGGCCAGCAGACTAGGCTCAGTGCGAACAGGAGGAGGCCTGGGTCTGAAACAGCTTGAGAAGCACCTTACCCCAAATCCCCACAGATCTGAGGGCTCCTTACTTGCTGCTGTCCCCAGGGCCCTGCCCAGTGCCTCATTTCCCACTAAGGAAATCCCCTTGAAATTCTTTTTTTGGTTGTTTTTTGTTTGGTTGGTTTTGGTTTTTTGCAGGTGCTGAGGTTCAGGAGTCTGCGCTCAGCTTGTCATTAAATCAGGCTTAAACTGGAAGTCTGGCCAGACTGGGGCGGGTCTACAGTTATCTTGTGTGACAGCCACAGTGGCTCGCCCTGCTTCTGTCCAATCTGGGTAGGTCTCCAGTTATCTTGTGTGACAGCCACAGTGGCTCACCCTGCTGCCACCACCCTGGCCCCTGCTCTGGGGGTGCTTGGAGCCTCCCACCCACCCCACCAAACTGGGTCCATTAAAGGGCTTTCCAGGCCACACCCAGCTAAGTTCATAACACCCCCTTCCCTGGCAGGCTGGGGCCAGGAGGGGCCCTCCCTTTCCTTGGAGGGATGAGCTGGGACAGAAGGCAGGGGAAGGAGATCAGAGATTCCCTCCATTCAATTCAGAAATAATGGATTCCTACAGAAAAGTCACTTCCAGGGACAATTTGGTGGTACCTGCTGATTGGCATCTTTTTGGAGGATTTATTTATGGGCACACAGTTCTTGAAACCTACTGGAAGGTGGGCCCAGCCCCAAGGACCCACTGGGGCAGGGCGTTTCTGGAAGTAGTGCAGCTGGTTCCCACGGGAATGCAGATGCAGAGGAGGCCAACCCAGCTTCTCCCAGTGTAGCAGCCATAAAGTCAGGGGATAGAGAGGAGGGAGGGAGAGAGAGGAAATGCTTTGCAGGGCGTTGCACACTTGCTGGGCTTCTCCCCAAGACCTGGGGCTCCTCTCCTCACCCTCTTCTGGCCCCTTCCTTTTCTCACCCTCCTCACCCCACCTGGGCTCTAAGTGAGGAAAGAGGTGCCACTCACTCCCAGGACTCACCCCATCCACTCCCCAGAGTGAGCCTTCTCAAAGCCTCAGAAGGAGGAACATTCCAGAAGGGAATTGTTCCTGTGCCTGAGATGGAAAGGGTACGTTAAAGTGGTCCAGTGGGCAAGAGGGATGGTCAGAGGCATGGCCCGTCTGCCAGTCAGGGCTGGGGTTTGCAGACATCAGCCTGGACAAGCTGGGACCTCTGTACCCCAGCCCAGATGCCAGTGAGCTCAGCGACGCCACGTCTGAAATGTAAAATGCAATCATGGCAATAACTTCCCTGTTTCCACGTCTCACCTTTATGACACATTGTTTGGCTGGGGTTTAAGGAAGCAGAACCACTAGGAGTGATGTAGAATGAGCAGCCCACTGCAGGGATTTGACTGCTGTGGGAGCTGGGCACACAGTCTTGTTTCTTCTGAGTGGGGTCATGTGCCTGAAGTCCCAGGGCCAGCGTTGCAACTGAAAGACAGGAGTGACAGGGGAGAGCAGGGACAATGGGAAACCCCAGTGGACAAGGTGGAACCTGCCTTGGCCTCTCTGTCTCCAGGCTCCAACCTGCCTACCCAGGAGGCCTGCCTGCAGGAGGAGGCACACTTCTGCCCTAGAACTATGCTGGCTCACACCTGGCCACAGTTTGGAGCAGCTGAAGGAAGGAGTCCTCTGGGAGATGGGAGACTGGGGAAGGTAGGGGGGTGCTTGGGGAACTGAGAGGAGGTGGGGAACATATATTAATAGTATACCCATACTAGCCAGGCAGTGGCTCAAGCCTGTAATCCCAGCACTTTGGGAGGCTGAGGCAGGTGGATCGCTTAAGCCCAGGAATTCGAGACCAGCCCAGGCAGCATGAAGAGACCCCCCCATCTCTACAAAACAATACAAAAAATTACCCAGGTGTGGTGGTGCGACCCTATAGTCCCAGCTACTTGGGAGGCTGAGGCAGGAAGATCACCCGAGCCCAGGAGGCGGAGGTTGCAGTGAGCCGAGATCATACCACAGCACCTCAGCCTGGGCAACAGAGGAAGACCCTGTCTCAAAATAATAATAATAATAATAATAATATTCATCATGATCATATACCCATACAAATCTAACTCAAGGGAGGTAGGGAGAGGCAGGGGAGGTAGGGGAGATGGGGGACTTGCAAATAGGTTGGGGAGGAGAAATGATATGGGTGGAGTTGGGGGTCAGGGGCTTCCCGAAGTGCTTTAGCCAGGCATGAGCTACAGGAGCGCCTGCAGGGACCATCCAGGATCCGAGTGGCTGAGCTTCCCATCCGCTTCACCCATCTTGCACAAATTTCACCTGCACGAAGCCGGAAAGGAATTATAGAAACTGCTATTCAGCTTAGAAGTTGACACATTGCAAAATCACCAGATTTTAAAATTCCATATATGGTTGTGGTTTGGTTTTATAGTTCAGCCTCTTGTGTATTTTTATACAGGTGCGTGTGTGTGTGTGTGTGTGGACTCCCCTTGGATTGAACATACCTCTGCTTTTCTCAGCGGAATTCCTTTGAGGAACCCTTGAAATTCTGACAGAAAAATGAGCGCCACAGTAAGAAATCTGCTGGAAAAGAATGCGGGGCTTGTGTGTTTGGTGTGTGTGTGTATTCAGGCCGTGTGTGTCTTGGTGTGTGCGCCCTGTCTCCAAACTCATTTCATGCTGGGGGTGGGAAGAGAAATGGAAAGGAGAGAGTCAAAGACAACAACAGAAAACGAAGCTGCATATTGCGGCTGTGAGGCCAGTGTCCTTTCCGCAAGAACCAGATGCAGATTTCAATCAATTCAATCAATGGGCAATGTTTGCCGGCCATAAAAATAGCCCAGAGGTTGCTGGTCAGCGGCTCTAAGATGGATGACCAGTGGCCCTGGAGGTCCCAAAGGTCAAAGATGACTATCACCTTAAAATGTAATCTGTGCCGGCCCCCAGCCCTGCGGCTGGCGGGAGGGGCGGCATCTGCAGCCATGCCCCAGGCCAGGCCACTCTCAGCCACAGCCTGGCAGAGGGCCTTCCTGGAGCCACAGCCTGGCAGAGGGCCTTCCTGGATCCTGGGCCGTGGGGTCTGCCTTTCCATCCTCCCGAGCCCTGGCCTGAGGCTGCTGTCCTGCCCGGCAGGGATGCTGCGTTTTCTCCATCTGTCACTGCTCGCCATGATGTCCCATAGGAGGCTGCAAAAGAGCAGGGCTGCCGTTTGGCTTTCACCAGGCAAACCCTCGCCTCCTGCGGCTCTGCGTGGCTGCGGCAGTTTCTTAGGTATCATCGTCTTTCATTTGTCGTGGTGAGAAGGGATAATGGCAGCCATCCCTCTGTCCCTGGTAAGCGATGATTGAGAGGCCTTGCCGTCCTCGGCTTCCTCCCCTCCTTGACTACAGCTCCCTCATTCCATTTGGCTTTTTCCTCCCTCCTCAGTCGGGAATCACCTGCTGCTTCTTCACCCAGACATTCTTTCCCGGGCCTTCCTGCATCAGCATAGACAGGGAGCCGTGTGGAGTGAATCTCAGAGCCTCGCAGCTCATCTTGAAACCTCTCTCTCCTCTCCCTGTTCATTGTCTGAGGAATGCCACCTTTCTTCTCCCCATCTTTGGTTCAGTGGTCTCGTTACTTTTCCCATCTGCTGTGTTGCATTCGGACAGTGCTTAAGGATGAGGAAGGCCTGATAAGCACTTTGTCGAGTTGCATTGTCTCCTGAAAAGGGCTGCTTCCCTTTCTGTCCACTGTCGCTGACTGGTTGCTGGGGTTGTGCACTCGAGAGCGGGGTCTGCCTACTGGTTATCAACGTCCTTCCACAAATCATGGCTGTTCGGCTATTTAATGGTTGACGTGTCACCAGAAGATGCAGTATTTCCCAAAAGTTAGGAAGCAAATAAATTATTACAGTTTAAAAATGAATCTATTTATTGATCTCCTTCTTTTACACTATTAATGCTAATTGTTTTTCATGGTGCATGCATTTGGGATTCATCGAAATGAATTCTTAATGAATTTCCAAACACAAAAATTATAGCAGGGTAACAGATAGCACCAAATCATTCTACCATTTCTCAAAGGCCTTCTGCTCTGAAGGGACCTTGCAACATGAGGAGGAATCGCATGTGTTTGTCTATAAGATTTGAGATAGTGCTGCCAATCGTGTAGATGTGTGGGTGGACACTACAGCTAGCTACATTGTTTGAGCACCTACTGTGTGCCAGGTTCCAGGCTAGATTGTTTACATTGTTTCATTGAATATGCCCAACAGCCCAAGGTCAGTT
This sequence comes from Gorilla gorilla gorilla, assembly GCF_029281585.2. Lineage (NCBI taxonomy): Eukaryota > Metazoa > Chordata > Mammalia > Primates > Hominidae > Gorilla > Gorilla gorilla. The sequence goes on along the minus strand of NC_073241.2, from coordinate 86,373,924 downwards.
TTGCCATTTCCACTTTATTTATTCAGAAACTGAGACCCAAAGAGGTTCACACATCTATCAAGTGGAGAACCCAAATACAAGCCCAATTTAATCTGGCTCTAAAGCCCACGCTCTTTCCCCTGGGCCAATCTCTGTGCTGGACAGGTATCACACTGGCTGCAGCAGGTTCATGACAGGGGATGTGGTCACTGATTCTGCCCATCTGTCCCATCAGAGTAAACCTTGGGCCTTGCTGTTCAATGAGTCCAAGTCACAGCACATAACTCACACCTCACATTGGTCTGTTCCTTCTTAACCATCACATCAGACAAAAGTCAGCATTGTGCCCTCTTACCTCTCTTGAAGAAGAGGAGACCACTATCTGTCTCCCCTTATTCCTCTGTAATAATTTTTGAGCTAGACAAGTGGCCAAGCCAAAGACTATACTTCCCAGGGTTTCTTGCAGCTGAGTGTAGCCATGTGACTATCAAGATGTGAGCAGACTTGATGTGTGCCATGAGTTTGGATGTGTGCCTTGAGTTTTGATGTTTTGATGTGTGTCTTGAGTTTTGCCTTTAAAGGAAGGAAAGAGCTTTTTCACATCTTCTTGCTGTCTGGAATTTAGATCTGATGGTAGGTGTTGAAGATGGTTTCTAGAAGCTGGAAAAAGGCAAGGAAAGATAATCCTCCCAAGAGCCTCAGCCAGCCCTGCCGACATTGAGACCTAACCCAGTGAAGATGATTTTGGACTTCCCACCTCCAGAACTGTAAAATAATAAATTTGTGTTGTTCTAAGGCATTAAGTTGGAGACACTTATTATGGCTGCAATAGGAAATATAATGGGGGAATCCAGATAAAAGGAGAATCCTGTCCATGAAGGAAAGGGCATGCCAGGGTGAAGCAATAATGCTGTTCTGCATGCTCCCAAATCCCATCAGTGATCTTCTCCCCAACCTTCAAGGTCCAGCAGCAGCCTCCTCTCAGAAGCCTTCCTGGACCACACCAAGCAACTGGCTTCCGTGCTGATCTCATCAGAGAAACTACATACTGGTATAGAAAGATAGGGCCTCTTGGGGAGGAAGTGAATGTAGCCCCAGCCCTGCTAATACAGAGCCTGGCACAAGCTGCCCTTCCTTGTGGAACACCTGGCACCATAGTTATCATCTGTGCAGACCATGGTGCCTTGGAGTTTCAGCCATTCAGAAGAACAAAGTAGGCCCAAAGGAGGAAAGAAGGAGGTACACAGACAGTATTCCTTCTAGCGAGGCTAGTGTGTGTTGGCCTGAAGGCCCAACAGGCAAGATGTATCTCTCCAAAGGGGAAGGGACCATCCTAGAATTGCCAATATGGCACCTGTCTGCTCCCTTCCCACCTCCCCTCACCAGGTTGTGAAAACTTGACCTCTCAGTCCTTCCCCTGTTAAGAGAACTTCACCTCACCATCGTTCTCACATAGAGTTCCAGAAGGCCACCACCAAGTGGTTGGAACTTGCCATCCCTGCCCCAGATCTTAAAAGTAAGAAAAGCAATAATTAAAACGACTTCACCATTTGCATAACAACCACCACTATGATTATTACTGGCAGGAATCATCAATGGCTGCCAAAATTACTGCAAAAATGTATGATGGGAAACAGTGTCTCTGCATAATCTCAAAGCATTTCCTCATAAGACACGTATTAATTATAAAGGAAAAAAATCATAGTTTACATATTTTATAGTTGAGAAAACTGACAGATACTACCTTAATCATGTGATAAAAGTGGACACTGCCAGGAATGACCATCATGTTCCTCTTGATACACTGCACTGAGAAGGACACAATGTCACTGCTGTGGTCTCCTGGCAAAAAAAAAAAGCACAATCTGAATCTAATCATGAAGAAACATCAGGCAATCCTGAATTGGGACTGTCTGCAAAATAACTAACCTGTACTCTTCAAAAGTGTCAAGGTCATGAAAGACAAAGGAAGACTGAGGACCTGTCAGAGATGAGAAGAGTCTCAATTGGTATCAGAATCAAAGAAACTGTGGGGTCTTGGATTGGATCCTGGACCAGAAAAAGAACATTTGCTGACACATTTGGTAACATTTAAGGTCTGTAGCTTAGTTTAACAGTATTGGTCAATGTTAATTCACCAGTTTTGATTCTTGAACTATGATTATGTCACATGTTTCCATTTGGGATGCTGAGTAAGGGCACATGGGAACTCTTTCTTCAACTTGTTTGTAAGTCTGAAATTATTTCAAAGTAAAGAGTTTATTTAAAAACTTTCTCAATTATCTGAACACTTTCATATTACTGATTTGATTTTATCCTAATTACAACATCTCAAGAGGGTGGCATTATCTATATTTACTGAGAAAATGGGAGATTAAGTAAGGAAAGTGATTTGTCCAGGTCACCAGCAGGGAAGTAGCATGCAGACCTGAGATTTGAATCTGAATTTCCTATTTCCAAATCCTAGTTGCCTTTCCAACTAGAATGAACTGGCTATGCTACATGTCTTCATAAAAGAAGAAGATGACTTTTTGAGAGACTTGGGTCTAACCAGGACATAGTCAACAGTCCCACTCTGGGGGCATTCTGATTCCATCTGCCTTCCTTCCACCCATGACCCCACAGGTGCATGCACAGCATCATCCATGATCAGAGATAGGCTGACCCCCTTGCCAGTCCTTGCATTCACCAGCAATTCCACCCTTCTCGAGGCTAAAACAGGGCCTCTTTTCACCACAAATAGGGTTTTCAATGCACTGGGGAGTAGAAAGGATGCTTGCAGGGTTCTTAGCCAGGAGTTCAGTTCAGCAGGAACTTTGAATCTATTCAATTCTGGTTACAAATGAGTTGACTTCAGCTCCCAATCTATAAAAGAATTGTTGAGAAACAGAGTGTTGTTGAACTTGGAGGGAGCACATTTGGGTTCTGAGCTCTGATTGTCAGGGATTTTAATCCCAGTTTTCCCAGGATTGGCTAGGTTTATGCCTGTTGTCCTGGGGTAATTATTAATTGTTCCATCTTTCGCCCTCAAAAGTGTCCCAGTTAGGACAAGAAACTATCTGGTCACCACATACAGTGATTATCTGGTTGAACCTCTGATTTTCAAGGAAAGAATAGAAGGTCCAGAGAGGTGGAGTAACCTGCCCAAGGCCACACAGTCCTTCAGTAACAGTGTCTCCGTTGGCTGCAGTACTATTCCCAGGGATGACCGGTTTTAACTATTTTGGTTGGGACTTTGGTGTCAGTACCTTCTACCCCAGTTCTCAGTTTCATCCTTGGTTGCTTTCTCTGGGGCTGGGTCTCGCTCCCTGCAATGGAAGCAGTTGCCCTCCCTTCGTCATCTCCCTCTGGGGAAGCTGTAGTAGTCTCCTAATTGGTCTCCTCATGCCTTCTCTTACTCCTCTCCAATCTCGCACATCAGCCAATGGTTTCTTTGAAACACAAATCTCATAGTGTTCTCTTCCTGTTAATGCCCCATCCCACACCGACCCTGTGTGACCTGACTCCTCTTGCAAACCACTCCCTACCCCCACATCTTCCTTTCCCCCTTTTGCTTATAACTACTGCTCTTTATCTGTCTCATCCACTGGAATGTAAGCTCCACAAGGGCAGGAACCAGGTCTCTTCTGATTCAAAGTTACATCCCTGGTGCCTCTTAAATGCTCAGCACCATGGATGATCAATGAAGATGAGATGTCCTTTGCAGGGACAGGGATGACTTGTAGTCCTGACATTCTGATTCTATGGAGTTGATCAGAAAACCACTTAAGGCACCCAGGCCCTAGTGGTACAGCATTTTCCCTGGATCTGATTCCTTTTTCCTATGATGCAAAGAAACATATAACTAGAAGAATAACCTTACAGAATATGATCTATGTAAATGAAACATCCCGAATCCCACATCTCCATATACTAGCCTCATCTGGAAGCTGCTGTGGTTCTTGTCATGCCCTTTTCATCTCAACCTACCATGTTTCTGGAACATGAACATGAACATGGACAGAAATCATCCTATCAATCCCCCTCAAACAAAAACCAAACAGATGATAAAGCCATACTGGTCTTCTGACATCAGCCTTTCCAACCCCTCCATCATACAGATGGGAAAACAGATGCCCCAGAGAGATTGGCTTTAGGATCTGGGCTTGGGCCAATCTTTTGATGGGGAGCAGCATACCTTAGTGCATCCCTGTGCAAGAGGCCTGGGCTTCCACCTTGGGACACAGTGAATGGTGGTGCCCAGAGCCAGTCCCAGCCTGGTGCCTAATGAAACTATCAACAGCACCTGTGAGGTTCCACATGGACTCCTGTGAAGTGTTTCTTAAACTGTAGGTGCACACGAATCATCCAGGAAGCTTGCCAAAATGCAGTTGTGACCCAGGAGGTCTGGGTGTGACCTAAGGTTTTACATTTCTAAATAGCTCCCAGGGGATATGGATGCGGCTGGTGCCCAGACCACACTTTGCTTTTTAGTTTTTGTTTTTGTTTTTGTTTTAATTACACCTTAAGTTCTGGGATACATGTGCAGAACGTGCAGGTTTGTTACATAGGTATAGGTATACCTGTGCCATGGTGGTTTGCTGCACCCATCAGCCCGTCATCTACATTAAGTATTTCTCCTAATGCTATCCCTCCCCTTGCCCTCCACCCCCGACAGGCCCCGGGGTGTGATGTTCCCCTCCCTGTGTCCATGTGTTCTCATTGTTCAACTCCCACTTATGAGTGAGAACATGTGGTGTTTGTTTTTCTGTTCTTGTGTTAGTTTGCTGAGAATGATGGTTTCCAACTTCATCCCTGTTCCTGCAAAGGACATGAACTCATCCTTTTTTATGTCTGCATAGTATTCCATGGTGTATATGTGCCACATTTTCTTTATCCAGTCTATCATTGCTGGACATTTGGGTTGGTTCCAAGTCTTTGCTATTGTGAACCGTGCTGCAATAAACATATGTGTGCATGTGTCTTTATGGTAGAATGATTTATAATCCTTTGGGTATATACCCAGTAATGGGATTGCTGGGTCAAATGGTATTTCTGGTTCTAGATCTTTGAGGAATCACCACACTGCCTTACACAATGGTTGAACTAGTTTACAGTCCCACCAACAGTGTAAAAGTGTTCCTATTTCTCCACATCCTCTCCAGCATCTGTTGTTTCGTGACTTTTTAATGATCGCCATTCTAACTGGCATGAGATGGTATCTCATTGTGGTTTTGATTTTCATTTCTCTAAGTGATCATGAACTTTTTTTCACGTGTTTGTTGGCCACAGAAATGTCTTTTTTTGAGAAGTGCCAGACCACACTTTGAATGGTATGGCTGTAGCTCAGGAGTCAGTCACCAGTGTGGACTGAAAGTTTGTGTCCCCTCAAAATACATACATTAAAACCTAATCACCAAAGCAACAGTATTGGGAGACGGGAACATTGGGAGCTGATTAGGCCATGAGGGCAGAGCCCTAGTAAATGAGATTAGTGCCCTCATAAAAGAGGCCCCAGAGAGCTCCCTCACCCCTTCCATCATGTGAGGCCACAGCAGGAAGATGCATTCTGTGACCAGGAACTGGGCCCTCACCAGACACTGAACCTGCCCATGCCTTGATCTTGGACTCCCCAGCTTCCAGAACTGTAAGGAATAAAGTTCTGTTGTTTATAAGCCACCCAGCTTATGGCAGTTTGCTATAGCAGCCAAAATGGACTAAGACAGCCACCTTGTCTGCTGAAGGGCCAGATAGTAAATATTTTAGGCTTTGTGGGCTAAGAGGCAAAATTGAGAATATTGCACAGAGAGAAAACAAATTTCCACACATTTTTTATTGATGAAATTCAAAATATAATAATTCAATACATTTTTTTTTTGGTAATTTTAGGAGTTCAGTAAGGGGAAAATCACCCTAAGCAGGTTTTCAACATGAGGAATGTAGACTCTACCCTTTTCTACCCAGACTCTTCTTTGTTATCTAATACCATATTTTACAAACAGCAAGAAATATAAGCCCCAGGAAGTAAAACAACAAGAATTGTTTCCAGTGCATTTCTGAGCCGGCAATGAAGCTTAGCCTTTGTCTTCAAGAAATAGATCCAATGTGACAGACACTGCAGCTTTGTATTTTTTGACTAAGTTATCAACCAATACATTTGAAGTAATTCAGCCTTCTACTCACCCTGTGGCTTGTCATGTGGGATGGTGTTCCGAGGGTTAACGTAAATACAGTTCGTAGAGGTGCGTCTCACTCCTGGAGCTGGTGTTCCTGACTGAGGGACTGCAAGTCTGAATAGTGTAAATGGAATCTGACTTCCCCATGGCAGCAATGCTATAATGTGGGATTATGTGAATGGGAATTCGCTGTGGAAGGATCCTACCTGCGAAGGGAACAGTAGCAGTGAAGGAATCAAGGTGTGAACATGGATGATATTTTCCAAGAATGTGAGTATTCTGGACTGGCAAATGCCGTTGGTCCCCATCTCTCGCACTGGGGAACCCTGGGCCTCTATCTCCTTCCTGACATTTCACTCACCAACTCCTCTAACTCCTGCCTCTTAGATGTCCCTTAGCCCTTCCTTTTGGTGTCCATCACACCTGCGATAGTTTGAGTTATCAGAATCTCTAGATGTGCAGCCATCCCTGGCCTCCCTGTCACAACGATCTCCATTTTCTAAACTATGATGCATCCTGCCACCAGGTTTAGCCAAGATATGGGATCATTGTTGCCCTGAAAATCATTGAGAACTCTCCAGACCTCTCCGGAAACAGCCTAGCTCTGTGTCACTGGCAACAAAGATCTTCATGCTGGCTTCAGCTCATGAGTTTGAATCACTTCCTGCCATGTCACTGTACACTGTACAGTCTGTTTTCAAGGGTTGGCTGCAAGGGGCTCAGCCAGTGGGGAAGATGATTATATCATATGACAGGAGAAAGAGGTGGGTGTCTGCAGGGCTGGCTCCTCTAGAAGCCCAGTGGTGTCACTGAGGATTTACCCGAGTAAGTTGGCTTGGGCCAAGGTGGGTTCCAACATAGGCCCAAAATGGCTTGTGGGTTCCCAGGTATCACAGATTCACACAGCTATGTCCACAGATAGAAACTTCTACTTGAATGTCTCTTTTCACTGGGGAGGAAAACCTTTCCCAAGAGCACCCCCCTCCCACTTCATGGGCCAGAATGGCACTGAAGGCCTTACTTATACCACTAGGCACTGCATGAGCTTGCTGGCTTGAATTAATCAAGCTTCCATTTCCAAGGCTGATAAACTCCAGCCTGAGCACATGGTCATTGGTGCAAAGAACAGAGCCCAGCCCAGGCTTAGAAGCATGGAATAAAGGGGAACATGGCTCTGGGTAAGGGACTGGCTACATCTGCTGCTCCCTGAAAACATCACCTGCCTTCACAGTTCCATGCCTTCAGTCACGTCTCCCCTTTGTCTGAATGTTCTTCCACCCTGGGAAACTCCTATTCATCTTTCAAGATTCAGCCATAATGCCACCACCCCTGCAGTGTGACTGTGTTGGGAAACTCCAAGTGGCAGAGAGCTGCAGGAAGTCTCTAGGCTCCAGCCAACAGCCTGCAAGGGCCTCTAGTGACAGCCAGCGAGAAAGTGAGGCCCCCAGTCCTACAAGCAGAAGAAATTGAATTCTGCCAACAATGACATGAACTTTGAAGCAAATTCTCTCCCTCACAAGCCTCAGATGGGACCACAGACCCAGCCAGCACCTTGATTGCAGCCTGTGAGAGATCTTGAGGCCAAGGCTCCTGGCTAAGCCTAGCCTGGATGCCTGGTTCCGAGAAGCTGTAATGCCATAAATATGTGCGTGTGCACGCGCGCGTGTGCATGCATGTGTGTGTGCGCGCGCGCGTGTGTGTGTGTGTGTGTGTTGAGACAGAGTCTCACTCTGTCGCCTAGGCTGGAGTGCAGTGGTGCCATCTTCGTTCACTGCAACCTCCGCCTCCCGGGTTCAAGTGATTCTCCTGCCTCAGCCTCCCAAGTAGGTAGGATTATGGGTGTGTACCACCACACTCAGCTAATTTTTGTATTTTTAGTAGAGATGGGGTTTCAACATATTGGCCAGGCTAGTCTTGAACTCCTGACCTCAAGTGATCTGCCTGCCTCAGCCTCTCAAGGTGCTGGGATTACAAGCATGAGCCACTGCACCCGGGCAAATGTGTTTTAAGAAGTTTGTGCTAATATTGTTACTGTATAGATAATTAACAAACCCCGTTTCCCCCAACCCACTCCAACCCATTCTCCACATTGCAGCTGAGTGGTGTTTTCTAGCTAAATTAAATCACACCTTTCAACTCACAATTTTTGGATGGTTTTTGAGTCCCCTAAGAGTGCCCTTGACCATTGTCTATGGGATTCAATACTGTCCAGATGCCTCACTTGTGGCCACACCTGGCTCATTACCTGCTGTCACTCTCCCTTCTGCCTCAGGGACCTCACACGTGCTATTTTCTTCTCTAGAAGCTCTTCCCGCTTCCAACTGCTCCACCGACATCCAGCTCCTTATCTTCCTTCAGAAACCCCGGGCTGACCTTGCCCACTCCTTCCCTGGGCTATTGGGTCTCAGCTGCTCCTTGTTTCCGTCATTGCTCATGTTACAATTTGTGGCTGGCTTAGTCCCCACCCCAGCCCACTAGACTGTGAGCCCATAAGGGCAGGTGTCACAACTGTTGCCTTCCCCACTACAATCCCAGCACTTAGTTCTCTGCCTGATGCATGGTAGATGTTCACTAGATATTTACCAGATGAATGAATGGGCTTAATTCTCATCGGAATCTACCAGAATGTATATGTTCCAGTGAATGTTCATCTTAATGTCTCCTGACTCTACAGTCAGAGGAGACACTCCCAAGGCTGATGCTCATTTCTTTTCTCTGTCCCCTCCTCCTTTGTGCTCCCATTGTATGCTTCAGGCTTGAATCACATGTCCCGGGGAGGAAGGCTGTGGACTAGAGCTGGAAGAGAAAAAAAAGCAATGAAATCAGGGATGGATGGAGCTCAGGTGGCTGGGATCCAGGGAGGGACGGCTGAAGAAGGAAGCACTGAAGGAAGCAGACAGAGGCCTGGGATGCCAGGGAGGCGACCCAGAACCCAGTGCCTGTGTGCACAGTGCGTGTATCTGGCTATGCACAACCGTTGAGCATTGCTCCAAGTTAAACCATCAGAAGGAGGGGCTGCGGGCGTGTGTACACTATGGATAATGGGCCTCACAACATCCAGCGCATTAGCTAGATAGCCTTTGAGATGCATAAAGGATGTGAGTGCCTGCACTGTATTAATTTCACCGTTGCTAGAAATGCCTGGAAAATAATAGGCATTCAATAAGTCACTGTGGAATAAATAAATGAAGATTGAATTTTGAGGTCCTTGGTTTTTTATTGAGGTCAATATGAGAATAAAGCATGTCTCTTTCGCTACTATAAAGCTGGCCTTGACGATTGCGTCCATTGATGGAGAGGAAAGAGCACTTTGGATTTTAATCCCAACTCTACCACTTTACTAGCTGTGTGACCTTAGGCCAGTTACTTAACCTGTCAGTGTATCAGTTTTCTAACCTATACAATGTGGGCTAATTCAGAATTATTGAGAGACTTAAGTGAAATTACATATGTCAAATGCCTCACATGGGCTCCAAGCACATCTGGATCCTCAATCCCTTGACTTGTTAGAAAAGAGACCTGAGATGTGTGTCACAGCCTGGAGCCTGCTGCAGGGCCAAAGCTGAGGCTAATGGATGTGAGTATGGTGGCATATTATGGTTTGCTCTAGTAGGTTCTGATATATTCCAGTATTTCCCAGAACGAGATCATCAGGGATGGGGAGCCAAGACTATGTAAACCCGATATGTGACAATAGAGACTGGAACAGCCCCTGTCCTGTCAGGGGATGCTCTTTGCTGATTCCGGCCAAGTGGACAGAGAGTACGTCTTGTAATACTTCTCTGTTCAAGTCACCTGGGAGGCAAACCATTTTTTCAATCTTAAGTTTCAGAAGTCTGTTTTATATGTATCAGTGACTCTCAAGTTATTAAAGATTGCCTCTCTGGAGAAGAATATCTAGAGGAAGAGGAGGTGTCTGCAAAAGCAATCGGGAGAAGTCAGAAAGTTGTGGCCCCATGAAGGCAAGGAGAGGGGGCAGTGCCAGGGACTGGCCAGCAGCACTAAATGCTACTGCGTAATCAATGAAAACCAGGGCCAATTGCTGTCAATCAACTTCCACTTTCCCAAAGAAAGTATCCATTGTCTACAAGAAAACAAACAAACAAACAAACAAAAAACTGGTTGCTGAGTTGTAAAATCACTCATTTGTGAATAGTCCTACTATTCACAAATGAGAATCAACATAGTTCCAGCACTTGTAAAATTTGGCACAATGGCCATACATCCAAAGGGAAAACACAGGGGCTTACATGAACCAAAAACCTCTTCTATTCTCCCCACACTTCCTCCTGCTTCTAAAGACTGTGGCCGGATAGTCCCTGGCGATTCCCTCCTCATCTCCTGTTCCACAAGGGCCACTGGAAAAACAGAGGAAACTGGGCCTTGGCAACAGAGTCTGGGACTCAAAAATATTAGATTTCCCTTTTATTTTTGGTGCAATCTTGGTCATTTGTTTATGTGACCTACAGTTATTTTCATTTCTAAAAGGGAGCTAATTCTTGGCTTTCAGAATGAAGAATTAAGAAAAATAATGAATGCACCTACTATGGTACCTGGTGCACAATAAGTCCTCAGAAATATTAGTTCCCTTCCAGCTTTCCTCTTTACTTTTTAAAACTGAGCATTTGGATTTGGTTGAAGAAAGAAAAAAAAAACACAGGAAAAGAGTTCATGGTAAAGCATATTTTCCTGTAACACAGAAGCAGGAAATGAAGACCTGAAAAATCTCATAATTATAATTTAAGAAGACAAGAAGAGTTAGGATAGTGGCATTCACTGAATGTTTACAATGATCTAAGTGCGCTGCATATATTAACTCTTTTCTCTTTTCATTCTTACAAGAAGACTATGAGGCAGGCATGATCATCATTCCCATTTTCCAGGCAAGGACACCAGGGACATGGAGATGTGAGTGGTATACAAAGGGAGTTATCTGGCTAATAAGTGGCAGAGCCATACTTGAACCTAGGTGGGGTCATCTGGGAAGGAGACTCTGAGACAGATTTGCTGAAAGCGGGTGTATTAGGAAGTGTTCCTGGGATCAACATGTGTGAAGGAAGCAATACATAGGCGGGGGGGGGGGGGTGGAGCTGGACTGTGATGTGGTTGCAACAGAGTTCTCTGCCAAATGCGCTGGGAGCTATGAAGCTGGAATGGCCCTTCAGAGATGTTCCAAACTGAAGCAAAGAGGGTTGAGTCCTTTTATCCCCATGATGGGTTATTGGGTGTAGCTCTCATTAGGGAGGAGGATGTGGCCTTGAGGAGAGTGGTTCTCTTTAGCCTCAAGCAATTCCTGTAGCAGGTCTCAGTTGGGAAATGTCAGCTGCCAACAACCCAGTACCTGGGGGAGTGAATGCATACCACAGTGTCCCCTGCCTTCACCCTTTGCCCCGCTCAGATCCACTTGCTTTGAAAAAAGCCTGGGAACAGCCATTCCAGGATTCTGGGAGAAACATAACAGAAATATCAGTGGAACAAACTACAACCCCTGCTGTTGCAGCTGCTCCCAAAGCCACCACTGATATCTATTGCTTCCCTTCTCTACCACTCATTCTAAACTCTCCTCGCCCTTGGCAAGAATCTCTGCTACTTTCCATTGCTTACTACTGGGCAAACCCAGAGTCTCATCCACAAGGGTTCTGAGCTCCTGCTAACCATGCCATTTGGGTCTACAAACCAGGCAAGGGATTTTGACTTCTTACTGGAATGGCTGCTTTCAGCCTCCTGTGATCCATTTTTGATTTCTTTTGCTTGTATAGATGAACAATACCCTTGTTGGCTGCCCTCCCATCTTGCACTTAGGGATGACATGTTTTATTAGATCCAAAGATCTCTGCAGGTCTGGTCTCTCTGGCCGCCACTCCAAACTTGCTACTAATTATGATGATTGCACCCACCAGGTCTGTATTATTTCAGGACCTTGTCATCCTCCTTGATACCTGGGGCCCAGTTCTGTCATGACATCTTCTACCCTCAGTCCTGGCCTGCAGGGATGTGGGCGCCCTTCTAGCACCTTCCTTCAATTCATTGCAGGAATGAAGGTCCCCAGCCTCTCTTGCAGAGCAGAGGCATCCAGTGGATTTGGGGGTACCTAGCATACCTGTTCCAGCAGTCTCCTCACTCTGAGCTTTCCTGTTCTTGCCTCCACCCTCTGTCACATCAGTTCTGACATTTCTTCTTAGTGTCAGCCACCATTTTCTCCAAGCCAAGCAGCTTATAACATCAGGGCAGCACCTTTTCCCTGGGTCCTTGCGGGTTGTTCAATCTCCTATCGATAAACTCTCCCTTGACCCACTTTATAGTCCGTTTCCCCTTGACCCAGCACCTGCTAAATCCAGTCCCATTTCAGTGGCTATGTTGGGTACATGTTGGTGAGGACCTACAGCTCCTATGGGAGATGGTTCTTTCCCTGTCCTAGCGGGTCCAGCACTTTGGCAGCCAGGTTGTACCATGACTTAACCCAAGTCACTCCAGTGGGGGGCATGTGTAGTTTTGCATGGGAGAAGCCTCTGCATTATCTTCAAGCAAAGAAGGAGGAGCGCCGGCTTTGAACAGGGAGGAGCTGGCCATGTAGGCAGGCCCGAGGAGGGTTCACTGGAATCGGGGGTTCAAGATTGTTCAAGTGCATCAACCCAGAGAACCCTGTTCACCTCTGTCAGGGCTCTGACCCTGGGGCAGAAGATTTTCAGAGGCGAGTTCAGCCTCTGGAGCTGTGCTTCTCCATGGGCTGAGCCTGCTCATGTTTGGCTATAGGAGATGAAGCTCTCCTTAGATGTTGAGGAGTCTCAGAGAGACTTTCTGTCTCTGACAGAAAGCCAGAGGCTTTCACATTTAGCCTCTACTGGGTGATTAATCACCCTTCAGCATTTCATTGTCTTTTTTCCAGAGCACTCCACAACAGTCATCCAAGTCGATCGTCTTTATAATTTTTCCTTTCCCTTACTTTTCAATTCCTGCCACGTGGTACCCTCCAGCACATCGCCCTCCATCAGCACGCCATACAAGCATCACCAAGGAAAGTTTTAACAATTGTGCAGCCAAGCGTGCCAGAGGCTGTCCATGAGGGCCCACCACCAGTGATGGGTCCTTCTTGCCATGGTTCAATGGGTGGCTCAGCTCCCAAACTCCATTTTTGAATCTGTTTTCTTGGGACACTCCTGGTGGGTTCTTCGGGATGCAGACTACGTGTGAGAGAGGTCTGCACATAGGAAGTTTATGGAGCAGTGTTCTCGGGATCAGCATCTGTAGGGAAATGCCCAGGTCTGGGCAGAGAGAGAGGTTGAGCTGGGATGCAGTTCAGTGAAGCCTTCAGTCAATGCTCAAGGGAGTTCTGGAGCTGGGATGGCCTTTCCAAGTGGTTTTGAAATGGAGCTTGGGGCTGGGTCTTTTATTTATATTTATTTATTTATTTTTTGAGGCGGAGACTCACCATCCTTAGCACCTTCCTTACGACTTGCTGAGTCTCTGTCACCCAGAGTCTCACTCTCTTGCCTGGGCTGGAGTGCAGTGGCACGATCTCGGCTTGTTGCAACCTCCACCTCCTGGATTCAAGTGATTCTCCTGCCTCATTCTCCTGAGTAGCTGGGATTACAGGTGCCCACCAACGCACCCATCTGATTTTTGTATTTCTAGTACAGATGGGGTTTTACCACATTGTCCAGGCTGGTCTTGAACTCCTGACCTCAAGTGATCCTCCCCGCCTTGCCCTCGCAAAATGCTGGGATTACAGGCGTGAGCCACCACACCTCAGCCGGGTCTGGGTCTTTAAACCTCTTTCCTGACCCATCATGGGATGTGTTTGCTCCCCAGGAAAGGAAGCATGACCTTGGGTGAGACAGTTCTCTTTGGCTGGGAAGCAATCTTTACGGAAGGACTCAGCACACAGCTGTTAGAATGCTTCGGTTCCGCAGTGGGATTTGGGTGGGGGTGGGGGGACCTGGGCAGTGCACTGTGTCAGGCATTCAACTCACTGTGCCAGTCACACAGTAGAATCCAGGAGTAGGAGAACACACAACTTATTTTTAAAACAACAAAAGCTTTTTTTAAATAAAGAAAATGAAACATGGAAAACACTAAAGCCAGAAAAATCTTTTATTAGGGTTTTTGACTTATGGATTTCGAGTGTCCTTTGACACAGGAGTCTGGTTTTCTGTTATTGCAATAATGGCTGCAAAGTGAAGAACTTTCTTGATTGTTGGCAGCATCTACCAATGCCCTTCAGGTTGTAGGTCTGAAGTAGTTTATACTCATTCCGATCACACAAAACTTTGACTTCTATAAATTCCTACATTATAACATCCCCAGTATCCTCCTAATTAATTCCTATTTATTTTTTAAGGCCTAGCCCAAATGTTTCCTCTCTGGGAAACCTAACAATACCACCTCATCAGAATCGACCACTTCCTGTGTTCTCATTGCTCTTTACCTGCCCCGGGTCTCAGCACTTATTCCATAGTGTTATGGTTCTTGGTGAGATTGTGAGCTCATCAGCAAGAGGAAAATAAAATAAAGAACATATGCTTGGCATATTCTAAGGTTCAATAAAAGCTTGCTGGTTGAATACAAATAATGTTTCATTGCCATATCCTTATTCACACATTTTCACTAAAATTGAAGTGCCGCTGGGGGGTCAAGTTTTAGAGCATCGTTTCCCAACCTTTTTTGCATGAGGGACCAGTTTCATGCAAAAAAGGCTGGTGGTTGGGGATGTTTTCGGGATGATTCAAATGCATTATATTTATTGTGCACGTTATTTCTATTATTACACTGTATATATATATATATATATATATATATATATATATATATATATATATAAAATAATTATACAACTCACCATAACGTAGAATCAGTGAGAGCCCTGAGCTTGTTTTCCTGAAACTAAATGGTCCTGTCTGGGGGTGATGGGATACACTGACAGATCATCAGGTATTAGATTCTCACAAGGAGAGTGCAACCTAGATCCCTCACATGCTCAGTTCACAATAGGATTCACGCTCTTATGAGAATCTAATGCTGCAGCTGATATGACAGGAGGCTGAGCTCAGGCAGTAATGCAAGTGATGGGGACCTCTGTAAATACAGATGAAACTTTGCTGGCTCACCACCACTCACCTCCTGCTGCGCAGCCTGGTTCCTCACAGGCCACAGACTGATACCAGGGGTTGAGGGCCGCTGTTTTAGAGAATACATTTCAAATTTGGGAAGACTAAAGCACTAAGTCATTTTGACGCTAAGTCAGAACAAGAAGATATTGGCAACAGAAGCTACATAGTCAGTTTCCTTTGCTTTGGTGATTCCATGAAATCCACTCTACAATACTTTTGTCCAGAGTCTTATTCAATCTCGATAGATGCGTATTTGGAAGAAACTCATTAAGAAACTCAAAGTCATCCCTGATGCTAACGTGAGTCCTAAATCTAATGCGGTCATCTTTCTTTTTGAGGAATCAGTGATAACTTCAGCCACAACCAACCAGTTTCCTCCATTGGCATGTATTTAGGCATTTCTTCACATCTACAAATTTTGGTGAGAAGCGGGGTGGTAACACATAGCAATATGGCAAAGCAGCTGGGGAATACAAACAGAACCACAGGAGCCCTCCTTTGGATAGGATGTTCAGATCTACTTGTGGAGTCCACATAGAGATGAAAACATAAAACAAAAATCCAAGTTTTCCAAAGAACACAGGTCATCTTGTTTATCCATGCTCAATTAGGACTCCTGTCTCCTAAAAATATTAGCTTACATCTATTGAGTGCTTCCTGTGTGCCACTCTTCTGAGCATTTGACAGGTGCAATACAATGGATTTCACAAATGCAGCACATATTTACTTCATACCCCTACAATTCGAGCAGTGCTAGACTCCTGGCCTTCTCTGGGAAATCTCAGAATATTGAGGAGGTTTGGCTGGCTGCGTTCTCTTTTTGAAACAAAACAAAATAAAAATTTCCAGCCTGATCTATCACCTCAGAATAGAACGGGATTTATTAATGAGTAAGCAGGTATATAAATAGAAGCTATATTTTCACTGTATTTTTAATACTCTTTAATTAGCTCACGTTTACAGCAGGCCTGATGATGTACTTTAGATACTTAAGACTCCTTTGTCCTTCTGAGCTTGTCTGGAAGGTATGGGCACCACTGGCTTCTTAGTTTTCTTATCAGTAGGAAAGCAAAGAATCTATATCCACTTGATGGAGGTATTTGTCTACAAAATGAATGGCTCTAATCTTGCTGGTAAGAATGAATTGTTTACCATCTTCCTAGAGGTGCATAAACCTCTCACTCACAGAGACATTAATTAGAATATCTTCATAAGTAATTTGCTTAAAGGGACTTGGGAAACTAGAAAAAAAATTAAGTTCTAGGTACAAGAACTCTTTTCTCATGCAAAGGATTGAACTGAATGTGAAGGAGGATCCAGGATTTACAATGCCATTATGGCAGAATCAACATGAATTGCAAAACCAAATTCTGAGATGATAGCACAAAACAATGTAACCACTCAAAAAAACAAAACAAAACAATTTGTAGCCAAAAGGTGTACAGAAGCAGGAAGTCTGAATGCTTTTTGAGCATTCAATATTCATCATTCTGCTGCTACAAAAATGTAAGTTTTGACTAAAGAGGGATGATCACCTCAATGGTCACACAATTGTGAGCTTAGTTCATTAAAAGGACAATTACAAGCACAAAACTCTCTGTAGTCTTTTTTTTTTTTAACAGCAAAAAGAACTGAACATCTAATTTTTGAAATTCTTCTGGCTTTTCTTTTTGACCTTTGGTATTTGTATGTATTGACGATCTCTAAACCATTGCACAAAAACACCTTGAAGTGTCAGGCTTTAAAAATGAGTCTTCTTTTCTCTTTCTCCTGTGCAGCTTGGATTATCTTGGCCTTGTCAAAATACATTCTCTAGTTAGAGGGTGGAAATATTTCCCTCCTGGCTCCAAAGTATTGATTTTCTTCAACACTGGGCTCTGTCAGTCAGCCGAAGGGGTGAAAGGTGAAAGTTCACCCAGCACTGCTTGGCTTTACCTTCCTATTAATGTCACGCCCTTTCCACACTTGATCAGTTTATGTGATCGCTGATCATATAGAACTGTTACTGCCCCTATTTTCCCTATAAGAATACATTTAAGTCACGAGATGTTAAAACATTTCCTGGGGCCCACAGTGGGCATTTAATAGGGCCCAAGATGCCTCAGACCACTCCTGGAATGTTCACCGAATTCTTATAGAAAATTATACTGTTACACGATGATTGACTCAAATCAAGCTTTTGTGTTCTTATCTGAAATAATGAAGAGACAAGAAGTACATTCACTACTTACACATAACCCTCTATGAGCAGTAAGGACCTATTTTATTATTCTTGATTTTTCTGAAAACCAATTATACCCTTTACCTGAGGGATTCAAATTCGACTCCAAACTGAGTGTGAAATGCAACGAACTTAATGATCTCAGCCTAGCTCCCGAGAGGCAGCCAACCCATGCCATCCAATCCGACAAGATATGATTTGGTGCCATTACCAGTCTATTTGGGAGCATGTAGAGTAGAGATAAAGCAACAGGCATGCAACGCCCTTGCCCAAACCACAGAGAGTGCCAGTGAGTTTCTGAAGGGAGAGCTTATCTCTGCACTTCTGCTCTACTGTCCTCTGGGAATAAGTTGCCTTTCCCAAGCCAGCTCTCCAGGGAAATGAACGATTAGAGGCAGCAGGGCTAGCGGAGCATACGGATTTCAACTGAGGATGTTTAAGATGAGTGAACACTGGAAAAGGTCATATTGTGAGAAAAACAGTCTTCAATACAATTGTTTTATTTAACACACATATGTACACAGGAACATTCAGCACACATAGAGTCTATTAAGTGGAATCATTAAGAAATGTCTGGAGAGGCAGACATTTTAATTCACTCGCTGTACACAGGGAGTTCAATCATTACATTTTCATACAGGTGTCACGTCATGTCATCTTTTGCTTGTAAATTACCAATGAAGCCACATATGTCTCTACATATACAAGGACAGGTCCAAATACAGTGCCAGTGAAATCAATAAAACATTAAAGGTGTACGCTGGGATAACAATGCAAAGTTTACCTCAGTGCTGAGAAATCTAAGCTGGGATGAAGTTTGGGACTGTGGCTATTAAAATAGCCAAGGAGAGATTTATGTTAACAAGAATGCAGATATTAGTTTAGTAGTTAGAGATGACCGTCTAATCATCAAACATCATCCACCCCAGGGTTTTGCAGCCATAGCTTTCTACTGGCCTTGGTTGCCTGTGCAGACGGAATACGTGAAAGGCCTACCCACGCTTGTGGCCCAGGGCTGTTGCTCCTCTGGGCCCCCTGGCTTTGTTCTCAACCTTCGTGGTGGTGGGAGCCATCCGTGTGTTTGCGGCAGGCTGCCTACTGCTCTCACACCTCTTTCCAGATACACAGAACATTTTTGTTAAAGAAAATGCTAAGGTATACATTTACCTCATCATTCCAAATAGAGATGTAGTCTACAATAAATTAATTTCCATTTAAGTTCATAAAGTAAACATATGTTGGGTATAAAGAAGACTCTGGACCCACTGGAAAACAAAGTGAGCCTTTTAGTTTACCTTACATTTCTCTAGCTATGCCAAACACAACAGCACGTTCACCAAACAAATAAAGTCTACACTGTATAGGTCTTTGTTTCTTCCTTGGAAACTACATATATAATCTTTATAAATACAATGTACATGCATGTGCCTAAATTCACTTTTGAAAGAATACCCAACTCTAAAACCAAGGAACAGTATAGATTTGCCGTCAATGGAAATAACATCATATCATTATGAAAGAGATGATCTAATGGTCTTAATTTCTTAATATGCTCTTTAAAAATCTGTTTCAGTGAAATAACCAATGTTTGTTCTTAGACTTTGATCCTACTTTTTTGTATATTAGATGAACTCTGACAACCTAAATTTTTAAGACTAAATTCTCCCATTATCATTTTGGTTCCTTTGTAAACTTCACATATTTTCTCTGAATTTAAGAAATAATTTTCTATTTTTGCATGTAATAAATGATTTTGCCCAACTAACCAACCAATCAACAATTAGGCAACCAAACAACCCCTCACAAGTATATACAGATCAAGGTTTGTTAGAAACAATTCATACAAAATATAATTCTATTTTTTTCATTATTATGAGCTAGAACCAGCACAATCTGACATAAGAAGAAAGTGATCTAGTTAAAGCTTACTTAGAAGCATAATGAACACCCTCATTGCAATGTTTGCTCAAATAAATCGAGAGCCCACATATTTTTATATACACTCCTGAACATTTGTGCCATAGTTATTACTTTTCCAGAATACTTGTTTAAAAGAAATACCTTATTAGCTTTCCTTTAGTTGACCAGTAGTAGTTTGAAGGCTGAATTATAATAATTTCATAACTGACATATGCCACACATATGGGAACTACAGGATTGCAAGGTTTCCGGGGGAAAGGGGTAAGCTCTTTCTTCAACAGGATCTGTAGCAGTAGATAGGAGAGTCTTCATTTTCGGTACACGCTATGCTTCTGAACTTGGCTCTTTATCACAAAAGTCCCTTCAAGAGATTAGTTACAGTGACTGGATAATTACATTAACTAGATCATAGGGAGTGATTATTTTTATTTTAAACTAGTAAATATACTATCATTTAAGCAAGAGATGAGCACTTCAGAAGGCTAAGTGTCTGGAAAACTATTTTCTACAAGGAAAATATTTTTGTGTACATAATTAATCATGAATCTCAAATTGGTTAGCTGTTGATAAAGAAGGTGGTAGCTAAACCCTAGGAAATTGGATTGAGTAATTTCCTAGCAATCACCAGAAGAAAAGAACATGTAAACACAGAATCTTTTTGGTAAACAATATTTTAGGTAATTCAAAGAGCAATAATTTCAATCATGAGGACTGCCACGTGACCTCAACACCCAGTGTGAGAACGGCCAGATTCAAGCAGCACTTCAGAGGTGGGGTTGAGATGGCTAAAAATGCTGATCTGGGCTGGGAGTGCAATCACAGTGTTTATTGATTTTTGTGCTTCTGTTGCACCAAGCAACAAGAGCGTTCCCAGGAACCGCTGGCTTTCCCCTCCCATCTCTGGCAGGGAAAAACTACCTGGTGACAGGATGGCCACATCCTGCAGAGCATGTGTGCGTGCCTCTGAATCGACAGATGGCACGAGCGGGTTCTGCCCCTGAGAAGCATGCACAAGTGACAAGACCCGGCCGCGCCACTGGATGGCACTGGGGTGGGCAGGCCCCTGGGAACAATCTGGTGTGAGGAAGGACAGAGCAACATCGGCTTGGATAATTTAGAGAACTAAAACGCAGTCACGGCGGCAGGCAGCAGCGTTAGACCATGAAGCGGTGCTCTTTCCCGTCATGGGCCATGAGGATGACGTTGCGGTTGGAAGTCCAGATGAGCCGGGCCAGCTTGAGGGCATTGTGGGAGCCGGGGGACGCAGGCTGCACAGGGGGCACCTGGTAGGTTTTAATGCAGCGCAGCTGAGGTGCCGAGTTCAGCATGCCGATGCTTCCCAGCAGTGACGTGTTCATCTGGAGAGACAGGAGAGCCCATGTGTCACTTGAACAGCCCTCTCCCTTTCCCTATCACAGAGACTGGGTCGATCTCTCCTGGCCACTTTCTCTTCCATCAGGGTTATTCTCCTTCACCTAAGCTTGTTCTTAACCTCTCAAAAGTTCCTTTCAGTGTGCTTGGAATTGTTCTGATGCTGTTACGGTAAATGCAGAAATCTAGAGGAATTTTATGGGGGTAGAACCTGACAACAGGAGAGTCCATGGATCTTTAGGAAGAGAGCTAAATTATACCTCTTAATAAAATGGTTCATTTAGACAACACAGGTATTTGGAAATTGTGGATATTTAAAACTGAAGACTTTCATGTTCTTTACCACAATGCTAACTGCACTCACTCCCTGAAGGATGAGTCAGCGAAGACAAGTTTTGGGATTTGTAATTAGTTCAAGAAAAGGAAGCAAAGTTAAGCAGTAGATAGAGTGACAATTGGATCAAATAAAGCTCAAGACTCCCTTCCACCCCCATTTCCCACCTACTAATACCTTCACTCTTCACTTGCTTTTTAAAAACTCGCTTTCTGGAAAGCTCTTGCTTATTATAAACTGCAGAACCAGAATCAATTTCATCTCAACACTATGTCTGTGCCTCACTGTTTTGCTGTCATACTAAGGAGAGTCTGCTGTTAATATTTTATTGACAATACCTTTTTATCAATTGATGATTTCTGCTTTTTGGCAGTTTTTCTGGATTTAAATTTTAGGTTTTCTTAATCCAGCCACATAAATGAAAAATAACATGGAAATTATGAATCATGAACAACTATGCATTCAGGTTGAAGTACTAAATACTGAATGGCAGTTGTCTAAGTGAACTGTTTCCTAAGCAACTGAGTCTGAGGATTTCTTTAGATTCTAAATATTACTTAAAATATTTTCAGTAGCATCATGTGTGCTATTATAATATCACATGGAAAGAATACTGAAAATCTGGAAAGAAGCCTTGGAAATAACACTTTTTCTTTGTACTAATTTTCATTTCCAATGCTTCTCTCCAGTATAACCTCCATCTCGACGTGTAAGATTCTAGAGATTTGCATGAAGCATGCAGATTATGATCCAACATCTACAAATGGTTGATCCACGAAACTCTGGCAAATCCTAGGACATTTAAGATGTGTTATCACTGACATCATCCCCTGCATGTGGATCAGTGCAAAACACAAGCCATTCCTTTTTCTAGCCCTTCTCAGCAGCAGGATGGTGTCAGAGGGCGTAAATCATGGCATCTCTAGCAGAGTGTGTGCAGGCTCCACTGACATTTTCACAATTTAAATCATCTTGAGTAATAACCCTTTTAAGATGACTAATGTTACTGATTTTCCTGCATTAATAATAGCGCCGAACACAACACAGAGGTGAAAAAAAATCACTAGTGTACGAGGTCACATTTTAAAACCAAATGTATGGTTATTGTTAACTCTTTCTGTTAAAGTTCGGTTCCTGTTTCCAGCCAGGCAGTTCCTTACTGTCACCCTTTCAGAAGCGTGTTTCTTTGCTTCCTTCTCTCCTTTTCCCAAAAACTTCACAGAAGATAAAAATCAATGCCTTATTGCTTTCTTGGATGTTCCCAAATAGTTAAAATATAAATAATGATGATGAGTTTGATTTGATAGATCCAAATGACCCAGAAGATTGCTGGTTAACGTTAACTGGCATCAACAGGCGTAGTGTGTTTTAGAAAAAATCTAATTTCTCAGTTGATAAATAACTACAAGGTATTTTTCATTCCTTATGGATTTTCTATGAATATATGTATGAAGCTTGACTTCTGCTGGTAACTCAAAAGGCAAGGGGCATATAATGCTCAGACACTTCCTTATTTTTAATTCCTCTCTTCAAATTTAGCCAGGAACAAAAAATGGGTTGAGAGCTAAACATGAAAAGGGAGAGAATATCTCATGGGAATACTCTAGATGTAAAGATTTTAGAAAAGGCCATTACAACTGGGTTCCTCTTATAACCTGAGCCATCCCTACTTTGATAAATGCCTTTGGTCGGGTCAAATAGCCTTCCTGCCTGAGAATAGGGATATGTGAAATTCTATAAGGGACATAACTATCATAGTTCACATATCCCTATTCCTGCCTAAGAATAGGGATATGTGAAATTCTGTAAGGGACATAACATGTGGAACAATAAAGACCCCCATGTTCACTAAAATTCATTGCTCAAGATCATCCTTTCCCTATGACCTCTTCAAATTCAGCATGAATGTGAAGTATTATAGTAACGGTATTAATTTTTCCAATAAACTCAGACAAATGACTCTCTCTGAAACAACTAACAATTTTGTTATTCAATATTAATGTTTTCTTGAACAGCAACTGGATACAAACGATGCTCGAGTAAGGACATCTTGAGCCTTGAATGAATGCAAACTATGTGGAATTATGAGATTTGGTAACATTCACTTTTTCCTGATTGCAAAGACAGTAAATACTCATTGTGGAAAATTCAAATAATAAAGAAAAGTACAAAAAGGAAAGCAAAAAACCCCTGAAATATCTTTTCCCAAAGACAGTCACTGTTAAAATTTTGGTAAACAACCTTCCAGACCTCCACATATACATAAAGATGAAGAGAAGCAGAGTTAATAAATTTTATATAAACAAGCTTATATTAAAATGTAGTTTCATAATTTGCCTTTTTGTTCAACAAAATGCTGATGGCAGTCTTCTCTTGTCAATGACTACAAATTTGCATTATTCCTTTTAAATGGCTGAATAGTATTCTACTATACAATGGAGTAAATAAAAATAAACGAAACCAGTATCTACCTAATTTATTATCAGCATTTCTGGAAAAGGATATTTGCTGGACAGTGGTGGTAAGATTTGGGTGAGAGAATTGTGATTGTATTTCATTACCAAACTCCTCCTCTTGCTCAAATGCCAATGGATACAGAGAAGTGAAATATTCAAATTGTAGAAAACGGGGTTAGAAAATCAAAGGGCTTGAATGACTGCCAAATTACATCATTTGATAGATGAGAATGTAAATTCACTCAAATGTAACTTTGTCTTTTTTCTTCCCTTCAAAAATAAATGCTTCACAAAACTGGTTCTATGAAGATTATTTTCTGAACACACAGAAACACAGCTATAATTCATCACAACAGGAAATGTTTTAATGCTATTCCCAATGTAAGTAATGCTGCACACAGACCTTACTAAGTCTCACTTGAGTAATTATCCAGCCAATATTTCTCATTAACACTCATTTCTCAGCAAAGATTTTAATAGCTGATAGCTTTAGTAAGGTTCTGTATTAATAAGACTTCATTAACTTTTCAAAATATATTACAGTACACTTACTGGAATAATATAAAAGTATTCTGATACATCATTACAACGAAACAACATGTATCTAAATAAATCTCCAAAGCCCATTTGGGGAAAGCAGCAGTAGATCTAATACTGTTTTTTGGACTGTTTTTAATTCAAATAAGACAACTACAATTCTGGAAGAGATTTCATTGCATTTTCCTGAGAAAGCTGAAAGGACTTGTTTTTGTATCTTCCATTAAAATTTCAAGACTGAGTTTGGTATAACATAAACATGAAGAAATGGGCTGTATGTTAAATTCCGACATTGGTTTTAGAGGCAAGAATGACCTCGGTGTTGCCTGGGCTGCTTTGGCTTTGGCATGTGCAAATAACAGGAAGCAGCCCTTGGAGTAGGTGAGCTTGTGGATTAAGGACATGTGCTGCAGCCCCACTGTGTGCAAAGCCATGTGTTCAGGCACACAGATGTGAGTGCGCTTGGCAAAGCCCAGAGTCAACAGCAGGAGGCTTCAGAGAGGAAGTGGAAGACGAAAAGATGTTATCTGAAAAGGAAGCCATCTAATAAACGAGCTTGGTCTCTAAGTGAAAAGGATGTTACCCATAATCCCATCAGTGACCTGGGCAGTAATTTTGATATAAATAGAAAAATATTCAAGGAAGGGATGAGCATATCCAAATAAAACCTTGAAGATCTAAGGGGAAAAAGATAATTTAACATTTAGAAAATTTCATTTAAAATACTCCTGAAAATACTGGGAAAAGTTTCAAATCTGGCTAATATGTGAGGTATTTCTTATATAAGAAATTATGTTTTCTTAGCAGAAAGAAAGTTGGAAAAAAGAGATGTTTTGTTTGTTTATTCCAAAGAAGAAACCCTGGACAGAACACAGGTTTCTGGCAAGCACGGACCCATGACTTACTGATCTCTGTGTCTCTAACGCACAGGCCAGTACCTACCACTCAGACATCCAATAAATGTGGAATGAGTGGAGCTTTATATAAATATTCCTCCAAGGTCCCAAGAGAACAGGAAATAAAAGAAAATTTGTATGAAGGTACAGCTGACATAATAGAGGCCATTGAGTTAGACATGAGTGGTGGGCGGGGGGACCCCAAAAAAATCAGTAGGTAAAATCCTTAAAGAACCACTGCTGCAAAAGCCCAGTTTCTGGACACCTAATGGAATCACTGTGGAATTTCAGGAGTGGAAAACACCAGTGCTGTGGATACTCACTGGGAAAATGAGGGCTGGGTGAGATCTCTGATAAAGGGAGTTTAATATGAGCGAATTAAGATGCTGGAGATATATTCTGGAAGAAAGGCTAATGAGAAAATAAACTGGAAAACTAAATTAGATAAAAGTAGAAGAAGTCTGACAGATTTTGAAGTTGTCATGCTTTAATAGCACATTGTTAATTAAGTAATTTATTGTATCCATTTTACATTTTATTACCTATTGATTTTTTTCAACTATCACCCAGTTGTGCTGAAGCCTTGTTTAAACTTTTATTTTGTTTTGTTTTAGATTTCAAAGCAATAAACTGAATCTCATAAAACATACTGGCATTCTAAGAAAATAAAGGTAACAACAAAATTTTAAGTTAACTTTTTTGGGGGTGTTGGTAATGTTTAATTTCTTGGTAATTTTCAGGACTAAAAGAGTAAGGTAATTAAAAAGAAGATGGGATAGAAATTAAGCAGTGAGGATCAAACATATTCTATTGCCAAAATTAGTTGCTCAAAATTAATGTTCATTTTATTCAGAATTAAACATAGGCATTCTCATGAACTGCTTACCAAAGACTATGTGAGATCTTAAGAGATGTTTTGAACAGTTTGAGAATTATGAGTATTATGTGGGAAATTCAGAATGCAAAGAAAAATGAGATAATTATAAAAGGGACATGAGGTGAACTCTAGGAAAACACCTTATTATCCTATGCCCTACGCCCTGTTAGAGTCACAGACCCAGGGACCTCGTGTGAAGGCCTCGTGTAAATGAATAGCTGAAGCCAGCGAGGCTTCTCCTGCCCGATTCCTCTCAGGCCAGGCCCCCAAACACGCTGGCCCTTGCTCACGGCTACTCGTGCGCCTGTGCCCCCTTCTTAACCACCCACACCTCCTGACCCACCCTGAACACCCAGCCCTTCCTCCACATCACTCAAGCCTCAGTTTAGGTGTCACTTCCTCTGAAAAGCCTTCCCACAACCTTATTCTCAGGCTCCCCTGGGACCATAATTACTTGCTTATTTATGTATGTCTACTTCAGACTGCAAGCTCCGTGAGAGCAGATGTCCCTCTTTCCAGATTGCTAATTGTATTCTCAGCACCCTGCATGCTAGTCCCTGGCACGTCATCAGCAATCAATACAGACTGGATGTTTGCTGCAAGGAGGGAGGGAGGACAGGAAGGAGGGCCGGCAGGTAGGCGCAACAGGAAGGCTTACTACCAAAGGCATATCACGCAGTATACGCTTTAAGACCCTGGAGCATCTACTCTTACCTGCCAAAAAGAAATGTGGCTGTCAGTGTTTGAGTAGGTGGCAAGATATCTTCCATCAGGAGCAAAAGCCACTGCAGTGATTGGTCCCTTGTGTCCATGGATTGTCTAAAATAAAATTCAGATATCAAGAATGACAAGCATTTCACAGGACAATTACAAGTACACACACAAATGCATTCAATGTCGAACAAGTTACGTCATGGGTATTAGATGCTGTTATCTTCTTTGTTTATAAAATCAGCTCAGAAAAATAAGCAAAGCAACAGACGTTCTCTCATTGAGGGAACTCTCCAAGGGCTTCAATCTTGTTCTGAGGTGTCCACCTGCCTCCTAGTTGGGGAGGGCAGCATGAGCCCAAAGAAAAATCATATATTAATAGGCAAACCAATGTGCTAATTCATTTATGTCCACCACAGGGAAGAATTTTACAATTAGTTAGAAAGGTAAGAAACTGATCACCAAAAGTATCCAGGAACTTTGCTCATCTGAAATAAAAAACAATCAAAGCTGCGTTATAAAAATCCCTGTTCTGGAAGGAGTTAAAGACTATAATTTCATCTCCTTAATAATTATACACTGCTCATGCTTTATGCTTCATTTTCTACCAATAACACTGTATTTAAATGTATATAGCTGCAATTAGCAAATATACATCCACACACATGTGGGAGGTTTGGGCACACACATAAATCAAATACCATTAAAAACAAGTTAACAGGGATAGTTTTGAACCTCTGCCAGATAGCTATCATTGATTTAACCATGAATAATAAAAAGGAAGTTGTATTTTAGACTAGGTCTTTGATAGAAGGTCCCTCCTAATAAAAACAATACTCAAGTCTGATGATATTAATAATTACAGAAGACATTGGATACTAAGCAAATTAGCATAATATTGTATTCATCTCCCTGTACTGAACTATTTAAAACCATACCTCTGCCACAATAACCAATATTCAATCTGGCTTACAAGCTGTAGGTTGGTCTCCTCCCTTTGTCTAGAAAGGAATAGGAAATGTGTGCCCTTAAACTAAGAAAACTCAGGACAGGTTTGCTTCCAGCTATCATTTTTGATAAAGAATTGTGAGCCCTGAGTCTCAGTGGGAGCATCAGGCTTGTTACGTGTTTTGGCCCATAGGTACTGGACATTTCAGAAGATTTTTTTCATATTACATATCTGAATGCCTAAGATGAAGAAGAAGAGGGAAAACAGGGGTAGGGACACAAGCACATTCCTTGCTGCCTTTGCATTCTGTCCTTTCTTGTCATTAGACTTTCAAGGGACTGTGGTGTCCCAAATAACACTTGTTTTCTAACACTCAAAAAAAAAGTTATGTTGGTACAGAACTGGGCTCTGGGCAGGGAGAGAGCATTGATGTGAGCCGGACTTCCTGGGTTTGCCTGTGAGCTCTACTACATACTAACTGTGGAACCCAAGGCCACGTTATTTAAGGAACTTAACATCGCAGAGTACCCATGTTTGTAAAGTAGGAACGATGATGATGATCATAATGATAATATCTAACTCAAAGAGCTTTGTAAAGGTTAAATGAGGTAATACGTAGCGTTCTGCACAATGCATGGCATATAACAATTCAATACTTTTAATATTTTTGTTACTCCTGCTTGCTTAGAGATGACCAGACACATATAAACAGTCATATAACTCAATCACTTGAGTACACTATTCAATGAACCCTTCTCCAAAACTCTGCCTTAATCACATATCTCAGAATCACCATCATGTAGCATACCAGGTTGCCTACAAACACAGACTTCAGACTGTGGCATTTGATGAAATAGATGTGATTACTCATGATGCTGGCCCATAAATGTACTAATTTAAGAAATGGAGTGCACTTGCTGCATAATTATAGCAAGAAACCAGCTTACCATGAACTATTCTGGAATGAGAACCACTCAGGCAGGAAAAAAGCCTTTCACCAATTAAATCGGAAAAAGTGGTCCATTCCCACTTACTAGGTCAGTTTAATCAGCTCATTGGGAAAACATTTTTAACTGTTTTTTAACATCAAGATTCAGTTCTGCTAAAAGTCTGAAATTCTATTGGGCCAATCTGAGGACACTTTATGGTAAAGACAGTAGGACAGTAAGTCCTTGACTTAGAGGCTGCAAACTCAAAACCCTTAACCTGAAATTAGATAATAGATGTGTTTGGTTTGGCCTGCAAAAGTGCAAAAAAACAAATTTTTTCAGCCCATCTTTCTAATTGATCAGATCTTTTGTAAAATCAAGATTTCCAGCCTCTCCTGAAAAACTGGAGGATCGGGCAATACTGGGCCTCTGTTCACATGTGGCAGCATCAGCCAGGGCTGAGTGGTGGTGAGCACTTCAGCCTGAGCATGTGCTCTTCACTTCACCA
This sequence comes from Gorilla gorilla gorilla, assembly GCF_029281585.2. Classification (NCBI taxonomy): domain Eukaryota; kingdom Metazoa; phylum Chordata; class Mammalia; order Primates; family Hominidae; genus Gorilla; species Gorilla gorilla. The sequence goes on along the minus strand of NC_073241.2, from coordinate 86,344,974 downwards.
GCCCAGCACTGACACAAAAGAAGACCTGTGTACCAGGCTGCCCAGCTCACTTATTTCCCACCTGGTCCCTCCTGGCATTTAATGCAACCTTTCTATTACAAATATTTGATTCAAAATTCAAAGTTTCTTCCATGCTCTGGGATCCTAATATCCATCTACAACTGTGAGTAGATTAAACGTTCTTCTAAGAAAAACTGGCCCTTCTTGAAAGCCCCCAAAGCCCAACTCTGTGTAGAGGTGGACTGAGCCTCCTTCTGGAGATTGGGACCCTCAGTTTCAAAACAGAATGCCAAGCCTTCCTCCTTCAGATTAGCATCCTTCCTTAATCAGCAACCAGAAGGTTGCTTCAGTAAGTTAGAGAACATAACAGTAAGCAGGCTATAAACCACCAGGTCCAAAGCATGTTACAACCCAGTGGACACATTCACAACCCTTTCTTTGAGGCTAGCAAGTTAGCTTTTTGTAAAAGTAGTAAAACAGACTCACTGGGACCATATTTGCTCCTTCAGAACAGTCTTCTCTAAATATTCCATTTTTTGTCTTCCTCTGGCGAGTATTTAAAACATCCACGTGAAGGGTACTTCTATTTCAGCTGAAGACACTGATCATTGTTATTTAAGTGTCTCTCAAAGAAGATTTTGGGAAATAAGTTCAGCCTGAATTGTCTGCTGGGAAAATGTTTGTCTTTCCAGATAAATTTGTTGCTTTCATTTATCATGTAACAATAATTACATAACCTAACACTGTCTTGCTTTACTGCCAGGAAACTCAGAACTAAATTTATGCTCATTCTATATAGATCAAGTAATAAATACTTCCTCCTACTCATTTTACTCATCACTGTTCCATTTTCATTTGTTGTTGTTGAAGTCCTGTCATATACTGAGTCTAACTTTCTTGAAAGTCTTCTTTGGACAAAGGGGGACTACATCTTGGATCAGAACATCACACACACACACACACACATGCACACACACACACACAGCATGATGCTGCTAGGTGCCCTACAGGGCTGGCTTTTCAAAGCAACCTAAAGAAAAACCACACAGTGCTGACTGCAGCTGACAGACAGACCTGCTGTCTCGTAAGAGCAAGCACTGCTCAAGCAGTGCAGGGAAGTTCGCTGTTTTAAATGGCTTGGTACATCTGGTGAGTTCATTACAATCTCAGCCTGAGAGGTGCTTCAGCCCTCACTGTAATGGAAATGTTGCCATTGTCTTTTGTTCAGATTCTCTGAACTTCTAAGATCTGTGCAGACACCACCTGAACTGACTTTAACCTCTACTCTGGCATTAGAGATGCAGCTGTGCGGATCGCACAGAACTTTTAAGTGCTTTGTGATGGAGCGGATTGGATGGTTTGGGTCTCAAATGCTAGACCTTGAAGAACATTTTCCAAAAAACAAACAAGTTTCAACATAAATAGAGGTTTGGTAGACTTTTTATATGCGAATGAGTATCATGCCTTGTTATATTTTTAGTCAAAGAAATTGCTGTCTTGAAAAGACAGAAATGGAATATAAAGAAATTAATCAAATTCAGGAAGTGCTACAAACAATTAAAAAAAAATCAAGCAATTATTCCTAGCAGGAGATAGAGTGTTGAACTGTTAAACACCCCCACCCTTTTTTCTCATTAAAGAAAAGGAACTGGGAAGCAGAATAATGAACAATACTTAATGTACCCAACAGTTTTTAACACACATTTTCAATGTGCTCTGCAAAGAAATATAATTAACCCAGTTGTACAGAGAAGGAACCAGAAATGAGAATTTCTAAAATGATTTGGTCAGTGTCAATAAAAGCCATGACTTTCTAGAATATTCTCTTTAAAACTGCTCTCACATGGTCTGTCAGCTTCCAAATGACAAGTTTGGGACTTGAAACCAACCCACTTTGAGGTTGAATAAAATTAAAGAGAACATCTTATGTTTACTTGTAGGTCTCATCATTTTTTTTCTTTAAGGGGGAACACAAAATCCTGTCTAAACCATTTTCTTAACATAAATTATGAAAACAAGATTTCCAAAAGTAGGTAAGATTTCCCTATCATAAATACCAGCACAAGGAAAAGATTCATAAAGTACTGACCCATGTATTTTGTATAACATTTAGTAACATAAACTGGAAAAATGCAGGAGCGTGGACTGAACCTTGATGACCCCCAAGATCTTGAGGGGCTGAGAGGGAAGCGGCCGGTGTGGCTGTGGGCTTCTCAGGAAGCAGTGTGGCTGACTTTAGATTAAGTCAGGCAGTTGCAATTTTGAGGGGCGCTTGAAAGGTCTGCTGAGCCGAAATACGTCCTCCCCAGTTGGCTGCACGTGGCCTCTGAAATCTCGAAAAACACAATTATGCCTTCACCTGAGGCATTTTCCCTAGAATCTGCTCCGGCAGAGGGCAAACAGGACAAGCTTGTTTTCATAAGGTACAAGCATGGCAGATGCCCTGACTTTAGGGTGAGCCTGAATGAAGTGTCTGTGTGTGTATGGAGGCAAAAAATAGGTAAGACAGGTCAGAAATTCAAGGCAGTCAGTGCCTCAGAAGTGAGGAAGAACTCTCAAAAGGAGAGGCAATACCAAAGACCTGCAAATACCTACATCTTCCCAGTGCTGCTCCCACTTAATGATACCCGGCAACGCCAAGTGAGGTGCAGCGGGTGCTTGCAGCACTCATCGTACGTTTGGCGTCTCTCTCATATTAACAGCAGCTGAAGTCAGAAAAGGGCAGCTAAGGAGGGGGAACCAGGCTCTGATTTGCATGCCTTTCTGACATCCCAATACAGGAGCCCGTAGATTTCATGGCTGGCTGGCAGGGAGGTAACTGCTCAAGGCAGAGAGAAGACAAAGACATCGCTCTGACTGACAGCTCTGTTAGGCAAGGGAAAGGCTCATCAAAAAAGAGCCATTTCAAAAGAGTTCAAAAGTTAAGAATTAATTATGTTCCAGGAAAAAAAAAATCCCCCTTCTTTTCTCCCAAGCAATCAATTTGTGAAAATTTTATTAGATATTTAAGGTTCATCTGCTCAAGGAAACAAATTATAGATTCAACAAATAATTTAGGCAGATAATAACACCATTAAAAAATAGATAATCTCATCTATGGCCGATTAGAAGGTTCAAGTCCAATTTAATTATCACGATGAACGAAGCCTTCTCAAGTCTCTTTGTGCATAGGCTCTTAAGATCACATGGTGTTGCCAAGAACACTGAAAGGTCACCCATTCTGCTGTGTGTGTGGACAGGGCTACGGTGAAGCAGGTCAGACAGATGAAAATCTATTCTGTTTTCAGATATCTCCAGAGAAAGATTCCCACAACTCCCCTGAGGACCCTTTTCAGTGTTTAACAATGTGTGCTGTCAGGGAATTTTTCCTTATATCAAATCTAAATCCAAAACACTGCAGTTGAAGCTTGCTTCCTCTGGTCCTGGCCTTAGTAGAGATGGAGAACAGCTGGTGACCAATCTTAGTGTGACAGCCTTTTAAAAGCTTGAGGGCTGTTGCAGCAACCTGCCCCCTCTTTTACTTAATTTTGTTTTCAGGATTAAAAAAAAAATCCTAGTGACTATAACCTTTCCTTTCAGGTTTTATTTCTCAACTTTTTAATAATTTCAGTGGCTTTTCCTTAAACTCTCTCCAAGCCTTCCAATCAAGACATCTTAGAGTTGGATGGTATCTTTGAGGTCACCTTATTCAACTACATCTCATGATGTGGAATTTCTTTTCTTTCTTTTTTTTTTTCTTTTGAGACAGAGTTTCACTCTTATTGCCCAGGCTGGAGTGCAATGGCGCGATCTCGGCTCACTGCAACCTCCGCATCTCAGGTTCAAGTGATTCTCCTGCCTCAGCCTCCTGAGTAGCTGGGATTATAGGCACCCACCAACCGCCTGGCGAATTTTTTGCATTTTTAGTAGAGATGGGGTTTCTCCATGTTGGTCAGGCTGGTCTTGAACTCCTGACCTCAGGTGATCCACCCACCTCAGCCTCCCAAAGTGCTGGGATTACAGGTGTGAGCACCTGGCCTCAAGATGTGGACTTTCTTTTATTCCTTTTCTTCTTTTTTTTTTTTTGAGATGGAGTCTTACTCTGTCACCTAGACTGGAATGCAGAGTGCAATGGCACGATCTCGGCTCACTGCAACCTCTGCCTCCAAGGTTCAAGTGATTCTCCTGCCTCAGCCTCCCGAGTAGCTGGGATTACAGGTGCATGCCATGATGCCCAGCTAATTTTTGTATTTTTATTGGAGACAGGGTTTCCCCATGTTGGCCAGGCTGGTCTTGAACTCCTGACCCCAAGTGATCCACCTGCCTCGGCCTCTCAAAGTGCTGGGATTATAGGCGTGAACCACTGTGCCCGGCCAAGATGTGGAATTTCAAACCAGACTGAGTACTGGAATTAGATCAGATGTTATTACAGTTTCTCATAACCCTATGCAGCCTGGCCAGCATATGCTTATTTTATCAGAAAACAGCAATTGTGGCTGATGATCACCATTAAAAGATAATTTACTAGAACTCCTTGAAAAGGAAAAACTCGTACAGTTGTTGGCATGCAGATGGCTGACATCTGCAGTGCTCCCCGTTATCTTTAGGAGAGTGAGATGTACACACCTAAGCCAATGGACAGAGTCTTGGGGCTGCAGAAACATCTTGAGAGGCATCCACTGACAAAAACCCAGATGATCAACCCCTGCTCTAAAGCCTCTTCTATCACTTTCCAAAATACATTAGTACTCATTCTGCACCCTGTTCATTTTCATCAAACATGTACTCCCATTCATTTATTGCTCATTAACTCTCTTCTATTTCTCTCTTCTCGAATTTACTAATTCTCAACACTTACGTCATATCACCTGGGTGCTTAAAGAGGTTAGTTTCTGTGTCACCATTGGGTCTTGATAAAATTGCATCATATAACTTAATACTTTAATTTAAAACAAAAAGTGGATTTAGCAAAGGTCAACTATAAAACAGCTGTTGTCATCCTTGAAATAAATTTTAAAACTGTACATGGAAGGGTAAACATGCATTACTATGCTATACCACAGAACAGCGGTCCTCAACCCCTAGACCATGGACTGGTACCGGTCCATGACCTGTTAAGAACCAGGCCATACAGCAGGAGGGTGGGTGACAGGTAAGCAAGCCTCTGCCTCCTGTCAGGTCAGTGGCAGTATTAGATTCTCATAGGTGCGCAAACCCTATTGTGAACTGTGCACGCGAGGAATCTAGGTTGTGCCCTCCTTATGGGAATCTAACTAATGCCTGATGATCTGAGGAGGAACAGTTTCATCACAAAACCATCCATCCCACTCAGGTCCATGGAAGACTTGTCTTCCATGAAACTGGTCCCTGCTGCCAAAAAGGTTGGGGACTGTTGCTATAGAGAATCCAAAAAGCATACTAAGAAGGCAAACTTTTGTAGCATGTATGATATGCCAGGTGCTGTTCCAGACACTTTTACATAAACTTTTTAATCTTTACATATCAACCCAATGAGATAAGCAGACTATGTTATTCCCTACCTCATAGATGAGGGGACCGAGGCACAGGGAGGTGCGATAACTTGTTTGGGTTAGAATCCAGGCAGTCTGGTGCCAGAGTCTGCTGCCTCACAGAATACCAGGTAAAAGAAAGCTATGAACTGCTGGATCTTCAATTTCCGTAGCTTGACTTTCCTACAGCTGAGAAAGTCTTATGTATATTATACACTAACACTTATAAGTGACTTCGCCACACCAAACAAAGACCTTGAGTGATGTCTGGTGGTGCTTGGAGGCTGGGTGCAGCCCAAGCCCAGGCAGCTACAGCAGGGCTGCTTGGAAACAAGAGCTTGTGGCGGTGCTGGGGCTTGCCCGGGGGAAGTGTCCGTCTCCTCATTCTGGACAGGCAACAGTCAGCCAGGCCACCTTGCAGACCCTTCTGAATTTCAGGGGACCTCACAGAACCCCTAGACTCCCAACTCCATGTGGCATGGAGGTGGCTTCCACATACACAGGAAGGTCCCTGGATTGGCCCAACCTCCCTTCCTATCCTGGTGCTGTCCTGGTCCACGGCAATCTCCCCTGCCCTGCCATCCCTGTGAGGACGGCTGGGATGACAGCACTGCCTGGGACATAGGAAGCCCATTTTCCCAGGGTAGTCCTGCCTCCGTGTGGGGTGAGGCAGGGTCCACTGGCCCACTGGCCCACTGTCACAGTGAGGATGAAGAAACACTCTTTTATTTGACCCACCTCCAGGAGTTCAAACCTCTTAAAACAGAGTTGTCCTGGCCTTCTTCACTGGCTAAGGAGGAGGAAGGTACCTGTGTTGATTCCCCCAGACACCCAGGCCAGGTTACAGAGATGGTAGCCTCATCTCTCTCACCAGCAGCCTCCCTCCCTGGTCCTCAGTGCCTGAAGGTTTTCACCCTCCCATCAGCTTGTCTGTACCCCAAAGAGGCAATATCTTCCTACAAGGACCATAAATAAGCACTTTTTAAGTAAAGGATAATTAGAGTTAGGAACCTGTTTCTTTCTCACTTGGGACCCAAAATATAAAAACTAAAAATATCGACCAAAATGGAAGTACATGGTAAATGCAATCCTAAAACTCTCTAGTATTGAAAAGAGCTCAGCTTTTCTTATTGGGTGTACTATCTCCTATAGTCTACGCACATAAGACTAGATGCTGCCCTTTGGCGGTTCTACAATGATTTTGAACAGAGATTTGAGAGTTGAAAACAGATTGTTTATCTCTATAATTTCTTTTCTTGATGGAGGGCTGAGGCAATGCTTTTTATTCACATTATGCCAACTTTATGTCATAAAGTCAACCTGTTTTGGCATTTTCCAAGCCAAGGTATTGAAACTATTCAATGAATTATTTTCTATCGCCATCTAATTGAAAAGAATATATATTCAGAGGGAAAAACAAGTAGACTTGATATCATTTTAACATCTTAATGGAAAATAGATTTAAGGATAAATATAATAAAGTGAGCTATCTTAAGTTTTATTGTAAGAAATAATGCCTCAAGTAAACAGGCTCTCTTTATTTCTTAAAACTAGCTTCAGTGTTTACTGCCCATTTTCAGTTACTAAAAGTTACGTATATGTCATTCGAGGACAAACTGACATTGATGAATTAAAAGAGCTTTTCACTACCTACATATTGACAATCCTTATGACGCAAGTAATAGTTTTCAATATTTCTTCTGTGGGGGGTTATATATTAACATGCATGTGCATATGCACATATACACATACAACACCCTTATCTAGGAATAGTGAGAATCAAAATACACGCTCAAAACTATTGTATTATTGTAATTTTGACATTCCTAATAAGTTTTTTATGGTATCGAGGCTTATATTTTCACTAAGATCCATTATAAATTATCAAAATTATTTTTAAAAGGAAGTTTTATGAATGGAAAAATAGAGAATAAACATTTAAGCCAATTGTTGCTTACCAAACTTAAAAACGCTGTAATCATCATACAGCAGACTCTAAAAAATAGGTACTGATTTTAGGAGCATTTTCCCTTCGATTTAACTGGGAAACTTTCAGATTCAAAGAAAAGTTCTCCATCAATTAGACATTAATTCACCTATTAACGTCTAAGCCCTTCTTTCCCCTTTTCTTGCTGCAGATAATCAGGAACTAGCCTTGCTCTTCCCTGTTCTTCTGATTTATTAGGCCCAATATTTCCAGGATAAAGTAACAATAGAATATCCAATTAAATTATACATAATTGATATGTCTTTTCTTTGCATGTTGAAATGATTAATTATATAGAATCATACTTTGAAAATTAGGTTTGCTAAAAATCCCAAACATCACAAGTTAATATATTATGTGATCACCACCAATTTTTGGCTAATAAAATGACAGCAGTCTGTTTGTACTGTACAACTTTTAGACTCAATAATGATTAAAAAAGCCTAAAGACATAAATGAAAACATAACGTTTTGATATAATTTAACATTTAAAAATATAATTACAGAGCCATACTTAAAGATGATTCATGGACACTCTACTGCTGAATACTAATATAATTTAGATAAATGTGGTTGTTTTAAATAAAAGAATAGTGAATAAATTATAAAATATTTACACTGTTCATATGAAATATTTATTAAAGTTTCACTTGCATATGCCTAAAAAGTCACACAAAATGTTTTCTTCAGATCTGGGCAAACCCAAAAGCTAAGTGTTTTTTTCAGTATTTCTAATAGAAAACTATTTGAACACATGCTAGAAGTCTTATACTGTGCTATGAAAATAAATCCCTCCCCTCCTGCTTCCACATGGAGTTCCTCAGCAGCGTGAATGGTCTTGATTATCTCCACCCTTTCTAGACATTTCAGGCCTTTACATGGCAGGACTTCAGCAGACACATGTACACACTAACTCGCTGGACAGCAATCACATTCCTAAGTAAATGTCCGTCATGATGGGACTTCGCATTTTCGTGGGTTTTGATTTGGGTTATGGTTAACGGAAGATGGTTTGGTTAGAGCAGTAGGTCAGGATCTTCACATGTGTTCCTGCTCCTTTGTCACCTCTCCTTTGCCTGGTATAGCGCCTGGTGACACAAAATTGTCTGATGTAGATTATACTAAAGCTAGGGAATTTATATTTTTTGAAATTATGTTTCAAAAGTATTTAACATTTTCACCATTCTGAAAAGAGAAATGCTTGAAAGTGTTACAACATAAAATAAAATTCTAAAATTCATACATATATTAACCAACATTACCGTACCTTTGGATTCATGTTTATTTTGGATAATGATAGAACATATCCACTAGGACACATTACAGATTTAGAAATTTTACACTTTTATGTGTAGTTTATTATGCCTCTTCCACTTATTAAAACAGAAAATTAGATTAGTCTGGAACATAACCTAATTTATGTTGTATGTTGTTCTGCATTACAAGGTTCATTTCTTTTGTTAAGAAATACCAAGTTATTTAGTCATGTAACCAAACACCACCTGTTCCCCCAAAACCTATTGAAATAAAAAAAACAAAAAATGAATTCCCTTGATGATGGTGACTTATTAGAGACTGATCTAGAATGAATACCTTCTAACTTAAAGCTCCTTTCACATTTTTACTTTTCCCAATACAATTTTAATAGTAAAACAATTGCATTGTTCAAAATAAATGCAATAAAAATATAATTTAAAGAAATACCAAGTTACAAAAAGATAAAATTAACCTTCTTTTGATATAACATCCAACATTTTTCTATTAAAATCATAATATTCATAAAATATGCAATATATGTCTTTTTTTCACATAGCAATTGCATTTGCAAATCTCCCAGAGTAATTACTGTGGCAAAATAACACTGACATTACTTGTCAGTCCTCTGACTTATACTTAGACTATCCACTTTCACTTAGTGGATTAACATTTGTCTTTGCTGGTTTTATGAATAGGCAAAATTTTCTGATTTGCTTATTTGTAAAATAATATTATCTGTCTTGCCTACCTCATGGGATTAAATAGTTTTAGGAAAATGTAGTTAAAAATACTTACTGAGACTTTTGTTTTAGGTCCTGCGCAAGATATCAGAGTATAAAGATGAGATAGGACCCCTGCCAGTGAATCTAGGAATGGGAGACCAACAGGTTGACAGTAAGCGACTATGGTATGGTGCAATCAACAGCGTAATAGAGATGTGCTGAAGATGTCACGGAAACACAGACGAGGAGACAGTAGTTTCTGTCCAGCAGCAGGAGATGTCAGAAAAAGGTACAGAGAGAAGGTTGTATTTGAACTGAGCTTTAAAGGACCACCAGAAGTTGGTGAGAAGAACAAGAGATGAGTCTAAGCAAACATGTGCCAAGTGAAGACTTCAGAGGGGTCCAAGAAAACGGCCAGCACTCCCGTGTCACTCTGCCTAGGGGAGCACCAGGGGGCGAGGAGAGGTGGAGAGAGGCAGGCTTGAAAACGAGGCAGAAAGGCAGCTATGGCCAGGCTATAAGCCGCCTTCTTGTGGTGCTAAGAAATGTGGACTTAATTCATAGTCAATAGAGAGTTTTCTGAAGTTTTTAAATATGAGAATGGTCAGATCAGACTAGTTTTAAGAAAATTCTGCAGAGGGTGGAGAAGAGGGAAACAGAAAGGAAGAAGGACTTGTTGGGAAGCAAATGTAGCAGAGAAATGGGGAGCTGAATGAGGAAGTGGGCATGGACAGGAAGGAGAGGGCAAGCGGGGCCGGTGGTGCTGCTGTGACCTGAACAGGGAAGGCACAAAGAAAAGAAGACCCTGGGGAGGGCGTGGTGGATAGGGATCAGTGGGAAGGTGTCAGAGGAAATAATGAGCTCAGTGTGAGAATTCAGGTGGAGGGACTGAGCACATAGAAATATGTTAGAGAGTGAGGAAAATGAATTTGGAGCTTAGGAACAGGTTTATGAAAAGAAAGGCAGATTTGGGAGGAACCAGCACATAGAGAGATGTGGAAGGAATAGACCCTGCACTCAGCCCTGTTCCTGGTACACAGCAGCTTCTCCAGGAATGTTTGTTTAAAAATCCAATGTAAATGGTTGAGAAAGTCCATGAAGAGTAGATAGAGTGAAAAGACCAAAAGGATGAGGATAAAACGACAGGAGACACTAGCAGTATAAGGGGTGGGCAGAAAAGAAAGACCTGGGCTCATTTTACACATTGTAGACCTGAAATATAATATTTTATCTAATATTTTATTTTTAAATTAAATATTTCAAGGTTGTTCCTAATGTACAAATCACCTTTAAAAGAGGATTTTGTGATAAATTAATGTAGTTAATAACAAAATTGCTTTGAAGGTTGACAGTATTTAAACTTTTAAATGATAACCCTTTATCAAGTAGTAATTATCTGACTCAGAGATCAGAAAATCAATTATTAAAAAGTCAAATTTCTGGAATCAAAAACATATATTTGAATTAAATTTAACATTTTAATCTACAAATACTTGCCAACTCAAAACAGTCTAATTTCTCTAATTTTAACTTTGTTTAAATTTCATCGGTTATCCACAAATTATGTTTTAGAAAGCCCAATGTATAATATACTTAAGATTTCTCCAAGTATAATTATTTTTTTCTCCAAGTATAATTATAAAAAGAAAAAATATACTATTAAACATTAGGAGGCCGGGAGCGGTGGCTCACGCCTGTAACCCCAGCACTTTGGGAGGCCGAGGTGGGCGGATCACGAGGTCAGGAGATCGAGACCATCCTGGCTAACATGGTGAAACCCCGTCTCTATTAAAAATACAAAAAATTAGCTGGGCGTTGTGGCGGGCGCCTGTAGTCGCAGCTACTCGGGAGGCTGAGACAGGAGAATGGCGTGAACCCGGGAGGCGGAGCTTGCAGTGAGCTGAGATTGGGCCACTGCACTCCAGCCTGGGCAACAGAGCGAGACTCTGTCTCAAAAAAAAAAAAAAAAAAAAGTTAGGAAAGATAACAAAAAAGGAATTAAACTGGAACTTGTATATATTTATGGATGTATATGCCTGTATACATACATACACACGTATGTACTGGTTGCTCACTTAGATATGCAGATTCTTCTCGAACATAAAACAAAATTAACCAAATTAATGACTTTAAAAAATCTACATTAGTGATCATAATCACCAATTTGGTTTTGATACAAATTTCAATTAGTCTCTGTATTCATAAGCTAGAATCAATGCAAAAAATGCTGGATACTTTACTACTAATTATAGCCACACAATTCATATTTATATAAGCATTCCCTATAGTTTGGCCAAAGGTAATTTACCTGAATGCAAGGGAAAGTGAATATCCTATCACTAAAATTAAATTTTAGAGGAATATCTATTTAATGTTCTTAAAGTGGGAGATATATTGGCTTAAACCTTTGTATCTTTAATGCAATCATACTGCCTAATGATAAGCAAAACTAAAAGGTCAATTCATTACAAAATTCAATATTTGGACCATCAAACTCTTTAGTACTTAATAAGCAATTAATATTTGTCAACGAAAAATGTTGTGGTAATACAGGTGAAAATCAATAACACAAGCCCACTTGTTGCACTACCACTGACAAGCTATCTAAATAACTACAATCTTGAAGGAAAAAAAAAAACTGCTTTGATGTTTTAACTTATGTTCTTTCCAAGCAGACGTGAATCCTGTGATGCTCTCTGTTTATAACACAGAATGCACTTTGTTAGTAATCTGCTCATAATTACTATCATGCATGTGACCCAGAGACGTGTGCCTTAAAATAACATTCTATGCCTTATTACAGATGCTATTAAGGGCATACTTTAATACTATGCATGCTAATTTTATTCACTTTTAAGAAAAAAACATCTAAAACTCAACCAGAAGCTTTCCATTTAATATTTTCCTTTAGGAGTAAGTGTATGAGAAGGTAGTCTGGACACACTTCTGAGGCTTTATAGACTTTATATATGAACTTTGCATTAGCAAAAATAATTTTTAGTAGAAGCATAATTTTTATTTAGACCAAGCTTGTCCAACCTGTGGTCTATGGGCCACATGCGGCCCAGGATGGCTTTGAATGTGGCCCAACACAAATTCATAAACTTTCTTAAAAGATGAGATTTTTTGTTTTTCGCTCATAAGCTAGCATTAGTGTTAGTATATTTTATGTGTGTGGACCAAGACAATTCTTCTTCCAGTGTGGCCCAGGAAAGTCAAAAGATTAAGACACCCCTGATTTAAATATTTTTTTCTTTAAAAAACACCGGGAAAAATATAAAAAAAGAAACTAAAAATTACCTATAGTACTACTATTTTTGGGGTACTTATAATAAAACTGAAAACCCTACCCAAATATACTTACTCATCAAATCCCATCCCTTAGAAGAACCACCATAAGTCACTGGCTTACAGTCTTCCAGATTTCATATTAGCTTGTCTTTGAAATCTTAAAGTTTATCAGTTTTTCCTGGTATAAACAATTTCATACTCCTATGCACTATTTTATTTTTCCATAAAAATATTTTACTTGCTCAGAGATGAGAGTCATAGCTGCCAGATCACTTTAAATGTTAAAATTAAAATTATAACATTACATGGTAAGTGTAATAGTATATGGTAAATGCATGCTCCCTAAAACTGTGCTTCTGCTTTTTTTAAAAAAGGAAGGTTATTAACAAAAAAACATTATTTAACATACATTTAGTTGCTTTTATAGTTTAGAAATGATAGGGACATCATTTTTTAAAGTTTTTTATAATATGATAATAGTTTTATGCTAAACATTTCTATTTAACAGTCAATTGAGATTAGTGGCTAGATACAGCATTGTACATTAAGATGCCTGACACGGTATTATAAAATACTTGTACTTATAGATTTTTAATTTATGACTGTTGAGGTGTCAGAGTTTATAACTGCTTTGCCAAAGGTTAAATTACAAAGGAAGTCAACCAGGAAACCCAAGAGTACTCTTTAAATATGCTACAGGCCTTCAACTCAAGGTGTGAGTACGAGTTAATACAGAACTACAAATGCCATTTATGGGTTTCATCTTTGGAAAGTTTAGAATTCACTGAGAAATCTGACTCATACTTCCTGCTCCAGCTATGAAAAACTCAGAACTCAATGTCATAATGGGCTCACTGAAAGGCAAATTCTGCATGCAAAGTTAAAAAAGAGTGAAACTGTAAGAACTGTTTTGATCTGTAAAATATTGATAACTAATATAACTTTAAATACAAGAAATCCTTCTATTTGTAGTTCTGTATATTTACTGTGTCACTCCTTGCTATTCCGTATGCAATGTGGTAATTTTTAAAATGACCTGCTAGTGACATTTTTACGTGTAGTAGGTTGCAGTGTTTCCACATGGGCAGCCATCAAATGAGAGGTCCTAAAGTTTGTTTGGAATTCAGTTGTTTGGAACTCTGCACACCTTTAAACAGGAACAATGCGACAGATAGATTTCTGGGCCAGTTTCCAAAAGCCAAGAGAATTCTTAATGTTGTAGAATTTATAGTGCCAGTTCAATCTCCTAAGCACTATTTATAATAGTTTCTATGGGGAAAAGCATTTCAAGGTCCAAGCCAGCCCCAAGGAACTTAATTGTCTACTGTAGACACCAGAGACATAGAACTTCTAACATCTCTGGATATACAGGAGGAATGTATGTGTGGTACTAGGCCAGGGTGGTATGTGTGGGATGTGAGAGGGAAGTATGAGATTACCTATCTGGAGCTCCTAGATATTAGATTCATCCAAAGCTCTAAGCTAAAATCAGGGAGACATTCATTTACCTCCTCCTACACCCATAACCTCAGGTAGAAGTTAAATTATGGGATTACTGTGTAGGCCAGGTGAGAAACCTTGGAGATTTTCTGGGTATGAATGATTACAAAGGCTAGGGGGTGTGTGTGCACGCACACACACATACACACATGTGGAGGGTATAATATAATGCAGAGGGTATGATATAACATACATATAATGTGAAGGGTATAACACACACCCTCCATGCGGAGGGAATACTATATTCAAAAGCCTAAAGGAAGGAGAGTATAGCTTGTTGGGGAAAAACAAACAAAAAGCCCTCCAGAATGATCAATATTTACAGTGCAAGGAACGAAGTGGAGTCAGATAAGTGTAGTTGGCAAATTAGTCTGAAGACAGACCATAAAGGGCCCCGTGATTTTCTGTGAATATGCACTGTGAACACATATTTAACATAAGGATTATTAAATCCAACAATCATATTTTAAAAAATATTTACTGAAAGATATCGTGTGATCCAAATCATTACATTTTGCATATAATTTAACTTTGAAAAGACAGCTATTTAATACTAGATTAATCCCTGAACATTTTGCTATTTTTGGAGATCAAAAACCTGAGTAACAACATGGTTTTGTTCATTCTATATTTAGAAAGTGTGTTTGAGTTTTGAGTAACAAAATGGTGAATAACTAGATCACTCTCTCTGAGTAATTAGAGAGTGCTTTTTAAAGGGTTAACTACCATGTTCAAAAAGTAACAACATTTCCTTTGGATTGAGGCAGATCTAAAAGCAAAATGTCCTTTTTTGTATTTTTTTAGTATAATTTCTATTTCAAACATAGCATTAGTCTTAAATTGATAATAGCTTTGTTTTGGAATGCTTAGGTTTATAAAAGTTCTTTATGAATTTTAAACACTGAAGAAGCACAAAACACAGAAGGGGTAGTTACTGAAGTTCATCCATGTTTAAGTTTGGCTTCTGTGGACACTGTAATACATCTATACTAATGGGTCTCACAAATGCCTCATAAATTTACATCTTCTTTGATTTCTCAACAATTTTCAACAATAGCAAGATGAAACTGCAGTGAAATATCAAGATGTATAATTTACATAAATGATGTATAAAATTAATAACTGAGTTTTTAAAGTCAGGCATCTTTGCACTGATTATTAGAACTGTTTAGAACCTGAACTGCATGACTTTTGATGGCTGCACACTCAAGGACAACAGTGAGTGACCTTGAACAGCAGTGTATAAAAATACATTTATCACTGAAATGGCATGCTGGCTGCCAGTCAATATATGCCTCTCATTTGTTAGGAGGCTCTCCTGCTGTGATTCCCTCATTACAATTTTGCTTTTACTTCCTGGGCAAATGACAACTAGAAAATGAGGCGGTTTCTTTCTTGACCAAACTTAATCCAGAAAAAATGAGCTGACAGCTGCAGCCATTCAAGTGTTACAGAACATTTTACACGTTTGTAAAAGACATGATTATATATTCTAAATACTATATCACTAAATGTGACAGCCAACAAGTTATCTTAATTTCTTAGTCTCTTTTTGCTTATAGAATAGCTTCTTATATCCTCTTCAATCTATTTTTCTAATTAAATAATTTCTGGTGTAGGATGCGATAAACAGTAATTCAGAGACACATTGTGGAAAACATTCCTGTATACTTAACAAAAATGTATGCAGCTGAAGTCTGACTACAGAAATAACTCCTGTCCTACTTTTTATGATAATTATTTTCAATGCACAGTATACATTTTTCTAGGATGCAAAAATAGGTATTCATTTAGATAATTTATTTGTACTATATGTATGTTCATATCAATAAAGAAAATTATAGTACAGTCACATATAGGTTTAAGTTATGTTTAATTTTTTTATGTAAGCATTTTCTGACCCAAAGATTTCTAGTCTGGGTTTGAGACAACTCAGGGCATAGTACATTATCACAGACACTATGAAATTATCACAAAATGCTGAAGATCAAAACAATTTTTCCTTTTATTTAAATATATAGATATTATTATAGAAAGCACCTCAGGAGGGGTAAAACAAAGGGAATGAAAACCTGAACAAACAATAATAAGGTTTAGAAATAAACTCCAAAAGTAATGACTGCTCTAATCATGGGTATTTTTGCTTTTCCTTTATTTAACATGGTTAAAGAATTTCGGTTTCAGTGTAAACGGGCCCAGTTTTCTAGTTAGGGTTCATATTTGGTATTCTATATCCAGAAATTTAATATTAGTTCTTAGTAAGGAAACAGATTGAAATACAGGTTAGGCAGATAAACATAAACGTGATGCTAAGAGAAACAAGCTAGACACAAACAGTTACATGCTGTATGATTCCATTTATATAAAATTCTTAATCAGGCAAAAACCACAGTGCAAGAAAGATTGGTGATTGTCACGGGAAGAGGACTGACTGCAAAGGGGCAGAAGGACACTTTTTGGGTAATGGATATGTTCTTATCCTGATTATGGTGGTGGTCACATGGTTGTATACATTTGCTACCACTTATCAAACTGTGCACTTAAAACAAGTGAAGTTATTTTATGTGTATTTTACCTCATTAAGGCAGTTACCTATGCCACATGCACAGAAAAATAGATACATCAGGAAAGAGTGAGTTGTGGGAGCTTTTGTTGCTCCTGCCTGGATCCACTGAGAAATGAACATGCAAAAGGCTCACTATTGAGAGCACAAGGCTAAGACTGTTCCCCAGAACGCATTTTCAAGTTTTCCATCAGGTCTCAACCGACAGTGCTCCCACAATTTCCCTTGGGGAAACTTAACCGCAAGCTACCATTTCTCAGTAAGGATGCCTTTCCTGTAAATCTGCTGGAAGTGTTCTTTTCCTTGAATTCTTGTTCATCACTCTCTAGTAGATTTGTGTATGCCACAAGTGCTATTTTTTTTTAAATATAAGCTAGACATTTTTGCTTAATTTATATTACTAGCTATTGATTCAGGATTGCTTGTCCAAACCATTCTTAATGTTTTTATTTTTGGGCCCTAAACATAAACTTAAATCTCTCTCTCTCTCTCTTTTGTAGAGATGGGGTCTCATGGTTTTACACTATGTTGTCCAAGCTGGTCTCCAACTCCTGGGCCCAACTGATCCTCCCATGTTGGCCTCCTAAAGTGCTGGGATTCACTATACATGGCCCTACATTTACATCTCTTATTGTCCACTAATATTTATATTCAACTGAAAAGCTAAAGAATTTAGAGAAATATTTTTAAAATTCCAGAATCTATAAACCTCTATACGCTAAAGATTCTACACCAGAAATTTATTAAGAGCTATCTTTAATAAACAGCACAGTCCCAGAATTGACAGTCTAGCTTTTACAAGAAGAAAGCTTTTGAACATTTTCTAGAACAACAACCAAACTATAAGAAAATAATACAATCATGCACTTCCTGTGTGCATCACTGCAGAGTTTTAAAAGGGCTTTCCTCTTCTCTGAAGGCTTGTGAGTAGAGAGTAATCGGTTAAATAGCTGCTGTTTGAGCTTACAAATGCTCAATGAGCAAATTCTCTTCCAAAAATAGATTACGAAACCACTAAAAAACAAAATGATTATGGCCCATTAGAAAAAATAAATCTTTTTACAGAATATGGTACATATAGCTAAAATAACCCAACAAAGGGGCACAGGAAACAAAAATAATATTCAATGAAGGCAGAAAAAAATCAATATTTTTATATCATGCTTAATTGACACCTTTTTTATTAAGAAAAACAGGAAATTAAATAATACAGGATCAGTGGAAATCAGCAAGAGTACGATTCATTAAGCCTTCTCTTCTTCTTGGCCACTGAATTACTTCTGGTTTATAACAGGCTTTTAAAAGTATAAATGTGATTTTAGTTAATTAAATACAAATACTAATAAATCTCTTTTAAACTACTTCATAAAGGGAAGGATTATACTGTCAGGATTTTGGTTTACCGACATTCTCCCTGAATGTTTCCATACTAGAGCTCTTATTCTATGACAAAAAATATTTGGATACTTCCAATTCTTCATGTCCAGTCTGCTCCCAGCTGAGGAAATTGTGGTACGCTGGCCAGCTGCAGCACTGTTCCAGGTCCAGAGGATAGGAATTTGTCACAGAGAATTCTGCCTCAAATGCAACTGAAGTGGAGGGAATTTTGTTGACAGGAGAAGCTCATAGTGGTCAAAATATGGGAGATCCCTTCTGTTCAGAGAACTATCTTGACAAGGCCTTGGATGGTCCGTTCTCTAGGGGGGTTTTCTAGCAGTCCTATTTCTGCCCCAGCTACAAGGTTCTCTGCAGTTTTCTACTTTTCTTGCCATCCTTCCTCCTGTCTCCTTGGTATTGTTGGATTTATTGTATAAGATGATAGTGTAAGAGCATTAAATTTGCATTAGTTTCTGTTATTTTTCCTTAGTTGTTTTCTCTACTATAATATATCTCTACCTTTTCTCAGCTGTCAACACAAAGAACATCTTTCCTTGATAAGTGCCCACCACCCTTTTTTCTAGAGATTTTTCAAGGACTTAGATAGCCCAGACTAATATAGGGGCTGACATCATGGAGAAAGATTAAAAATAATTTTTTACTTCTCTTTCCTATTATTTTAGTCACTTCAGAATAAGTGGTTTAAAAGAGTTCTATGGATTTCTCTTTCTGTTCAACTGAAGTTTAATTCATAAACCATTATCACTACTTCATATATATTTCCTAATATTTACTTATTCCTAAAATATTTATCTCTAATATCTCTACCCATCTAACAAATTTAACTTTTCCATATTTCTGTATTCAAAAACATTCCCCCAAACCCTAAATTCTTCACCAGGCTTCTTCTAACACACACAGTACAAAGAAACCAGATGGATTTTGTAGAATATGAAAAGACTTAGAACTCTGTTATTGTTTGCCATGCAGCCTAACATCAAACTAAAAGGTTATACTGTGAGGATTTCATTTCACTGACAGTCTCTGTAAACTTCTTCATACTATATTTGCGAATATAAGATTCCATAAATATTTTCATAACTCTGACTTCTTCCTGCAGGACATCCCCAGACATTGGAAATTGGAATAATACCTTCTATATGACACATTATTCATACTAGTAGTTGGAAAAACTGTTGCTAAAAGCTTGTTTTCTTCAGCTATTAAGCACTACGATGTACCATCAAGAACTTGGGACAATCAAGAATAAGGCCTGCCATTTCTTAAGTATTCAGTATTTTTAAATTTTTAAAATATATGCTCTCATTTTATAAGTAGAATAATCACTTATTTCTCTTATATAAATGGCCACTTAAATCACATTCAGACCCACAAAAAAAGACTATTCCTTGGGTAAGAAAGATGACATTCTAGTACACAATTTAGTACATATAATTTTTAGTGACTTGCTTTTGTATAATGACATTTTACAAAGATTTTAACAGTTATTGCATCATTTGATGGCAAACTCATTGAAGTGGACCTTCTAGCTTCAGCTCATATTCCTTAATAGAATTCTATGTGGGATGTGCTATAAAAGCAAACAGCAGAGTAAAGAAGTACAGAAGTTAAACGATTAATTCAAAGCTACTAAGACCACTGTTTTGAAGTCTGCTGATAGAGTTTAACTCTTTCCCTGCAGATCATTATGTCCCACAAAGTATGTCCCCACTCCCATGTTTTAGGAAGGTCTACTCTGGCCCAATGTTATCAAATAGAACCCATAAAAAACCTGCACTATGCCTACAATTGCAGAGTCAAATATATGTGCAGAGAGATGGCAGCAGTTGACCTTTGCTGCTGTGATGCCCAGTGAAAATCCTGGGGAATGAGCACAGCTCCCAACAGACCCGAGTTTAAACCCAATCTCTCATGGGTCTGAAAGAGTAACACAGGCACAAAAATTACAGATACCTAAGTCTTCACTGCTTATACCTTGGGGCTTTTTGATATCAAACTTTTGAAAAATGACCTCAGCACTCTCCTCCCAGGTTTTAGAAGCCCCATGATGTCCAAATATACACCTGATTTGTCTTCACTCGTTTGCTTTGTTTTGCACAGAACATAAAGAAAGCCATACATGATAAGAAGTGTGGCTTCCCCGCTGCTCTTCATCCTTCCTGGAAAGATGATCAAGAAAAATGGCTTATCTAATATCAGATCCAGGAGGAAGGAAAGTTTTATAACACAGACACATACACATTTATGATTTAATCAGGAGACATATAATTGAATTTAAAAAACTGCAAAGGAGAAAGGCTGATTACCTTCTCCAACACTTTTAGCTCTTGCTATATACATTTTACATCCCACTGTTATAGGCCGCTATTTGCTCATCTGTTTATACTCTAAGTAATTTATTCATCTTTGTTCTGAAAAAGATGGAATCTAGAGATCAATCCAAGTGCCAAAAAAAATCCCAAGATGAATTAAAATATATTTTTTACAAGGAGTGAATAATTTTCAAAGGCTTTAAAAAAAGCTGTAGGTTATATCTGTTTGTTTTTAAGAAGCCCTAAATAAACAACTTTTCCCCACCTCCTTTGGTTGACAAGGTCTTTGTTATCAGTCCAAATAGAGATAAGCACCCTTTGGATAATTCAGCATAACTCTGTATTTCACTTTGTCAGGAAACAACCCACCCACATATATTTACAATAATGCATTAACTTCTGGTTTGAGTCATTAATACCCAACCTTACAAGTCAAATAGTAAATGCCCCCCAGATCTGACCCATGGGGAAATTCAAGAATGAACGTTGTCTTCTCAGCAAACACTTTGGCTTTGCCTGAGATGTTTACAAGTGTGATAAACATTTATTTTTTTCTATATCTGCCACTACTGTGAGATTATTGATCAAATCATAGTTGAAAACACTCTGCCAGGGAGCATGGAGAAGAATATATGTTGTTTCTGAAAAGTAATTGCTTCCTTTCCTCTGAACAATTCTTTGTTTATCCAGGTTTGTTTTAAATTTGATTTTTTAAGGTCTCAATGCAAGTCATACTCTCTTATAAGATGCTCAGAAAATTAAGTATTTAAATTCCATAATTTTCACTAACAGTAAACTCATATGATACTGTTTCTGGTTAAGATATGTTATTCTTTGTTACTCCTTTTGTATTAAGCTTAGAAAAGATCCAGTTTTTTTTTCTTCTTTTTAGTATATTTGCAGGTAAATTTTATAGAATATCATGTGCTTTTTTCTACTCAAGTGAAACATTAGCGAAGCATTTAAAAATAAGTTTAAGTGCTATATGACAGTTACAGGCTAAAAATAATGAGGAATATTTGTGGATAGGTAGATATGGAACATCCTGCTGTCTGCTGAAAGCCTGATTTTAAGCTCCATTTTGTACTGATTGAAAGCTGAAGGAAGTAATGAGGCAGCCTCCCCTGCCCACTTCCTAATAATTCTGGGCACTTCTAACTCCACTGAGGGTTCTATTAGACTAACTGCCTCAAAGTTGAAAGGAAAACAAAATTTTTACCAGACATCATCTAATTCTACATGATTTCCTAATCTACCAGCAGCCTAATTTTATTTCTATCCTAGCTGATAACCTTTTGGTTACAACCATTTGTCAAAACTACTAAAAATTTTACATTTCCAAATTAAGAAATGTAATCTCTCTGATAAATCTGGTCGTAATACTGTTTTATCTTTCTGAAAATGTAATTTCTAAATGCTTTCTATGATGTATGAACTATGCAAAAGTCTCTTTCAAAGCCCCAGAATCTATTAGATGAATCCCTTATTTCTTCTCTCTATAATTATATGCACAAAAGAGCATGCTTTATATAGAATCTAATCTTTCCTTTTAATTAGGTTCACCTAAAAAAGAAAAAAGAAAAAAAGAAGCAGTTACCAGCTCTCACACAGACAGTAGATGCTTGATGACCAATTTAGGAGCAGAAACAGATTCTCAATCAATTTATATTACAGGAAATTTTTAATGCATGTGTAAATTAATCAGGGTAAGAAGAGATCACAGTCAGCTCCTTATTAAATACTTCTAAACTCACTTTAAAAAGTGGGACATGCTGATGCTCCATAGCCCTTTGGCACATCTCAAATTATTGCTCTATTCTGTGCTTTGGAATCATTAAGCCTGAAAAAAACCAAGTGGCCCAGCTACCAAATGTGCATTAATTCCAACCACCCGCTCTGTGGAGCCCGGCTTCTATATGTATAGCACAATGGACAAAATAGTTCTTCACCTGCAGACCCCATTGTATCTCCATGACAATGCCTTGGGAAAGGAACCCACGGACATGCACACATCACACCAAGCTCAGAGAGCTGACGCTGGGACTCAGTCTGGGGATGTAGTACACACAGACAGGAGGCAGAGGTCAGAGGAACGTCAGAAACAGGGAGGATCCCTGTGGGTTCTAGTAGTTCTCATGAAATCTCAAGTGAAAATAACTTTGTAATGTTTTGTGGTACAAAAGACTAAATTTTAGAAATTTGGGATGAATGACTGGAGGTGGAGGATGAAAGAAAAGCAAATCTACGAATTTAGTTAGAACTAGGAAAAGTTCAGAAATAGGAGATTATGAACATGACTTAGAAAAAAACTGTGATGTCAAATAATCTCAGCAGTGTTTATTGAATACAGAATGAATGATGTATGGAACATACTTCTTAGTACATGTAGATCTACTTTCAGTAGTATGCAATTCTGACTATCAATCAGATCCTTCCCCAATCCTAATAGATGCTACACATTCTATAATCATTTATACCATGCTTAAATGAAACCACATATTTCATACCCTTAAAAACTTGTTTCTGCCATGGAATATCAGGGAATAAGCATTTTGAAGAGGAACCCATCCTATGAATTCAGGTAAAATGTGTGTTTCTGAGGAAATAGGCAGGATTTTACCAAAAGGTTTCTCAATGTCCTCCTCTATCTTAATTTATACTATAACTATAGGCAGTTACTCAGCACACCAGTAACCCCTTTCAGAATTTGATATCCTTAGCTTTATATCAGACTCAGAAAATATATAAGTCTGAGTTTCAAAAGGAAGTTTTTTTCTCTCATATTCTAGCTTAAATTATTTCAACACAACAAATACGATGAGCAACTAAAAAAACTAAATTGTTTTAGCAACTTAGATTCTAAATTTGATAATTTAATTCACGTGAGAAATGCACCACTGGTTCCTGAAATTTTTGTTGAAAGAATTAATAAATTACTAGAAATTTAACACTGTCTAGCCTCTGGTGAGTTTGTAAAATCCTGTTAAAATCTTGAAGCCTAGAACTCTGGATGTTAGAATGAAGAGAAGCTATGCTATTAGTGGGTTTGAAAGACTGAATGTGTGCTAGAGTAGCATGCAACGGGATTTTTCTTCCCATAATGATCACTACAGGGTATAGTTCATGGATAGATGGTTTACCAAGATAGGATGCTGAAAATCTTGCTACTTATTTTAAAAGCACAGAACCTATTCAATTATGCCCTTGCAAAAGTAAACATATTCAGCCAACATCATAAGAGTTTGCAATTAAATTTTTCAGGGAAAACTTTAGGAGAGAAAACACACAAAAAGAAAAAATTCCCAGGACTTATGTGAACAAACTCTTTTTTTAAAAAAGATGAGAAAGCACATTTAATGGTAAAAATTTAACAGAATCATTGAACAAGTAACTCAGAAATGCTACAAGCATAACAAAACTCACATGTTTCCAAGGATTTTCATTTACTTCAACAGAACATACATAACACACACAGAATACAATGAAAATGCCCCTTTAAATAGTAATGAATGGGCTGGTGCAGTGGCTCAAGCCTGTAATCCTAGCACTTTGGGAGGCTGAGGCAGGCAAATCGCTTGAGCTCAGGAGTTCGAGACTAGCCTGGCCAACATGGAGAAACCCCATCTTTACAGAAAGAATACAAAAAAATTAGCCAGGCATGGTGGCATATGCCTGTAGTCCTAGCTACCTGTGGGGCTGAGGTGGGAGGATTGCTTGAGCCCAGGAGGTCGAGGCTGCAATGAGCCAAGATGGTGACACTGCCCTCTAGACTGGGTGACACAGTGAGACCCTGTCTCAAGAAGAAGAAAAAAAAAAAAGAAAAGAAAAGTAATGGATGAAAAAAATAAATAAAGAGTAACGGATGAGCGATGACACTTGTTCCATTCAAATCAACGACAATGTAAAGTAAGCGCTATACTAGTGAGGAACACTATGTCTCCCCAGGCACCTGCCTACAATTGACTGGCAACAATTTATCTGTTTGATTTCTGCCAAATATGTATCCAGTAATCTGAAGATTATCCTCTGAGATGACTGATCACTTTACAGGAAAATATCATTCCTGTGAAGGGGTTTCCTATAAATTCGGATGAACAGGAAAAACACACACTCATCTCCCTCCCGCATCCCACCATCTTCCCTAGACAAAAGCTCCTTTTGACAGCCTGAACAAAAATGCTTTGCTAACACACTTAAAATGGAGCATTTACAGAGTTAAAAGCTGAAAAGGCCTATCCTGGGAGATGGAGGGAAATTAGATACATTTCTGCATTTCTTTTGATACAAATTCAATTTTTTAAGAGCCTTTACCCTAGACACGACGTCACACTTTTTACGATAATAAAAATTTAAAATCACAGTACTGGATGATGTGGCTTCAAGAGTGGTCAGCAACTTTACAATTTTTCCAGGCAGCCTCATCTCATTATAGCAGATGGCATCATTCCAAAAGAAAATAAAAGAAAAAAATTAAATTGCTTACTATGTCAACCTTGGCATCCATATGCCAAATTGTTTTATGATAAGAGCTAAGTATTAGGTAGAAACTCGAGAAAAATTATTTTCTCAATTCCAAATTCTTGCTATAAGTTTTCTTAAGTTCATAGATGCATATTTAAACAATCTGAGTATTTCCAAAATAACCAGCTTTTAAAATTTCCTTCTAAGGAGACCAATTTATTCATCTACTAAGTACCTCGTTTCTTCCCTCAAATTACTCCATTTCATCTAAACTATTTGTCACATATGTAAAAACAGATATAATATATAGTCAACTACCAGCAATAGAGCTTTGAGTTTGAGTTTGGGAGGTGTAGAATTTCAGAAAATGTTAGGTTATTACAGTAGTGAGTCAGCTTGTAGTTTGAATCAGCAAGGATCATTATCTATCAAAACATCAGTATGGTTTACCTACTGCTCTCATTCAAGCCCCAAATGAGGACAAACAACTATCCAGACCTGGGACATGTCTCTTCATGAGAAACTTACCAGATGCATGCTGTAGGTTCTTTTAACTATCATATCCCTGAACTTCTAGTTCAGTGAAATATTTGGGAATTGATTGGATTGGCTTAGAGAAGTCACAGGACAAGAGTGAGGAAGACAATGCGCCAGAAAACGTCTGGTTCATCATACCTTCATTTGACTAGGTTTGCATTACATCATTTTTCAAAATAATTACTACCTTTTACCTGGAATAGTTCTCCATTACCATTATATGTTCTGTGTGGCCCTAATCTTAACTTCCAATTCATACTCCTAATTAAGACATAGACCTTTTCAGAGTTTTGTTAAAAATATGTTAATTTCTACTTTTGGCCAAAATTCAAGCTTTAATATTAATTTTAAAATTAGCTTAAGAAAGTTCACTCCTTTGGGAATAATCTCTGTATGCAAAGTCTCCACACTACCCCATATTTGCCTTGATACTGGTCCTATCATTTTTGAGATAACCAAGTTTGTTAAGAAACATTCCACATAGATAATTTCATCATCATAAAGACATTCCATAGTTTCTTCCCATAGACATTTAAATTCACCAAGTGACAAGTTGCTCTGTTCTATCACTAGCTACATAAAGAAGGCAGGCACTCTCAACTTTCCAGCTCTAAAGCATTCATATTAATGCATTTTGCTACTGATAGGTCTAGCTCGGAATAGATTCTTAGGCTGAAGGAGTGATTACAGAAGATCAGCTGTCTTAAGATAGGTAAGGAAAAAGGAAGTTGTTATTTGATTAGCTAAATTATTCTTTTTCATTATGAGTACCTTATAAAATTAAACAGCATGGGCTTGAGGTTATTTTACACTGAGCAGGACTCGTTTTCTATTTTAATTGATTAATATGATTAATTAGAAGAAGAAATGGAGAATATTAAAAATCAGGCAAAATACATTTGTAACAAAAATAATATATTTTGAAAGCCATGAATAGTCTGAACATTTTATTAAATTACACATGAACTCATAATGAGAAACTGAACTGAAAGATACAGCTCATCTCTCTCCATTAACAGTTTGTTCTTAGAGATTGCTGGGATCACATTTTAAAGCAGGGTATTAGTATTCACAATTTAAATAATATCTTGGGCTGTTGCCAATAAGCCACATTTCAAATAAAGGTATCAGTTATGGAGAGTTCATCACAGACAGATTCCTTTTTCTTTCTTACTCTATAATCACTCACACTTCCAAATCCATAGCTATGGACTGCCCACAGGCTCAGTGTTGTCCATAAACCTGTTTTGTTTGGTCCACATAATGTCTAAAATTTTTAGAGTTCTTTTTCCCCCCCAACAGGGTTAGGCAATCTCTAGTTTATCATGGTCCCTTGCCTCCTTCAGGATTACTCCAACTCTCATTTGGCCAGTTTCTCCAATATTTAAAAAATGAGGCCGGGCATGGTGGCTCACGCCTGTAATCCTAGCACTTTGGGAGGCCAAGGCGGGCGGATCACGAGGTCAGAAGATGGAGACCATCCTGGCTAACACGGTGAAACCCGTCTCTACTAAAAATACAAAAAATCAGCCCGGAGTGGTGGTAGACGCCTGTAGTCCCAGCTACTCGGGAGGCTGAGGCAGGAGAATGGCATGAACCCAGGAGGCAGAGCTTGCAGTGAGCCGAGATCGTGCCACTGCACTCCAGCCTGGGCGACAGAGCGAGACTCCGTCTCAAAAAAAAAAAAAAAAAATGAGGAGAAGGTGTACGGTAGCAAGTAAGAGGTGGTGCTATCTTCATAAGTTGTGTCCAAAGCTGAGAAACGCCCATGCCCTGACTTTCATCACAGGCGAACAGGCAGTGAACAACCTGACCTGAATGGGAACTGAATGGAATGAGAATCAGTCTAGTACCTAACAATACAATTTGGTGTACTAGTGAGGTAGTAAGTAGTTGTTGGGTTTAGGAATAAGTGAGGAAAGAAGAGAACCCGGAATGGGGAAATGGCATATGCAAAGGTCCTGGGGTGAGAGAGAAAAGCTGAGACTGAAATAACAACAACAAAAAGTCAGCCGGTGTGGCCTGAGCACAGAGGCTGCAGGGGAGAGCCTGGTGAAAAAAAGCTGGAGCAATAGGTAGGAGGGTAAGACAGAATAACTACGGTATATATAAGTAAAGCTTACCTCCTAAGTATTATTAGTAATATAAACATTTACATCAACTCAGCCTTTATAATATTTACATTTTAAAATCATGATGGAAACTTTTCCAAGTGTACAACAGCAGACAGAATAGTACCTATAATGAACCTCTGTGTACCCTTTGCCCAGCTTTAGCATAATTTTGCTTCATCCGGGTTCATCTTCTTTTTCCCCCCTCTCATATTGTTTGAAAGAAAACCTTAGAAATCAAATGTTCTCATCTATAGGATGTTTGTTTTTAATGTAACTTCCTACTATTGTGAAAAACAAGTTTAAAATGAAACGTAAAGGTGGAGTGAGGTGGCTCTCACTAGGCTCTGGAGAAGCACAAGGATTCCCACATGGGCTTTTGGTCCACAGCACCTCTGATTCCCTGATTGCTCCAAGTTCCTTTCCTGCTAGGCAACACTGGCAGCAGCTTCTACTGCTACTCACCTAAGGACTTCAGATCTTTGTTTCAGACAGTTTTACCTGCCATGAATGGCAATGCAGTTCACGCAATGAAAGGAGAATTCTTGGGTCTTCAGCTCTGTGCCCTTTGGTTTCCTGGATTTAATTCCAAATTCTGTGCTTTTATATACCAGCAATTTTGTTTATAGTTTTCTGCTTAGGATGGCCTAATCTTTTTAAAAACCAAAATTAATTAAAAAATAGGAATAGTAAGGAGTCAGCTTATGCTTTAAGAAGTGTTAACTTTCCACTTAAAGAAAGACATTAGTTTTACATGGTCCTGTTTGCTCATTTAGTGGACACTTACTATAGACTTGGGTTTGATAAATATTTTAGTTTAAAATCCAAAGACTGTTTTAAGAATGAACAAACTAAGCCATGTAAGTGATGAAGGCTAGGTGCGCCATCGAGAGAGCAGTCAAGGTTTAAATAATATTCTGGACATTTTCAATGTAGGAACTATACCTACGGGAATAAAGGTAAGCTTGGAAACTTATAATTCTTATTAAGAAAAAAATACTCTATTGAGACAAATAAAATTACAGGTATAATCAAGTATCATAAGTTATTTAAAAAATAGGCACCAAAAGTCCTGGCATTTTTGGTTGATAGAAATTCTTCCTAAAAAAGTCTTTCACTTCGCCAGGAAAGTTATTATTTTAATTTCATAAGTAGATTAATAGTTTCAGCATGCATTAAATGCCTAACTACTTGACAAGACCTTCTGAAAATTGCATACAAATTAGAGTAGAAGTTGTACTAAGAAGAATTTTAAATCTTTATAAAATGAACAGACTCTTCCAGTTCTTATTTGAACATCAAAAGATAAAAAAGACCATCAAAGAAACTAAATGATATTTAAAAAATATCATTTTTTAAAGCCATAAGATAATTCATTTATTGGAAATTTTGTGAGGAGCTTGAGAAAAATTAACTTTCAAGGATTTTCTTTAGAATATGACATGTAAGTAAAATAAAGAACTCAACTCCTCAGTCTTATTAGCCACATATGGCTAATGGCTATCACACTGGACAGTACAGACACAGAATATTTTTATCATCACAGAAAGTCCTAATGAATAATGTTGCTTTAGAAGACACAGTTAAATTCATGCTGAAAACATTATAAAATTAGCCATGGTATTCTCACCATTTTTTTTTTTTCAAAAAACCATACACACATATACTCCTGAGAGTTATATCTAAAAGGTGGCATATTTTTCTCCTTTAACAGTCAAACCAAAATTACTGTAGATAATTCAATTTTTTTCTGTTAAATACGAAATCAGAGCCAATATAAAAAAATATAAATTATTCTTCCCTGAAATATAATCAATTTACAAGAAACTGGAACAAAAACAAGGCTACAAAACTAACATTTTTCTCCATCCCCCTCTCCCTTGGTCTATTATTAACTGTGATAATTGCAAATAAGTTAAAAAGAATTTCCTAAACCAAACATCCAATTAATATTCCCTATAGAACTTCCAACTATTTAATAACTTTTTTTGAATTAAAGCACAACCATGCTTCTTCTGAATTTATAAGAATGCCCAATTTTTTTTTATTGGAGTAGGGTCTATTAACTGCTGCAAAATTGCGACGACTCTATACACACACACACACACACACACACACACACACACACTTGCCTTCCATGAGGTCTTTCTTCTGAGGAAACTTACCTTTAAAAAATAAATTTATATTTTTTTCAAAGATGTACTTGCATGTTCAACTGATACCACTTAAACAATAAAATAAAAGCTTATGGGTTGAAACTTTGGCTTATAAATCTGAGACCTGAACTAACAATTTTATAGAAGCACCAATTTGGATTGGCTGAGAAGGTGGGCAAGGAAATGTCAATTTTGCCTCAACTGGAGTGCCGCGCACAGGCAGCAATGATATCAATGAGCAGCAATGTGGTATGTTTATCATGAGATAATCACACCCCTAGAGGTTTAGAAGCACTCAGCTGAACCTTATGCCTCACAACACACTTGGGGTGTCATTATCTCATGATAACCATACTCCCTGTCAAGCCTTATTGCTTAATTAGGGGTTACGAAGGTGATAAGACTAAAAGAAATCGGATGAACAGTACCTAAGATGAATGATACCTTAATCAACTTAAATCTGGTGGCTGAAGGAGGCGTGATGAACAAACAGACACAATGAGTTACATGTTATTTTTAAGGAAATTTGTTAATAATAAATGAGGAGAAACCCAGTCTGCATTCCCAGATTATTTGAATTACATTTTCCAGGAGACATGATATTTATGATTAATAATTTAAATTGTGTTTTCACACAGTATGTAAAATGTTCAAGAAATTAATGATAACATGAAATTTAACTTTGACCTAAGATACCCAGCTTATGCATGACAGTGATTCATCATAATCCAAGCATAGGATTTAAGTATTAAGTCTGCAAGGGAACTGATCAATAACACCCACACCATGTACGATTTTAACAAAGTAACCTGAAACCAGAGACAAAAAATAACGTGATATGCTCTTTACTATTTTTTTCTCTGTTACACCTTAAAATAATCAAGCACAAAAGAAAAAAAATCATAGCACCAAAATGCTTTAAAAGGTTATGCCCAAATACGTAACTTTAGTTCTTTTGTTCTATTTTTATAAAAAACTGGCATATTTGTGGACAAAATATAGCTTCAGATATGGTGCACTTGAAGCTGCTTTCCAATTCACTGTGAAACATCAATTATCTTTATCAAATAACAGTATCTCATCTCAGTCCATTATCAAGATGGAGTCTTATTTTTAGCTGGACTGCAGCCCTATCTGTATATCAGGGCTGGCCACGGTGGCAGAGCGTGAGTGAAAGGCTGTGAGATAATCAATAATCATCATCAAATTGTGGTCGAAAGGTTGTGAGGATGGAAGTTTTTGATGAAACCTCACCTTTTTTTTTTTTTTTTGGTACAGATGATAAGGCTTAACCTTTGCAATACCTGATGATTATGTCTCAGTTAGAGGAATCCTGTGTACACTTTCAAGTGGTTCTGAATGTCCAAAGACACACTGAAATACTTAGGCTTAAGTGGAACACAAACCTCATGCTATCAAAAACCATCAGGTGGAAGCGCTCAAAACAATTGTGAACATGGTTATTGTAAACTTGATCCGCAACTCAGACACAGAGAATTCAAACCCTGACTTACTATGGCTGTTAAATCCCTGTGAGTAAAGGTCAGCTCTGGAAGAACAATGTTTGCATAACAATAGGTAAAACACACCCTGTGGTTTTCCCAAAGGTTACTGAACTGTTGCCTAAGCCTATGGACCTTGATTTTAAAAAGGCCTCTGCTTGAGACTTACAGGGTTTAATGGCATCTGCTCTCATCCTGTGTCCTAAAATGTCATGAATTTGGCATGAAAAATGATGAGAGGAGATTCAATTTTTTAATTCAATAGAACAACACTAATTTGGAGGGATGAGAAGTGGAATGCCTTTAATTTTTTTTTTTTTTTTATTTTCCCCCGTCATTGGGTTCTATTTACATCAAGTGGACATAAACTGAAAGTAAATCAGCTGAGAAGCAGCTAGATTAAAATTAGGGACAACTTTGTTGTCTGGGGTTCTGTACAGATCTGTCATCCAGAGGCAGCCCACTAAGGCTATACTATATACCACCCCACCCTCTGAAGCCATACTTCTGAAAGCTTTAATTAAAAAATCCTTATTTTATAGTGGTTTGACATTTTTAAAAGCATACATTTAGAAAACTATGTATCCTTCAAACATAAAACCTATCAAAGTATGATAAAACATGAAAACTAAATCCATAAACCAGAACAAAGGAATTATCATTTCAAAATGTCAAAGTGTTGGTAGTTTGATAATACCACAGTTTAAAAGCAAGATCCTTTTCTTAAATTGCAAAATTCACTGATATAAATGGTCAAAATTTTAAACATCTTAAAGTGGTGAGCTACTAATCATTGAACACATCGCTATCAGTATTACAGTAGATGTTTTGGAAACAGACCCTAGTTCAGGGAAATCATGAAGTTGAATATGTATATACACACACACACACACACACACACACAGAAGCTGAAATTAGCTCTATTATAATTTCCAAAGTCTGAATTTATTTAAAGTAGGTTTGTTAAAGAAAATTTTGTTCTAATGAAAACACTCTAAACAACTTCAGTAAAAAGCAACCAATTATATTAACCTAATTTGTGACCTATCTTTCCTATAAAAATGTCCAACACAAATTTAGAGTAATTGCCCCTTTTTGAGCTATATTGCCTTTCCTATAGTAACAGCAGTTAATATACATGAAAATATTTAAACTCTCTTTAAGAAACATGTACATTTTATTCACTCTACCAACAGAAAAAGCCTGTTTCTTAGGATCTCTGAGCTCCTTTTGACATGCTATAATTTCCGTCAATACTTAGCGTACAATACCTGTTAATGCTAATTGTGGATTAGGAAATACATCAGAAATAATTAAAAAATATATATAAAACCTCCAATATAAAACAATATAAAACAAAAGTACATGCTCAAGGAGACCCATTTTCCACTGATTAAAGCTTCAATTAAAAAAATATTTCAAGGTAACTAAGAGGAAAGATTTTACTTGATTTCGTGTACTTGATATAGAGAAGTTAAAATGTATCTTGGACGACATTTTGAGAATGGCAAATTACAAACATACTAATCAAATACAATCAGAAACTTCAACATCCCCCACATCCTCCCCATTCACTATAACAAATATGTACCACAGTAACAAATCATAGCATAATCCTTGTGATATATTTTAAAATTTGGTTTTGAAAATACATGTTATAGCAACATGTCAAGCCTAATGTTAATGCAAAATATTCTTTTCCTTAGCCTATTATTTTAAAAGTATAACATTTATATTAATCATGCTAAATTTCATGTTGACAATATATGCAAAGCTAGCATTGGCTTTTTTAAGACAATAAAAATTTAGCAGTGTGTGGAATCTTGCTATAGAAGTAGCTATTAAAACTACACAGGACAGAATCCTAAAATTGCTACAACACTTTACCCTACATACAATAAATGTTCTCCAGAAACACTGTGGTGTTCTAAGGCTGAATCAGTTGGCTCCCAGAGCTGAGTAGCAATAAGATAGTATGTTTTATTATGAGTGTCATGGAGACGGTGTGAAAAATCAAGAGCCACAGGCAGTCAGCAGCAATGGGTCAATAATGCTCCCAGAGACATTGTGTAGATAATCAACAACAAGGCCCGAGGTTCTCTCGGCACTGCACACAGCTGAAGGGCAAATCAATACAGCCAGGGAAGGGCACTGCCCTGCTCCACTTCCCACAGTACACTATGGCTGCTGTAGGAAAACCACCCCCAAAATGAAAATAAAGGAAACTGGTTGTGCAACTAACAATCACAAATTCATCCTTCAAAGAGGCTTCCAAAAAATCCAAACACAATTCAATATAAAGTCTGCCCAAAAATGAAACCAGGGGAAGGTTTCATTTAAAAAGTGCTGCATAAATAGGGATTAAGACATAATGACTTAAATATAAAAAGGGCAAACATGGTCTTATGAAGTATTCTAGTTTATAATATTAAAATCAAAGTTTAACCAAGTTTTTCTGTGAGTAAAACATTCCAGTTTGGGAGATTTTACTTTGTTAACTTTGGTGTCTAGTATTGCTAGTGCTCAAACAGATCATGCTCATGTTTATCATTAGAAGGGTAAATAAGAACTAAAACTATGCTACATTTTAGAAAGTGTGAATTATATTTGAATAACTTTGTTTCCAAAAAAGGAACATAACATTTAAATGTATTCTATTGGTTCTGAAGACATTTTGCCAACAGTTTTTGTAACTGACACTTTGTTAAATATATGATGCTAATATTTCATACATTTCAGTAAAAATTTATGGGTAGGAATATGTTGATTTATTATTTCTCAAGAAAAAGGTGATTCATCACATCCATCATTCTGTTAATCATTAGGTGTTATTTCTAAGTTACTATGTAAAGCCATCTTTCATGAAACATGAAGAAAAGGTGCTGGAAGAAAATAGGACAGTGAAAATTTTTAAGGTTTATTTATTTTTCACAATTAAAATTTCTTCTTTTTTCAAACGGATAAAATAGTATCTTTAAGCATTAGAACGTGTCCTAGCTCAAGACTGTGATAACTGTAAACATTCCCCAAATATGTCATAGGAAGAAGTGTAATATGTTCCTATTGTTACAATATTTAAAAGAAATGAAAAAAGGAAAAACTGCAATTGTGTAAAATGGCATGTAAGTGAATTTAGGAAACAAATCACTGATCCCTTATAGCATTTTAATTGTATTTTAAAGGAATGTTATCTGTTTATTCTAGTGATAAGAGACTATCTTGTTTCCTTTTTTCACTGACAATTATTTACAGCTATTGAGGATAACAGGTCTATATTGTTTAGTAAGATGCTACCATAAGAATGCTCCAAAATTATACTTATTCTGGGGACACATTTTTTGACTAGTAAGAATATGAATCAAAAAATAATTTCTTTGTTGATGGTTATGTTTTACTGTTAGGAAACTGACAGGGAGTTTATTTCTCTCTCTCTGTGTGTGTGTGTGTGTGTGTGTTTATTGAAATATGATGTCTATAAAGTAAACCTAGACTTTAACTAGGAGAGAAACTGAGTATAAATTGTCCACTCTGGACTCTACATTTATGACTGGTAGGCTGGTGCAATATAGTTAGAAGCAGGTTTCCATTTTTGAAAAGTTATATTATCTAGTCACCATGACGACAAAACTGAAGTACTATAGCAAGCCACAGAAAAATTACTGCCTTGAAAATAGGAAAGGTGGCTTCTTAAAGTAGTTGGAAGCTTTGTAAATATTTACTTCATGAAAACGCCACTTTTACTAACAATCTAAAGGTATTTAGTGAAAAATAGGAATCTTTTCATTATCAAATAAGACGGTTCAGACTGAGATGCTGCTAACAATGAGAAGTCTGAAATGAAAAGCAAGAGTATACACAGTCTTTAAAAAGCAATTCTCCTCTGGGACCCCTTGTTGTCCCTTCACATCTACCTATTATTAGAGAATTTGTGTTGACCTATTTAATTTTAGACCTTCCACCTCTTTGTCAAATCTGGTTGAGATCAGCTTGCCTAAGTCCTGCTGTTGTCCTGCAGCTGAGGAGTGTGTGACATGACAGCTGGTGGATTTGCATATTTTTCTCTTATTGGCTGAGGAAACTGCCAAGGCAGTGAAATACTCCAAGACAGACATAGATTTTAGATGCTTCCTCATTTTGAAAACTAGGAACATTTCTATGTGTTTAGAGAGCATCTGCTGAACCTCAGACACTACACATTATCATGGTGCTTTATTTTCACCTAACATGAGCAGAAGTTAAGAATAATCTAGAATGTACTCCTATGGACATAATGCTAGCAGATTAAAAACCCCTCAATTCTAATTGTGTTTAGAGGCTTTGGTATTTGGTGGGATTTTTTTAAGTCCCATAACCACATGATCAATCCAGGTGATTTAAAATCAATGCCAAACCCAGACAAAGGCTGCAGTAAACAGCTCTCTATCTGCTTCATGGAAAAAGGTGAAAAATTAGAAAAGAAGCTCTTCTTTCAGTGAGATGCCTAAACCATGTGAAAATAGCTCAAGCTCATGAGCCTTCCTGTATTTCCTTGATGAAAATTTTCCTTGATGAAAATTCCAAAACTGAATCTACACCCCCCCTCCCAAAAATGAAGAAAAAGCCTCTAACAATTGTGGGAGTTAATTCTGATACCTTTGCTAATATGAAAAGGAAGCCTTTGTTGTGAAACGAATAACGCTCCCTCCTTGGCAAAACAGATATGCTCATTAATCCTGTAAGCATAATTTCTTTTAAGAATATTCAGAAGCTGGGTGCCTTTGAAATCCACCAAATTTTAAAGTAATGTGTGTCCTTGAAATCCCTGGACAAGCAGCCCTATTTAAAGTCAGATACGGGCTTTTGGCACAAACCTAGGATTTCAGGTTTGTCTCAATGGTCCCTTCATTACTTTCATCAGCACAGACCTTAATGCCCCTTGGATTTGGGGGGTTAACATTAAATTGATATTAAAATGGTTCAGAATAATAGTGTTAACACTGATCAGTATACAATGTGCGGAGTATTTTTTTTCATGGCATATCCAAAATCATATCTTTCACATCTCTTTTTAAACCCTTCCCTATCACTGAGGGTTTTACCTTCGTAAACCATGGGTCAGTTGTTCTCCTGCAGTAGTGAAATATCCTACAGCACATGTAACAACAGACATCTTAAAAGCAAAACTCTCTTCTATCTCTTCTCTTACTTTTCAAGCTAAGCAGGTCTCAACTGGCCTGCCTTCCTACTTAGTCCACTGCTGCCAGGCCTTTACCTCACTACTGCACAGAGCTTGCTTTTGTAAAGTCACCAGTGACCTTCTTTGCCAAATCTGATGGACTTCTCATAATTTTTATCTTACTTGACCTTTTGGCAGCATTTCTTCCATGAGACACTCCTCTTTGAGTATCTATGGCACCACCATATTCTGACTTTTCTCATGCCTTCAAACCATCCACTCTCCCATTGTTGACAGATGCATCTCTCCATCTTATCTCTAAACACTGAAGTTTTTCAGGGCTTTGTCCCAGCCCTATTTTCTTCTCACTCTACATTTATCTGTTGCCATAGCTCTAAATACATCAACAAGCCAATGATATCTAAATTTTTATGTCGAGCACAGACATGTCTGTGCTCCAGAGCCATGCATATAGCTAAATACTTGGCATCTCCACATGTATATAGCTGAATACTTGTTAGGTATCTCAGAGCTAACATCAAAAACTGAACTATTAATTTTCTTCTACTCTTTATTCCACAAATTGCTCCTCTTCCAACGTTTCCCATCTATTCAGCTCCTCATGCCCAAAACTGGGAATTATCCTCAAAACTTCATTCTCTCTTAATTACCATACCAAAGTCATCACAAGTTCAGTCAATTTTACCTTTAGGCTTTATCTTAAATTGGTTCATTTCTCCCAATTTTCACTGTCTTCATAACGGTCAAGGCTACTCTCATCTCTAACCTGGAGTACTTCTGGAATAGCCTGAAACCAGTCTCCCCATTTCTACTTTTGTCTTGCTGAATCTATTCCCCACACAGCAGCAAAAATGATCTTTATAAAAGGGTAGATCAGATAATGTAACTTGCTCAGAACCCTTCATGATTTCTCACTGCACTGAGGATAATATCAAAATTCCTCATCCTGACTGGCGAGGGCCTCTGGTGAGCTGGCTGTGGCCCATCTGTCTGTCTTGTGTCAGGTTCCCTTTCCTCCCATTCACTCCATTCAGTTCCTCAAGGACCCTAAGATCTTCCTCACCTCAGGGCCTTTGCACATGCTCTTCTCTCCCATCCACTTGATGTCTCCGTAACCCTTACTCATTACACATAGCTTTGAGTTAGATGTCACTTTCTTACAAGGTTGGACATCATCCTTTTAGTTCTCCCTGTTTCATACTTTTTCACCACACTTTATACTTTTCTTCATAGTATTGATTGCAAAATGTAATAATGTGTTTCTTTGAGTAATTATTTGCTTAACTTCTTTAGCCTGCAAGCTCCATGAAGGTAGTCAGCACTACCTGTCTTGCTAACCATTCTATATCACTGCCTGACATAGAACCCAGCGCACACACCTGCTCACCAACATGTGTTAAATGAATGAGTGGATGAACGAGCTCAGCCTTGTAAAATCACACTCCATATGTCTTGGGCTTCTACACAAGGCTCTGCACCACTGCCAGAGCGTCTGGTATGCAAATGCAATCTGGGGGTGCTAGCCACAGCTTGTGGATGGGGATCAACAGTCCCTCTGCAGGGGCTGTTCTAAGAAGCCCCTTTGTATTAAAAATATGGCTGAGGGAAAGAGGATAGCTCAGAATTCCCAAACAGTCTAAGTCTCTAAAATGGGAGCACCCAGGAACCAACCTGAACCTCCTCTATGTCTCATCATGACCTAAAGCCAGAAAAGAGCTCTCTGGTAGAGCCTAACCTGAGTCCCTACTTTTGCTCTGGAGCATGTGTAATTGCCATTGTGGGTAGAGGACACTTAGAGGAGAGCTCAGAATGGCCTGTGGCTTTGGCAGAAAAAAGGCTATGGCTGCTGGTTAAGGAAGTCTCTGGTTGCTCTACCATAAAACCATGGTGCATAATTTCTTTTAGTATATCATTAAGGATATAGAAACAAACTAAATGCTTAGTATTTTCCCAACATATAGAAATGGCTAATATCTTGGTAATTTCACCGGATTTACCACTTGGAAAAGTAAGGCAGCTAAAAGCGTTCTTCTAATTATCTCCATAGAGGAGGCATTAGTTTCCTCATAATAATTAAATAGAAATATATTACTTCAATAGTGTGTAGCACTAGCCTAGTAGCTAATAGGTGGTAAATACTATTTGTTAAATTTAGAAATTATTTCATGGATACTGCAGCAAAAGAAGAGAGTCTACCAAATTGTGAGAGAGATCCAGAGATAGGGGCATCCTGAATTCTGTGTTGATCTGAGTAGCTGGAGAAAATGTCCCTGTTCGGAGCAAAGCTACAAAGGGTTAACAAGATATTGGTGACTTCCTTAAGCACATTTTCTATTAGCGATTTTATCAGATAGAGGCTCCCTCCGGTTGTAATTTGAAGAACTGAAAAGACATCAAAAAGGGCACTGGTTGACAGAAAAGGAGGCTGTATGTGTCTTCAACAGTAGGGACTTAAAATTCTGGCTGGGTGGTTTAGCATAATGTCACAGGAAAATTCTCAAATATAACACAGAAATCTAGGGATCCTAGCCCTAACTCAGCTCAGGACAGTGAGAGAAATTTCTGGGTAGAAAGGAATAACTAAAACCTTATTAACTAAAATGTTATGATTTTAGGTAATATTTCAAAGCAAATATAGGAGTATATAGACTGCAAATATCTATACTTATACATATTAATAACCCATATATAGGCAAAAATCATTGTTTGCGGGAATATCATAGGTTTTCCCCCTGTAAACCTTTCTTCAAGGCTGTTGCTACATTGCCTTTTCAATAATAATAAAAAAATCAAATTCCACTCATCTTAAAGTTCCATTTCAGCCTATATGATTCTAGATCTCAAGCAAATGATTTTTCCTTATTTTTAAATTATTTGATTTTATAGGCCTTGGGGACTGAAATATTAATTCACACATTATTTGTTCCTCATACAGTATGTTATTTTATTCCGTAAACTCAGAGTTTCCAAATCCAGCCTGCCTTAGAATTACATGTGGGCATGCTATAAAAACGTAGATACCTGTGTCCCTGCATTAAAGATTCTGAATTAAAGACCTCAGGATGTCTGAGGAAGGAGGAGTCTATTTTGAAATTTCCTACATGATTCTGATATGTCACCTGGTTTGGAAAGAACAATGCTAAATGGCAATGCCCAGTGAATTTATATAAAAGGAACTCCTAGACAGATGGAAACATCCATGGAGAACTAAACACACATACATCATCAGATAAAGGAAATACTGGGTTTGTATTACAGTTAATGATTATTTCCCCTTGAATGGGCTTTGCAATTTTCAAAAGCCCTTTCACATACCTACTTCTAGAAGGCATCTCACCTTTCTCTTCTCACTCTCTTTTTGCAAAAATAAGGATGTTGGACGAAACTATTTCCTTTAGCCTAAAAATACAGTCTTGTGTCTGATATATAGTAGCACTCAATAAATGTTTCTTAAATCAATGAATGCATGCATGGTTACCACTAAAAGCCATGCAGAGTACATTGGGGGACAGTGACAGGTTTTTTAAAAAATTGTCTTATCCCTAATAAACTTGGGCTCAGAGAAGTTAAACAACAAACTTAGTAAATGGGTATACAAGTAAATTTTCTGATTCCTCATTTGATGCTATTTCTTTGATGCTAGCATTCTTGTTGAAATTTGTGGATTAGGCTGTGTTGGGTGAAGGACAGTCCACATGCCTGTATTTTGCATTCATACCACTACCAATGAATGACAAACTGCTGTATAGGTATAATGGCATGTAAGTTGTTGCCTTCTTCTTTAACCTCTGTCTACAGTAGAGGCAGTAATTCCAGACGCTTGATATACGTGTCTACAAGTAATAAATCTGTGTGAGTTACTGCTGTGTCCTTGTAGATTTACAACTATAAGTTTTAATTCATCTCTGACAACGCATTTACATAAATTACAGCAACACAGTAACAATGCCATATTGCTGGGACTTTCACCCAGAGAAACTCAGGAGGCTTTAGGCAGCTGGCTTTCTTACTACTATAAAGGGCCACTCTCAGTATATATGAGATAGATGCATTTTACTTATGTAGATGTTTTCTTATATCCACTCTTATATAATGTTTTCATTATATAAATGTTTTCTTGCTCCTGTCATTCCTTTGAAAGTAAACTACGTTTTCAATACCTTTCTCTGCATTAATGAATATTCTAGATTAAGATGATACTTTAAAGCAGGAGCAGAATTACTTAACTAAACATTCAAAGCAATGAATGCAAATTATTTCTAAGCACCTACTTTGTCTACAAGCTGCTTAACAGCTCACTCTAAAGCAGGAACACAGATCAGCTGAGCTGGGAGGGATGTGGGACACTAAGGTTTGCAAGGCCAGCCTCTCCTCTCAGTGCAATGAAGCCATGGGGAAGCGGGCCTTGGCCTCTATGCAGGATGCCAGAATGGATCACAGCCGAATCTTCCAAGGCTTATCCTGCACTCTTCCATCCCAGCTCACAGTTTCAGTAAGAATAAAGGGGACAGCTGAAACTTTTAAAGTAACTTTACTATTAATGTCTAGTTACTTTTAACATGTTTCCTATTGGCAAGCGTTTTGTTCTTAGACCAAGCCAAAAATTCTCTTTCAAATTAACTGGACTGCCCTTTAAAGATGATTATTAATCAACCCACCACCATGATTTATTGAGTAGTCAAAATGTAACAGCCATGAATCTAAATATCTTACATACATTGGCTTGATTAATCTTCAAGAGGATCTAAAATTATTCCTATTTTACAGGCAAAGAAGCTGCTTTAAAGAGAACAAGTCACTTGTTCTGGGTCTCAAGGACAGTAAGTGAAAGGGCAGCTACCCAAACCCAGATCTATTCCAAAGCCTCTGCCATCAACTGTTATTTTCCTGTTGACTTGTCTCAGAGTACTCCATGGCAGATGTCAGCAAGTTTCCTTGAGAAGGCAAATGTTGGTTGCCTTCCTTGGGCCCACCCCTTGTGCTCAGGGAAGGGTGAGGCCCTCTCTTCTCTCAGGAATGAATCTCAGTCAATCATGATAGTTCCATTTTCATTCCAGCAACAGGTTTTTAAATAGGTAAGTGATATGATTTTGGTCAACAAGACAAGAGAAAGGAGTTTTCTTAAAGGGTGTATTTGTTTTAAAGTTCCCCTTTCTGCCTCAGGATGGTATCCTCTGCATAGGTTGCTGGCTTGGTGGCAGCCATGTTGTACCCTGAGGTGGTCCTGCCAAAGAGGCTGAGATGCCGAATAAGCAAAACAGAGTTTCCTGATGGACTCGGGTTTCTGAGAACACCACTGAGTTGCTCACCATACTACCTACCTCTGGATGCTTTGTTGTGTGAAATAATAAATTAATTTAAAGCCTTTTTATGACTATTACTTTGCAGATGAAATACCCTAATTATTAAATCTAACAATTCTATAGTTCTTTTCTTTTAAAAATTCCTGCCCATACCTAAACTAAATCTTTCTGTTGTCTCATGTCAGTCTTTCCCATCAGTCTGTAGCACATCCTTTTTCTCACTATTCTCAGAAAATACAGCTTTTGCTTCTGCATTATAGTATCAATTTCTATTTTTACTTAAGGTATATATTTAACATGCTGTATTTTAAGGTTCATCAAAATCTGCTTGCTATTTGTCATGATTCTTACTCTTTTTCTTCACCCAGCCACCAGTGATGTCAATGAAGCCCTGATCGACTGTGCTGGGATCATTTCCAAAGCCTCCAGGAGCAAACCTTCTTCAATTCAACCTCAACGGTGTGGACAGCACACCGACCTTCCAAAATTGAAGGTCTGATTTTGTTGCTTTCCTGCTTCAAACTCTTCAAGTGGTTTCTCTGAATGTAACGCCAGGCATTCAGCAGAGTATTAATTTATGCACTCAACTTCTGAAGTCAGTCACTAACAATTAAAAATTGGGAGATTTTAAAATAAAAATCCAGATTTTCAGCTTATCTTGAAAAATCTGAAGATCAGGCAACACTAGGTCCACACTTTCACGTGGCACCAAGTGATGGGATCTGAGGCACATCTGATTCCTCTCCATACAGCATGTGCCCTCCGGTGTGCCACAGTCTCCACTCCTCTCAATTCCAATACTGAAGCAAAATATCACTTGGCATTTTGTTCAAGGCTTAACCTGTTGTTTTACAGATGGTAGAATTAAAAACAAAAATATTTCTGGGATGGTACTATCAAAAATGGAAAAACATAAAAACAGAGG
Organism: Gorilla gorilla gorilla; assembly: GCF_029281585.2. Taxonomy (NCBI): domain Eukaryota; kingdom Metazoa; phylum Chordata; class Mammalia; order Primates; family Hominidae; genus Gorilla; species Gorilla gorilla. The sequence continues at coordinate 86,302,284 of NC_073241.2, read as the reverse complement.
GCTGATCTTTTATTAATTTATGCCACCTTCTTCGTCTCTGCAGGCATTGGTGTTTGTCACTGCTGACTCATGACACTCCAAACTATAAAGCAATCTGTCCAGGGGAGGCTTTCCAGAATCTCATTCCTCCTAACCATTAGGCTTGTCCACCTCCTCCTCTATCACACTTTCACACTCCTTTGCAACCTTTGCTTCAGGCATAACAAAAACAAAAATCTTACAGTCCCTGGAATGCACCATCAGCTAAATGATTCTCTGTGCTTCTGCTGATGCTTCATCCTCTCCGGAAAAGTTTTCTTCTCCCATGTCTGCCCACAGAACACCTACTCAGGGATCAACTCAAATATCCCTTTGCCCCACTACCCCCGAGACGGAGTCTTGCTCTGTCGCCCAGGCTGGAGTGCAGTGGCGTGATCTCGGCTCACTGCAACCTCTGCCTCCCGGGTTCAAGCGATTCTCCTGCCTCTGCCTCCTGAGCAGCTGGGATTAGACACCCTCCACCACGCCCGGCTAATTTTTGTATTTTTAGTAGATACGGGGTTTCACCATGTTAGCCAGGGTGGTCTCGAACTCCTGACCCCGTGATCCACCCGCCTCAGCCTCCCAAAGTGCTGGGATTACAGGTGTGAGCCACCACACCCAGTCCAAACATCACCCTTCTGATGAACCTTTTCCTGTTCTTCTCCCCTCCACAGGATTCAGCCTGTCCTCCTCTGTGGACTGTCACATTCTACTGTAGCACTGAAAAGCTTTATTGTACTTATTTGTTTCATCTTTGTCTTTCCTGCCGGATTGTAAATACCTTGCCCACCCAGGTAGTCGTTCCCTTTTGCATTTCATAGTGCCATGTCAATACTTCTAGATATCATATGCTGAAGGTATGATAACACAATCTCTCTTAATTGACTTTCACTTTACTGACTCGTGGGGTTAACCAAGACTCCTATTCCCTCTGTCATATATCCTAACTGGTGCCTAGCACATGAGCAATGCCCGTGGTTGGGAGGCTTCTCTCTGATAATTCCACTCACTATTACTCTAACTAGTTAAGCTCTATGACCTAGAGTTAACCAAAGCTGAATAACGGTAGTGTGTACCTGTAGTACCAGCTACTTGGGAGGATCACTTGAGTCCAGGAGTTCAGGGCTGTAGTGCACTATGATCATGCCTGTGAACAGCCACTGTACTCCAGCTTGGGCAACAAAGTGAGACTCCCATCTCAAAAAAAAAAAAAGCAAGAAAAGCAAAGAAAGGAAAAGGAAAAGGGAAAGGAAAGGAAAGGAAAGGACAAGACAAGACAAGATGAGCTAATGCTAGTTGTGCTTGGCAATGCAGTCGGGTTACATAGGATATATAATTCATACAATAAGAGTGGAAATAGGGCTTTTAAAAAACATATGTGAGATAACTGTAAAAGATGGGAAAAAACACAAAAATCTAGAATTATACTCTGAGAATGCTTTATAAGTATCCATAATTTGTCAGTGCGCTTAAACAGAAAATGGTATGTCTTAGCAAGAAAAATCTTCCAGAACTACAACAATGGACCAACAATGGAGACAAGAGTCTTTGGTCCCACCATAAAAGAGATGGGAAATAAGATTATCTTCATAAAACTTAAAAGGAAATGGTTTAGGACATACATCATTTTATATGATCCTACACTTGAGCAACATTTTTGATGAAGTGACCGAACTTCTGGGGCTGAGGTCCCGGATCCAGGGCTTTAATGGTACCAGGTATGTGCCTCTTCCTCTACTAGACTTGAGGTCTATCTGAAGTTCCATTTGAGACAGGACCTACCAAATCTTGACACAACCCTTGAAATCAGCATCAGCACTCTTTACAACCTATCAGGAATGACAGAGTCATATCCTCATTACATATGTTTTAGAATACTCATGAGTCATATTTGGCAAATTAACTATCAAGATGCCAGGCCTTGTTCTAAATTCTTTATATACTCAGAGTGGATATGAAGAATACAAGGCAGTGAATCCAGAATGAATTCAATGTACTAGGACTCTTCTACCTAGTATTTCCTAATTTTGTGGACTATATATATGTGGAATACACCCCCCCACACACAATATGTATATATATTAGGCATTTATATTTATCTTTTTAGTGTTGAAGAGAAAAAGAGAATGGCTAGATGGGAAAGAATGGCATTAAGAAATATACAAAATAATGTGAATTTTTACTCAAAATAAATTTTAGTCTATCAAATGCTTTTGCAAGGATGTTGAAATGCTTATAACAACTGCTCAGTTTGTAAACAGTAGAACTCTCTGTCTCATCCCATTATAGTTATTACAAAGGATATAATTTATTTTTTCTTGGTGCAAAATTCTTGAATACTGCCATTCAAAGTGTAACACAGGTATAAGAAGTACTCATGGCCGGGCGCGGTGGCTCACGCCTGTAATCCCAGCACTTTGGTAGGATGAGGTGGGCGGATCACTTGATCACTTGAGGTCAGGAGTTTGAGACCAGCCTGGCCAACATGGTGAAACCCCGTCTCCACTAAAAATACAAAGAAAAATTAGCTGGGCGTGGCGGCACACACCTGTAATCCCAGCTACATAGGCAGCTGAGGCAGGAGAATCCCTTGAACCCAGGAAACAGAGGTTGCGGTGAGCCGAGATTGCACCACTGCACTCCAGCCTGGGTGACAGAGTGAGACTTTGTCTAAAAACAAAACACAACACAAAAAAACAAAACAAAACCAAAAAACAACCAAGAAGTACTTGTGAGTGGTGGGATAAATAACAGAGAAATACTCCTCCACACGGTCAGTTAAAACTATTCTTTAAAAAATTTTAAACTTTCAGAATAAATGATGGTCTAATTTCAGGCATTGCTCTGGATATCTGTTTCTCTACCTAGAAGTTTTTCTCTAAATAGCATTTCACTTTTAAAACTAGTAGCTTGTTAGGCAATTCTTCAATGCAGTGTCAGGAAGCCACTGTCTTCTCCAACCATTCATCTTATGATCACCCCTGATGCCATATTTCTGGTTGTTGCTCCAGAATGTCACAGAAAACACCTGCCATAAAACCAGCTGCTGAAAAGAGCAGGAAGAAAATACCTAAAATGTCACTGTCTAAGTACTGTAGTCAATTCTCACTGCAATTTTTGCAATCACCACATAAGTGCCCTTGATGTATAAGCGTTATAGACTTCTGCTCAGTGAAAACTGTGCCCGAAGCTCAAAATTCTGCCTCAAAGAAACATCAGTCTTACTGTCCACAAGATCCCTAAGGTCCACTGCTCCTCCTAACTAGAAGTAAAATCTTTGTTATTTTTAGAGAGAAGAACACATTGTTTTCCAAACTTCCATTAATACAGGTGTGTTTGCTGACATTTCTGTTTAGACTTGAATATCAGCTTTCTTTTGCTATCTAGTGTCTTAGAGTGCTTGACAGAATTAAATCTGTCATAGAAGATTACATTGGCTCATTTTCATTAAATGCTTTAAATCACACACTGAAGACATTTTCATACCTTGCTAAGTCCCCTTTCCCCCAAAATATAATTTTAGCTAATAGAAAATGTCAGCATTCAGTTATTTAATACTTTGCTAATACTATGTAACTTTGTTTACAACATCTATATTACTGATTTAGCATGTAATAAATCACAGATAAGAAAGGTCTCTGCTTATCTATTGAAATAACTGTTTCTCACTTAAGATTTGTGAAATTCCCCATATTACGCTGATTTGAAAATTGCTGTAATATGGACCGTTCACACACATCAGGGGACACATTTCTGATATTTCTGATAAGCATGCTTTCCCTGTGTTTTCTTGGTTCTCTGGGCTTTGCATATGTTATACCTTCTGCCTGGAATAATGTCCCTTGCCCTTCCCCTCCTTTGCCTAACTCCTAATTGTTAATTGCTCAGTTCAGATATCCTCTCCTTCAGGAAGCCCTTCCTAACCAATCCTCCCCAGACCCTAAACAAATCTGGGGTAGTGCTCTTCTTGCTTTCTCCCCTCACTCCAGGCTGCCCTCCTTGAAAGGTTGTGCACGGCACTTCAATTATGGATGTATATCTGCCTTCTATACCAAATTATGTTCCCTGAGGGTAGGAAGAGTTCATATTTACTTTTTGATCTCTTGCCTATAATACAGTGTCTGGCACACATAGGAGCCATCATAAGTTTGTTTTATAAACAAAATGAATAATAAATCATGAATAAATGGAGAAACAATCTGCTGTCTAAGATGACAAATACAGGAGGCAAAACAGGCCAATAGTGGGGGTGTTGCTTTTTTTTTTTTTTTTGGAGACAGAATTTCGCTCTTGTCGCTCAGGCTGGAGTGCAGTGGTGCGATCTCGGCTCACTGCAAACTGCAACTTCCGTCTCCCGGGTTCAAATGATTCTCTTGCCTCAGCCTCCTGAGTAGCTGGGATTACAGGCATCTGTCACCATGCCCAGCTAATTTTTGTATTTTTAGTAGAGATAGGGTTTCACCACGCTGGCCAGGCTGGTCTCGAACTCCTGACCTCAGGTGATCTGCCTGCCTTGGCCTCCCAAAGTGCTGGGATTACTGGTGCGAGCCACTGCGCCCAGCTGGGAGCTCCATTTTTTATGAGAATACCCACAGTTCAAAAGTCTTTCCATTATTCACAGTTGCTTATAAACTATTTGTGAAACAGCATCAGAGCATTCTGATAATAAAATGCACAAATCTTTTCACTTAGCAGTGCTCATCCAGAATTTACCCTAAAAAACCAAATATTCATAAAAGTTATATAAATAAGGATTTCTAGGGCAGTGAAACTATACTGGATGATACAATAATGGGTGAATACATGTCATTATATATTTGCCCACACCCATAGAATGCACAACACGGAGAGTGAACCCTAATGTACTCCTGGTGACAATGTGTCAGTATAAGTTCATCAGTTGTAACAAATGTCCCACTCGCGCAGGGGATGCTGATCATGGGGGAGGCTATGCATGCGTGGGAGCAGAGGTATATGGAAAATCTCTGTACCTTCTGCTGAATTTTGCTGTGAACCTAAAACTGTTCTAAAAAAGTCTGTTAAATAAATTTTAATCAGTTGACTCAGAAGGAGCCTAATATGGCAGTAATGTTAAAAGCAATATTTATTTTATAATACATTTTTTTTAAATATTGAAGAACAAAATATCAGTAGGACAACAGATTAATGTGCTGGAAAAAAATCAGGATAGACAAAGTGACAATTATTAAGCACAGATGAATGAGGACAGATCAGTAAGTATAATCTTGAATGTTGTATTCATTCTACTACTAGTTCAAATAGTCCTGGGGGAAAAAAAACAGCAAAAAAAAAAAAAAAAAAAAAAAAACCAAAAAAAATCCTAAGAAAGCAATTTCAACAGATCTAGCCAGTACGAAGTAGTGTATCCTGCAGCAGGAGGGAGCAGAATAGGGTGAGCTGATTTAATCTTATTTAAACCGATGGTTAAATAATAATTAGGATAGCTAACATTTTTTGATATTTATTTTACATATATTTATAACAGAATGCTAGAAGTGTTATTATGTCCATTTTATAGATGAATAAAGAAGTACAGGAGTTTAACTGCCTTGCTCAAAGCCACAAAACTAAGAAGAAGCTGAGGAAGGACTTGAATTCAGGCAGCTCAGTTTCAGAATCTACTCTATTAACTACGCAACCACACTGCCTTCTCTAGTAAGAAAGACGAAATAAATAGCCTAGTAATTGAATTTAGAGATCACATTAAATATGGCATATTATAAACACCAACAATAAGATAATTATTTTGAGCAACAAATATGAATACAAATAAAGAGCCTGAGAGGGCTGTGTAACTTACAAGGGGTATAAGTAATACAAAGGGCAGGAAAAATTAATTTCAATAGAAGCATTAATGAAAACATTAACAAACACAGAGCCAACACTCATTATTTTAATGTGGACTGTCTTCAGCATTTTTGTTTGCCAGGAGTGCTTCACCTATTAGTATAGAGTAACTGTATTTACTCGGTGAGACATTTCAATATAATATAAAGATAAATGTAACTGGAACCAGGCATCTCCTGAAATCCTTACTGTGTTTGTAATAAATCATCCAACAGATATTTCTGAATGCTTCCTGTGTAACCTGGGGAAGGAGGACAGGGAATGACAGCGAATGGGGTTATTGAATGAAACAGCTCATAGGAGGAGGGGATTATGTATGATGATCAAAACCAGAATCTCAAAGGTCTTGAGGAAAGGCCAAGAGCCTAATTTAGGCTGTCAGCAGACAGAAAAGGTAGATTTCAGGTATACCATTAAAGAAAAGTTAACTGAACTTAGTAACTGGATATGGACAGGTTCGAAGGAGAGGCAACATGACTTGTGGTGCCATATTATTATGCCAGTTATAAGAAAAGGCAGGTTAGAAAGGATGCTGGTAGAAAGTATGGGCTAGAGAGATTGTCTGACACATTGAATTTGAGACAAAAGATATCCAAATGGAAATGTCTAGCAGATTGTTAAAAGTCATGGAGCTGGAGTTTAGGCGGTGCCCTGGCTGGAGACCTGATTTGTCTTACCTGCTTACAGGGAATAATCAGTATCAATAATAATGTATGGATTTTCAGCCAAAGTCAGGAAAAAGAATAGATGAAAGGAGAAATCTGTATCCTGGGCAGTAGAGTGATAAGAATTAACATTAAGGTCCTCTAAGAGATTAGGAAATCCAGTAAATGAGATAGTTGCAAACCAAGGCAGGTGACAGTGCTATGGAAGTCAGGGGAAGATAGAATTTGAGAGAGAGGGAAGTCAGTTGTATTAAGCCATGCCAAGGATGTGTGTGGTTTCAGTGGCTCGGTAAAGGTGGAAGCTAGAAGGTGTGGGGTGGAGGGGGTGCTGTAGGCTGCGTGACAAGGCACATGTTAACGTTCCAGAATTTACCTCCTGCTCTATACGGGATTACAGTTAGACCACAGTCGCCATAGTGCTGTAGATATCATCAATCTTTGCTTCTATTTTATTTCTTTCATTATCTGGCCTATGTCAGGCCTGTAATGGTTTAATACAGAAATATAGATAGATCTTTTATGATTCATAAGAAAGGTTTTTCTATGCTTTTTCTGAAAAGATATCCTATTCTCTCTACACAGAAACACCAATTTGATGACATGATTCTGAAATACTGAAATATAACTATACCCAAACTAATATATTTGATATAATTACAGCACAGTTTGTTTTGGTTTACCATGTCATATTATATTTTTAAAGTTTTTTTTTTATTCTAAAGCCTCAGAGTTTTTTAGTTGAACAACATGCATTGCGTTGTGCATCTACTATATACCAGGCACTAGACAACAGGAAGCTTTAAGAACAGGTTCTTTAAGGAACTTAAAACTTTTCAATAGTAAAGTTATTTAAATAATTTGATATAGAGAAGTCTTCAGCTACACTTTCTTTCTCTATACATCATTGCTTTTTTTTTTTTTTTGGTAGCCCTTCACCAAAGTATGAGAAGAAAGTAAATGCCTACATCTACCAAAGTGGATGACGCCTCCAAGTGACATAGTACAGTCTGTCCATGGTTTTCTCACCCTTGGATTCAATCAACTGCTGATGGAAAATATTTGGAGGCAAAATGGATGGCTGCATCTGCATTTAATGTGTATAGACTTTTTTTTTGTCATTATTCCCTAACCAATACAGTATAACTATTTATATAACATTTACATAGTATTAGATGTTACAAGTAATCTAGAGGTGATTTAAAGTATATGAGAGGATGTGCTTTTGTTATATGTAAATGCCTCACCATTTTATATCAGGGACTTGAGCATCCATGGATTTTGGTATCCCAGGGTGGCCTAGAGCCAATTCCCTGTGGATACTCCACCAAGGGATGACTGTACAAACTTCACGAGGAAAGCTAGTTAACACGAGCCTAAGAGAATCTCGCAAAGAACGAGCAGTTATTACAAAGAATGCATTCGAAAAGGATTAGAAATCAGTGAGATATGATATCAAGTCTGCCAAACCAAAGGCAAATATTGCTAGAGGGAAGATTTTCATTGCTGACTTAACCAAACACATGCCTGGATTGCTAAGGAGTCAGGGACCCTAATTCATCTGCTTAGCAAGAGCACAGCCTATCAAACAAAATTTAAGCACTTCTTCATAGGGAGTTAGATACTTTAAAAAAAAAAATTAAGTAAAATTCCAGTCAGGTATATTCCTAAATTGCTGGCGGTTCCCAAGTAAAAGCACAGTCAGCAGCACAGCAGGACCTTAACTACTGAATTGCATCAAAGTTTCTGATCTCCATAATCAGTAGAGACTCAGCTACCACCACAGGCAAGAACAGCCTGCAGAAAGGAAACCTTCACACGGCCTAAGGCAGTGCTGCTTCAACTTTTCCACCCAAGCGCTCCCTATTGAGCAGGGTGAACTCCTGGCCCTAGCACCTACAAAAGCCTAGATGTCTCCAGTTTAATCTGTAAAATTTCCTACAATTAATGGAATTTAATTGTAATGCAATATATTTCCAATTTTATTTTAATATAATAATCGCCAACATTTACTGAATGCTAACTACTTGGCTGGTGCTAAGAATTTTACCTAAGTTACCATTTTGACTTCTGACACAGACTCTCTCCTTTGACCAAAACCTTCATCAGGCTCCTCTGAGTTCACTGCTTGACTAGGCCTGAACTTGGGCTTCCCTCTCTGTCCTTCTTGAATCCAGTTTGAACAAGAATCCTAAGTCAGTTAGAAGGAAATCTCCCTGGGCATCTGACCATACCTCCAATATCTTAATCCCCTGGCCTGCCTTCAGCAAGAATCCTGTCTAGTCAGCTTAGCCAGAAACCCCGTATCCTTGATGTTTCTTTGTAGTACAGTTGACTCTTGAAGAATGCAGGGGTAAGGGGTGCCAACTCCCTCAGAGTTAAAAGTCAACATGTAACTTTTGACTTTCCCCAAATTTGACTACTTATAGAGTACTAGAAGACTAGAAGCCTTAACCAATAAGTTGACACAAACCAGTCATTTGACACATATTTTGTATGTTATATGTGTTATATACTGTATTCTTACAATTAAGCTAGAGAAAAGAAAATATTAAAATCATAAAGAAGAGAAAATCTATTTACTCTTCATCAAGTGGAAATGGGTCATCATAAAGGCCTTCATCCTCCTCAACTTCATGTTGAATAGGCAGAGGAGGAGGATGAAGAAGAGGGGTTGGTCTTGCTGTCTCAGGGGTGGCAGAGGGAGAAGAGGTGAAGGAGGTGTAAGAGGGGGCAGGAGAGGCAAGGCACACTTGACGTAACTTTTATTGAAAAAAATCCACGTATAGGTGAACCCGCACAGTCCAAACCCTTGTTCAAGGGTCAGCTGCAATTTTCCATGCACTGACCCCACCCTGCTCCTTGGTTATAAATCCCCGATTGCCCCTGTAGGAGCTGGAGTCTCTCCCTCACTGCAAGACCCCATTGTAGCGGTCACCATGCCCACCACCATGTCTGCCTTTGATAAAGTCTGCTTTACCATGTTTGTTAACAAGTATGTAGACAGATTTCTCTTTAACACTTCTAACAATAATAGATATTATTTCTGTTACGATTTTACAAATCAGGAAGCTTCAGCTTACAGAAGTTAATAAACTATTCCAAGGATACAAAGTTAATTATATTAATCTTATATCAATATAATTATATAAATAATCATTAACATAGAGATGGAGTTCAACCCCACACAAATTTCTAGTTATCCTTATCCTCTATATTATACTATAATGTTTTAAATCACTTTTAAAGTAGTTGACTCTTCCTCCTCAATTAGCAAACCCTTTCTGTTAAGGGCCAGATAATATTTTAGGCTTGTGGACCACAAAACAGTTTTTGCCAGTGACAACTACTCAATTCTGACATTGTAGTAGACAATATATAAACGAATGTGTGTGCCTGTGTTCGAATAAAACTTTATTTACTAAAACAAGTGGCAGGCTAGCTTCAGGCCATAGTTTGTCACCCCTTGATATAAGGACAATTCATATTTCAGGCCAACATGCCATACTTATCCTGTGGTTTTGCATAATCTGTTTGGGAATAACAGATCTAAAAAAAAAAACAGATTAAAAAAAAAAAAAAACGCAGAAGTCAATACCAAAAGGTAAAGGAAAAGGATTTAATTTTTCCTTTATCTTTTACCAACCAATCTCACAATGACAACAGGGGACATATATGACCCTTCAGTCTCTCAGTCATGGGTTCTCTGACCCCACTGGGCCTCTTCTCAGCCTCAGGATCCTTTCTTGCCTTTCAGTGTGATTCCCCCAATCTAAGTGATCATGTCTTATTTTTCCATCCAACTGGGACCATAACCCTACAGCCAAGTGAATTTTCTAGTTATCCCTTTATATGTATTTTTATGTGATATCGCTGTGTCTTTGTTCATACTAAAAAAAATTGTCCCACACCCTCTGTTAACTGATTCCAACAGATTCTTTAAGAAATGCTTAATTGCATTCTTAGTTCAAAATGATCCTTTGATTCACCTATAATACATCATTTCTGAACATGCTACCCATACTATGAATCTTGTTTCAAATGTTGGCTCATTTTTTTCCAAATATTATAATGCTAGTAAAATAAAAGAACTAAGAGAATAGCTTAAGAGTTCAGTGTCGCTGGATATAACTGGTAACTGACAAAAGTAATGACTGACGTTAGAGATTTAGCCTTGTTTTCACGTTCTGAATGATGAGAGGAAGGTGCAGCCTTCCCTTTCATACAGAAGTGGAAGGTAAAGGTTATTCAATAATTTGGGTTGGTAACTTTGGGTATCAAAATCAAGAAGATGAGGTAGGAAAAAATTATGGGGACACTAAAATGTCTAAATAGGCTGGATGCAGTGGCTCATGCCTGTAGTCCCAGCACTTTGGGAGGCTGAAGTGGGCAGATCACTTGAGGTCACAAGTTTGAGATCAGCCTGGCCAACATGATGAGACCCCATCTCTACTAAAAATACAAAAAAATTAGCCAGGTGTGGTGGTGTGCGCCTGTAATCCCAACTACTCGGGAGGCTGAAGTGAGAATCACTTGAACTGAGAATTGCTTGAACCCTCAAGGAAGAGGTTGCAGTGAGCCAAGATCACGCCACTGTACTCTAGCCTGGGCAACAGACAGACACTCCATCCCAAAAACAAACAAAACACAAATAAGATGCCTAAATATACTAAAATGATATACATAAAATGGCATATGAATGACATTACATATTCTTGTTAAGAATGTCTTTTTGATAAGTGTTTCTCAAGTATTTTAATTGAAAAAGATAAGATATTCAAAATTTTTTTTTTTTTTTGCATGTTACCAAGATCTTCACTGAGACCACTTAGTAGGAAGAAAAATACAGAAATATACCCTGAAGTACAACTTTGTCCTTTCTCATTAATTCTTCCTAATAGCTGTTGTTCTCTCACTCATCTTGGGGTCGCCTCACAGTGCTCACACTGCCTCTCTCTTCCTCTGCTGATGGCAGCTGTGTCTTATGTGGTAACAAAGAGTCCTCTCTGTGATCTCCTCACTTCATTTTTAAAGAAGCCTGACAAGGTCGCCTTGTTCTTTTTTTTTTTTTTCTTTACCTGGTAGATGCTTGTGGTTTATTTCTCTCAAATTTACTAGCAGTAATATACTCCAGTTTTAAAAACTGTCTTAACAAAAGAGAATCTGAAAATGCTATCTGAAGAACCTGTCTCTCTTATGAAAGGATCTTATAAATAACATGCAATTTAACTTTTAAACAAGTATTCAGAGTGTTTTCATTGTTCTCAGTGAAGGCCCACAGTAGAAGAATATGGTGGGGAGTTAATGTCTTAAAAAAATCACAAACAAAATTTGACAGTTAAACAAGTATGGCAAATAGTGCATATTTGATGCACGCCCAGAAAATGCACAATGCACATTCACACATTAGAGACTTTGAGAAGGTCTGAACAAAGGAAGCTGTTTAACATTCCAACAGTAGCCCCTAAACTTGTCTGACCCCTGAAATTTTTACCCCCAACACCTCAACACCTGTCACCATCTCTTAGAACTACTTCATGGAAAGAAGCCAGACTTTTAGATAATTAATTAATAGTTCATTAAATTTAACAGACAGTTTAACATTTTAGCTACATCCTTATGAATTTCTTCCTATCCTTCTGGAAATTCCTGATACGATAATATGGAATATATCCACATTAATAAATGCTACAAAGAAATACAAGAAGCTATGACTTGGAACTATTTACCAATGCAACATTATAAATTTACCATGATCATGGTGGAGCCTAACCCCGATTTTGTGAAGTAACAGTGCGACTCTGGGATAAAGTGATTTAAGGCTATGTTTCAATTCCTTTACATCTAAAGTGGGGTTAGATTTGCCCTCTCTTCCCAACTGGTATATATTGAGAATCAGGTGATCAAGATCAGGAACTAAATCAATAATTTTTCACAAACAGTGAAGTGTTATAAAAGCATAAAGTGCTATAAAAGTATAAAAAGTAGTATTTCAAGTACAGCACCTATTTCCTTTTCACAGAACTATAATAAATGCTGTTGTGATTTCTTCTTTTTTGAACTCTGACTAGATAACTGTCTTATAATTGTGAAATACCTCATTTTGCTTAGAGAAAATTAATTTTTGTTCAATCATTATATCATAATAACATATCATCAAACTTTTCAGAAAACACATGGCAAAAATAAGATCAGAAAACTCGGTTTAAAACAAGAAAAGATGTATTGCAAAATAGTTTGTTAGCAGTGCCACCTTACTCTGGGATCTCTTATGAACTCTTCTGTGGCAACCCTTCAGTCCCAGTGAATGAAGACAGTAGGGCTCTATATTGTGTGCGTCCTTCATTAAACTATTGATCCCTTTAGCACTATCCATAATGTTCCAGCAGCTCAGTACGGCAACTGGTGAAGTGCTAGTCTCTCTCTCCTTTCAATAACTTCCACGCTTTATGGAGAGGAAGTCCCAATGATTTATTTACCTGACATTTTCCAGTCCGGATGTCGTACAGGGCCACTGAACCATGGCGAGCTCCAACTGCTATTCTGTGATTCCGCTCATAATAGCTGACCATGTAGAACCTGAGTTGAACATTTTAACAACAAAAACAAAAACAAGAAGCCAGGTGAGATGACCTGCACTTGGAAGTGGATGGCAACATTTCAAAGGTTAAAGCTAGCTCTGATATATATTTTGAAATAAATATATCCGTAATAAATATATTAAGATTTTTCAAAAATGTTTCATTTTAGTAATTCTTGAAAATTAGCTGAAAGAAAAATGATGTAGAATATCACTTTGGCCTCTTAATAATTATTTTCAACAGAAACAACTTACAATCACAAGCACCCTCGAATTTTTGAAACAAGAAATAAGGGCCAAATAAAAAAAAATTAAATATGAAAATCCAGTTTTGCTACAGTGACTACTATGTAAATAGTTCTATTTGAGCAGAAATGGAAAAGATGAAAAGACTTACGTATTCCATGTAATTATGTTCTCCTGGTTTATTATAGTATTAAAGAGTAAAATACACTTTCTGGCAGAACAATCATAAAAAGACTACATAAAATTTATGCCTAAGTTCATATCAGTAGTTTAGAATAAAATTAGAAAACTATCCACCAGAAAAAGTTATCCTGTCAAGTTCCCTTGATTTCCCATGTTTACCAGCTTATCTAATGATAGCTGTGGCTTTTAGCAGTGTGAATAAGCATATTTGGTACTTATATTGCATTGCATAAAAATAGGATTTAGCAAGGATGGTTTGAACATTGTAAGAGACTGATTTATTATTTATTTTTATTTTTCCAGATTAATTTTCATGATGAGGTTAAGTATTTGAATTCCTTGTCTGTGCATTGCCATACTGATTTCACGTCTACATGGCTGAGGCCTGAAGGTAAGAATGAAAATTATGAGAAGTATAAATAAGGTATAATTTTATATCTGCGAATAGTTTCAAATATACCTTTCCATTATCTAGTCCTATTGTCTCAGTGTGAGTTGCCCAGATGAACAAGTGGCCTACCCTAGATATTTAGGAGGATTTTGCATCAATTCTATTACACGTTCTTTGTCTTTTCCCCTTGGGTTCCATAATACCAAACTAACTTTTCTGTTAATATTTATATTTTACAAGGGGGGAGGAGGAGGCAAAACATGACAGAAAAAAAAATCTCATTTCTCTAATGCTTTCCTGAGGTAGATATACCAGGGCATGGGACAGCATTTCTGATATTCTAGTAATAGAGGCTGAGAGAGACAAGATATTTGAATGTGGGAGCATTCTGACACCAGGGATATTCTGACAAAGCCATTTGGCATTAGCAGACACTATGACATTCATATATATTTCATAAATCTGGAAAACAAACCATTAAATTTTTAAACTTTTGTTACTTATTACCAAGTAATACACTGAACAATATTTTTGTCCCAACCCTAAGCCCCACTGAATAACCAACCTCCTCCCCTTTAGCGGAAGGTTAATGCTCTTTTTTTTTTAAACTTTTAGTAACAGGAAGGAAACCACTTTAGTGTGTCCTGCTGGGTGGATTTTCTGTGCTCATGAATGGCACTGTCCTCTTTGTACATTGGTTTGAGAGAAGGAAGGATATAGAAAGCTCCTAAAACATATGAAGCTTCCCCGGCTACTAAGTGGTTAGGAAAAAGCTAGTTTCTCAAAGTTTTTCTTGTCCAAAGAATATTACTCTACCTTAAGAGAAAGAGTGGAAATCAGCATTCAAAACCTACCATTCTCACATTTGAAAATGAAAATGATTTGGAAGAGTTTAAAAAACATTTACTGTTTTGTTACTCGATAATTACAGTGGTCTAAGTATTGGGCATCACTGTGGCTATAACTGTGCCTACATCTACATCTATATCTATACACATATACTCATGAATAATGTATGTCTTATTATGGTACATAGAATATAATATCTAACAAATGTTTTAGCAAATATTTATTCTGTGCAGGTTAATAGGCACAGGAAAATATAATTTGCAGTGGTATTTTGTTTTACCTATTATTTGCACAAATTTAACAACTATATTGCCAACATCCTTTTGCAAAACTGAAAATAATTACCCCCAAAATAACCCTCTTCAAAACAATACATTGGTAAAATATACTTGTGTTGACAAAATCTTACTTAGTGAAACTAGGATCTGAAGAGGTTTTGTTACATTGTCCATTTCCTATGCTCTGGATATCAAACTCATCCTTCTGTATCATCTACAAACACCATTATTTATGGTAGAAAGAAAGATCAAATCTATTCCTGGAATCAAATCGTTACTCTTCCTGAAAGGACCGTATATATTACAGGTCTGCATTTTTCATTCTTTGGAATTTACTACTGGACTAATACTTGCAAACAATAACTTAAAGAATTCTGGACAGTGAAGGTCTTAAGGCATGTTTTAATCTTAGGATTTCTTGTTAAACTTTTTATTCCTTTAGCAGTGGCTCTCTTAACAAAAGAAATCAGTGGTATGTATGCAGTCACTCCCCAAGTATTCACTATGGGAACCAGCTGCAGTGAACCAATCCCTGCTGAGGCTTCCAGAGCCCACCATCCTCCTGGTCTGCTCTTTCCTGGAGCCAGTCCTCCATGTAGGGTCTGTCAAGACGAAGGATGGTAAGTCCTCTATGGGAGCAAGATGCATTACTTGCTCCCTGCCCTGAAGGGATCAATGGATTGAAGAGAAGGGTCCATTATAGCTTTTAAAGCTGCTCTTTTCTAATCTTGACCAGATCCTGCATGACCGGATTTTTCCTAAGGGATGAAAATTCCTGTAAAATTTGGGGGTTTCAGAGTAAGTGTTATTGTGTGTTGAGCCTTCTGGAAATGGTGTCTTGGTCTCCAGTTCACTGTGTTGATAACATGTCACTTAGGCAGTTGCCCATGACCTGGCAAGAACCATTTTTATATTCATGTTTGAACAACAGTTCTCTGCTAGGCAGACCACAAGGAAACTGTGAAGCCAGAGAACACATCATCACTCAAGTCAGTGAAAGAAGAATAAAGTGGAAATGGGTAATGATGTAAATTATATTTCTTGCTGGAGCTGAGGTGGTCATCATCCAACATGTTGAAAGTCACTGATCTCCACGCTTTCATCATTGTCCGCATGCAGTCAGAGTAACTTTTCAACAATAAATCACCTCCCTTCTGTTCACAGCCCTGTTCACGCTGCTCTAGTCACAGTGATCTCCTTGCACTTTCTTGAATACGCCAAAGGGGTTCCCATTTGGGGGTTTTGACCGTTGCTGCTCCCTCTGCTTGAAAATCTCATCAGCCTGTTAACTGCGATTGCTCGCGCCCTCACTTCATTTACATCTCTGTTCCAAAGTTATCTTGACAAAGGAGGCTTTTATGGGCCACCTTGTTTAACGCAACAGCCTTTTACCCATTATTTTTAATGCAATATCGTACTTTTTCTTTATTATATCCATCACCATTGAGATATTAAACAATGATTTTTATTTATTGCTTTTTATCCTCCATCTGGGACTTTGTGTTTTGCATGAATACATAAATATGGTCCAAGCAAGTAGGATGCAACAGAAAGTGAAGTTTGAAACATTACACTTACCCATTATCCAGTGTATAATCTATGCTAAACATGGATTTTTATGACCAATGAATATTTTATAGGGTCTAAAATAATAATTGAGATGAACAACAAAGGAAACAAAAACTGTCCAAAAATGGCAGAAATCAAGAAATGGGCTCTCCCATGACCCTTCTAGAAATGTATTTTCAGTGGAAACAAACAATTGTAGATTTACAAGAAGTTATCTGTAAAGACTCCTGGAGTCTGGGTACCTTAGCATGAGACTGACAGTTACATAATAAAAAATATGTAGTTATATATTAGGGAATTAGAAAAGATTGCATGAGCTGAAATTCAAAAAGGTAAATACAAATAGTCTAAATAATAATATACACAATAAAATATATTTTCAATATAAATGTTCTCCTGGAAAAAAAATGACTCTAAGAATTTGCCAAAGATTTATATTAGCACACACAAATTTCAATAAAAATGGTATAATTTTGATGCCATTATTGAAATAGGGCAAAACATAATTAAAAGATAATCATTTATCAATCATTATTAACTATTACTAGAACACGTTATTGTGGAGGAGTGATACAATCCAGTTCTTCCAAGATGTATTTGTGACTTCAACTATTGAGGAGCAACCCACAGTGGGGTGTACAAAACCCCGGAGAGGGATGGTTTGAGTTTGAAACACAAATATGAACTGAGTCTACTCTGGCACAGCAAATCACTTTGAAGCACACCATGTTGCTTGGGAGTTTGCCAAACACTCAGTACCTGAGTTTCTAAATAACTTTGGCACTCCCTATTTATACTTTCCCTTGGATTGATGAACTTTAAATCTTTATCAAAAGTGGCCTGCAAATAAGAGAAAATGTGTGAAACTTAAAAGTTAATTTGAAAAAAGAAATAGAAAACATGCAACTCTCAGCAGATTAGGACTTGGGAGAAAGATGGAAACCTGTAAAATCACTTTAACTATGACTTCAGCAATTTGCAATGATCTCAGGATGTTAAGTTACTGCTGTATATCACTTCCTTGAACATTAGAATGCAACAAGAAACACTCTTCAATTAATCCAAGATTAACCTCCAGCTTCACATGAAACCATCTTAAATCTAAGCATATACAAAAGAGAATATAGGGAATACAACTATCTTTTTTTCCCCAAAATAATACCACAACGACTACTATGTGCAGCTAACATTTACTGAGTATTATGTATCAGGCACTGTCCTAAGTATCTGTATATGTATTTTCAAAAGTAACCGAGGTATTATGAGCAATTCTTATTGAGTTGTTTTTAGGAATTCTTAACATTGATTTAAAATGTTTCACACCCACTAACAGTAACTACTCTTAACTATTTACTGGATCTGGATCTTAAGAGAGCTTTTTCTACCTTTTTTTTTTTCCCCATTCAGACTGCATCCTCTCCCTCTTACTCTCGCAGAGGAAGAGAAGAACCATCAGTAATGGCAAAGCGCAGTTGAAGGGAAGCAACATGCTCAGAGGAGGATGCTGCGCCTCCTCTTTGTGATTGCTGCTGCTCTACACATTCAGAGCAATTTCTCTAGTAACGAACTATAGAAATGATCCTTGAAAGTATCGTCTATTTTCTAACCTTTAATACAAAAGTGATGTACATACTACACATACTTTTCTGCAACTTCGCTTTCTTCATGGGATGGTCCTCTCATGTCAGCACACATGGATCTCATGTCATTCTTGCTCACATCTGCATTGTAGTTCTGCGTATGTGCATTATATTATTTAACCATTCTTTTTCTGAAGGGAACTTAGGTTATACTGTACACAGATCCTTGTATATCTAGGTATTTTTGTAGGATAGTCACCAAAGCTGCATCAAAGCATATGTACATTTTAAATTTTAGTAGACAATGCAAAATTGCCTTCACTTTTCACTAAAAGAATGTTCCTACTTGGTATTACCAAACTTCATACTTTTTTGCCAATAAGAGGAAAAAAAGTATCACATTTTTGTTTTAATTTACACAAAGTGACTTTTTAGATTGATCCACTTGGTTACAGTCTGCAGGATATGCATGTAGGTTACATTCTTAATGTAAAGACAAATTATTTAAAATTGGATCAACTGCATGTTGTATCCCTTTATTCATCAGACATACTGGATGGGAAAGGAAATACCTATGAGGTATTCCCAATAAACCACAGGAAAGATTTGATTACACAACACAGGCAAGCTGGTTCTGCAGGAAAGAACAACAGGACTTCTACAGTGGAGCAATGTACATGTCACTTTGACCCCAAGAAGGTACCAGTGACAACCAACTACCTCAACCTCCTTGGCTAGACAGGACAAGATGCCAAAGAGCTCTTTTGGGGCCACAAACTTGAGGAGCTCAGCCTAAAAGATTCAAGGGTAGGTTCTCAGAGAATTGGTCAACAGCCCTCACGGATGCCATAGCCACAATCAAGGGGGACAGTTTTGTTCAGGAAGAGGCACTTTCTAGAACATGTTTGCATACACCCTCCAGAATTTCAGACTGCCATGCTGCTAATATGTTTGAAAGGTTCATAGACATCAAGGTGGCTTTGGTGAAGGCATCAGCTCAGGGCGAGCTGTGTTGTTAGTTTTGGGAGCTATGAACGGTGGAGGGTGGGGCAATGTTTTCCAGAAATGCATCATTCCTGTGGAGAGCACTAGTTCAAAAAACCAAATGAAATATCTCTTATTCTGGGATGGTGACAGACACTGGGGAATTCCATTTGAGAGTCACTACTTCCCAATCAGGGTTTTGCACACTGTAAATAGTCAATAAGTATTTCCTGCTGAGTAGTTCGTTTCCCTCTGAAAAACTTGCCACAAGCACACTGTAGCTGGCATGTTACAAGCAAGATCAAAAATGTTTCCTGGGCTATCCAGGCATCAGCAATCCTGCAAGGAAAAATAGCATGCACATCTAGGGTTTGAGGTACAATGGCTGAGAAACAGGTTCCTTATTGCCTGGATCTATACTTACTAATTGTGTAACCGTGAGTAAGTTCATTAACTTATCTATGTCTCAGTGTCCTGATATGGAACAGGGGAACAATAATGGTACTTACTAAGGTATTGTGCGGTTGAAATGAGTTAATGCAACAGAAGTACCTAAAACAGTGCCTGACACATAGTAAACACTGGTAGGTGCATGCAAACCTTATCAGCTATCATCATCATCATCATCATCATCATCATCATCATCATCCATCTGCATCTCTGAATATATACTACAGAGCGATTAAATAAGATGTAGTTAATTTGCTATTTTCCTAGGGCAAATAAGTGTCAACTAATAACATGCTAATACATAAGGAAAATGAATGCTCAGAATATTTTAAATTTATATATTTTCAAATACTTACAATTTACAAGTATAAACCTGATAATAATTGCAAATTATTTTATAGCTTCTGTCTAAATTTGCTAATATAATAGGGATTTGGTCTGAAACACTTTTCTGTAGCATTTCAAACAGGCTGAAAATTAAATATTCCTCCTGTTATACAGTGAAATGGAATACTGCTGGAAGGTCAAGTTTTTTGTTTTAATATGAAGAACTTTAGCACTAAAAGACAGCCACCTGTCTGGGAGATTTTAGGATAGACAAACTGGACTAGAATGATTTTAGAGGGAGTTCTACTTGTGAATATAGAAGTAACATCTATAATTATTTATCATGAAATGTATTCTATAAAATGAGACCTAACTTAAGAATTTTACTGGAATTTAGGACTGAAGCTACTTTACATCCCATTATTGTAATCACCATATGGGATAAAAACAAACCACAGATTTGGAGGAGTTTCTTAAAATATGAGCTCATGCACTGTTCTAAAGTAGACAGTGTTCATTTCCTTACTAGATTTTAAGTGCCCATTTAGGTGAACAGAGCTGATTCAGCTTTTCACTTGAAAAGCAAAATCAATCAGTCTGTCTACATAATAACGAAGTTTAAGAAAAGGTAAGCTATCTCTGAAAATACAGACTTTTAACTGTTCTGTCTAGATTAGTTTTTTCATTCAGTTCAAAAGTTTAAATACTTATTTTACCTTGAATTTTTAAAATCTTATCTGTGTTATAGCTATGTTTCCCCAATGACATTTTTTACTATTTCTTTCATTTGCATTATTCTAATATATATCCAATTTCAAAGAAACACACACTCATTGAAAAGAGAAACACAGATGATTTATTATAGAAAAACAGTTAAGAAGTGAACGTAACTCTTTACCAATAATTTCCTCCCATCACCCCCAGTATTCACCAGTCATAGCTTGGGGTGTGTCTTTCCAGATCTTTTTCTCTTCATATATATACCTGTATAGGTATGAATATTGATCTTCACATATAGTTTTCTTTTTTAAAAATGATTTTATTTTACATACTCTTCTGCAATATTGCTAGTTTCTTTTAAAATTTCTCTTTTGCTAACATCTTTCCATGTCAGTAGAAATGGCTTATCTCAATCTTTTTAATGGCTGTATGGTATGCCACAGTTGTCTACATTTAATAGAGGCAACTGTTAGTAAGAAATAATTTCATTCAGAGGACACAAGTGAATGAGTGTTTTAATATAAAGCATATTATTCTATGTAAATACCAACATAACTTCCGACAAAGGTCAACTAAAAGTTAATCAGTTAAATCCAGCAAAAACAGTATTAAACACTTTAAATTTAATGTCAATGATTTTAGAGGGATTTCTACTTGTGAATATAGAAGTAACATCTTAAATAAATTAGAGAAAATTATATCCCAAGTCCGTTAAAGTTAGTACCCTCCTTGCCACTACTAATGTCTTTAATATCTACTGGAAAGCCAAAGTAGTTGAGTCATTACATGCATTGTTCAGTTCTATGCACATAGTGCTTGAGAATTTCTTCATTCTTAGCCATGAAATACGCAATGTAAAACAATACACACTGTAATTTTTGCAAAGTAATCATTGATTCATTAGTCAGCGATTCACAATAGTGTTTAATTAGTATTTCGTTCAATGAGAGTCATTCTTATATATAAAAATAAGCATAGATTTTGGAGTCAGAAGGATATATCTGCCTGGCAAACATCTACTCATCTTTGAAAACTCTGCTAAAAATACTACCAGTTCTCCTTTCCTCTATGCACAACTGCCAGCTCCCTCCTTTGTGTCCCTCTTATCATGGCACTGGGTCTCTTCTGTGTGTCCCGGACACCCTTTTCTCATAGTGTTTGTGACAGCTCACTGATTGACCTCTCTGTCTCTGCCAAGCCAACTTTAAGGCCCTTTAGGGCAGGGACTGCCTGACAGGCCCAGCATAGCACACAGCACAGACAAACGAAGAACTGAATGAATTGGAAATTTTCAGAGAAGTCACACAAGTGCTTAAAAATTATTTTACTTTGTTAAATTGAACAAGTTCCATTTTTTGATTCCTATTTGTTGAGTGGCTTGTTTCTTTCTAATTTTGGAATTGGGTACTAAGATTAGCCATTTATATGTTAAAAACCAGTCAGTTAAAATATTTTCATTTTTATTTTCAGTTCTAAAGATAAACACCATATAGTGTTGTAAATATCATCATTAAATATGACTGAAGTTTCTATTGATTTTTCATCTCTTTAGTAAGTATACTGAGTGGATGATATCCTTTTTAAAAAATATGGTTTATTTTTTAGAGATGTTTTAAAATCAAAGCAAAATGAGGAGAGAGTTCCTATATTACTCCTACCTCTGCATACACACAGCCTCCCCCACTATCAATATCCTCCACCAGGGTGACAGCTTTCTGATAAATTTACATATCATTCACATTAGCATTCACTCTTCGTTTTGTACATTCTATGGATTTTGACAAATGTATAGTGGCATACATCTACCATTAGAGTATCATATGTATCATATAACATAGTGTCACTACCCTGAAAATCCTTTCTCCCCCGACCTCTGGCAACCACTAATCTTTTTCTGACTATAGTTTTGCCATTTCCAGGATGTCATATAGCTGGGGATCATATAATAGATAGCCTTTCCAGATTGATTTCTTGCATTTAGTAATATGCATTTAGTAATATGCATTTCTCCATGTCTTTTCATGGCTTGACAGCTAATTTTTTAATAGTGCTGAAAAATATTCCATTGTCTGAATGTAAGAGAGGTAATATGCTTTTAAAAAACTATCCCTTTGGTTTCCACTTCAACGTTTTTCTCCATAAAACTTCATCAGATACAAAAATAGCATTAAACAAAATAGGAACTCCTTGTTTTTCTTAAAACATGTGATTTACTTTCCATATTAATTGAGTTCTTTGTTCATTAAATAGTCTTAGTGTAGGATTAGGTTTGAGAGCAATTATTTCAAAGAATTTTTAGGAAGGCATCAAAGAAGCTGCAGCATTCATATAGCCCTGCATTAAGATGTATATATTTTAACATGTTTCAGTATTGTAAGACAATGGTTGGTAATCATATATTTGTAAGTCAGTCATGAGAAAAGTAGCTGCTATGCAAAAATTTTAATATTCTGGAGTTGAATGTTGCCATGGTTAGCAGGCACAAGAGCCCCTTGTTTCATACAGGAGGAAACTGAAGTCGAGTGATGTGCTCCAGACTGCACAGCTGGGTGTGGCAAAGGCGGGAGCCCTCATCACCTGGAATTCGCTGTCTCACCAGAGGCAGTCCCACAGGGACAGCTGACAGCAGTGCTTCTCAAGTGTCCACACTGACACCAGGATGTTATTTGCCCTTTTCACTCTCATTTTCTCACAAATGCATAGCTGAGTTTTCCAGATTTTACAGGATCTGAGATATCACAGGTGGAAGCGGATAAGATAATTCAGCTGACTTATGTTAAGCCAGACATCAAAGAGGTTGGCAAACATCATTTTTCATAAAAGTATTTTTTATGTTAACATATAATGGGTTCTTTTTAAACAAAATAAATAATTTAAAAATTTCTCAGTTTAAATTTCTAATATGGCAAATATTGATAGTTATAACTCACTGTAAACAAATGTTCTTTGGGCTCTTCAATAATTTTTAAGAGTTTAAAGGGGTCCTAAGATTAAAGAGGTTGAAAATTATTCTCTTAGAGTCTTAAATCTTTGAAAAAGCAGACTATATACATAGTGTATATATGCATATATGTATATGTGCATGTGTATATACATATAGTGTGCATATAAATATCTTGATATAATACAGATATATAGTATATATGTAGCTTAAGATATATACATCACGTGTGTATATATCTTAAGATTTCTTATATAAATTCCATATTTTAGGGAATTATATATATTCTGTATCTTTGAGAATTTTGTTTCAAAGACACAAAAGCAAGCTAAACACAAATGCTTAGGGTTGCTGAGAAGAAACTGCAAGATAACCTTAGAATCGACAGATGAGATGACATTTAGGATGGGGAAGAGGTAACTGTGAACTAGAGAAGGGAAAGCCAAGGTAACAAAGGTGAGGAAGAGGGTGTGAGGAAGAGGTACAGGAGTGTGCGCCCTGGCTGTCTGTTCTAGGAGCAGGCTCTTTAATCCTCAGTGCAGGCACACGGTCTCTGCATTCATCATTCAACAGTTAAGGTTGCTGGGACGATAATAGGAAATTATCAGAGAAGTTCCCTGTTCTTAAGGGCCTAATGAGTAAAAAAAGGATAAACAAGAGGAGTGCAGATTATAGAATTCTGTGAAGCTAAAAGGGTAATAATGTGAGAGTGATGGCAAGGAGGCTATTATACATACGGAGGTCAGAGGAGGTTGACCTGAACGATGAGACCAAGCAGACTCCATCAATATCTGGAGGAGGTGACTTCTAGGCAGAGGAAATAGCAACAACAAAAGTTCTGAGGTAGGAATAAGCTTGGCCTTATTAAAGGAAGAGAAAAAAGACTAATGGGCCCTGAGCCTACAGAATTTGAGAATGGCACTTCAAGAATGCAAGCCTGACACATTCAGGAGGAGGTCATCTATAATATGACCTCAAAACAATAGGCAGATTTGCTACCAAGTATTATGTGCCATGGTGATTTAATATCAAATGCCCATGGTTCCTTAAGGAGGTCCCCTTCTGGAACCAGTGGCACTGGAATTTGAGGACAGTCAGGAATCCCAAGAAAAGTTAATGGTCCTTTAAAATAAGTAGAAGTTTCAGGATTTCTATTGAGCTACAGGAAACGTAGCCTTAGTTTTCCTGAAATCTAGCCTACCTTCTCTCCAGGTACTGGATCGTAGGAAAGGTTATCACTTTGGGATATGGGAGATGCAGAAAATAACGAATTTTAAGAAAGAAAAAATATGTTTCATGATTCTGTGCAAAAGGATTTCACTACATCAGTGGTTCTCAAATTGTGGTTTGCAGATGCCTTTCCTTTGAGAAGTCTATGAGATCAAAACAATTTTCATAAAAATACTGAGATATTATTTGACCTTTTCATCGTGTTGACTTTGCACTGATGATGCAAAAGCAATGGTGGGTAAAACTGCTGGCACTTTAACCCGAATCAAGGCAGGGGCACTGACACGTACTAGTTTAGCAGTTGCTATATTCTTCACTGCCACGCTGGCGGTGAGCAAAACAACAGAACAGTTTCACTTCAGAATATCCATGATGAAAAAGTTATTAATCAATTAAATTTCAACCCTTGAGTACACATTGTTTCAATATTCAGTGTGACAAAGTGGAAAGTACACATAAAGCACTTCTGTATACTGAAATCTCATGGTTGTCTTGGAGAAAAACACTCGTCAGATTGACTTGCAAAATGAACTAGCTGCTTTTTTCATCGAACACCATTTATTTGAAAGCATAACTCAGAGAAAAACTACAGTTATTTGAGAGATACTTTCTTGAATATGAACAAAGTTAAGCCTTTCCAGGAAAACAACTGACAAGATTTATTGCCAACGATAAATTCAAGCTTTTAAGTAAAAATAAGAATTTTGGAAACCTGTATCTGGCTTCTCAAAACTAACTTTTTTGAGGAGATCATCAGTAATATTAGCAAATGTGCTATTTTAATATTGTTAAATGCAAAGTGACCATATATGGAGAGACAACATAACTCAGTGGACCAACATTCTCCGAAGACCAGTGCATAATGTTACAAAATCACAGGCAGGTGAAAGACCCATTCAAAGTGCAAGATACACTGGTGGATTTAATATAACAGTAAAGTTCATGTGACTGCAGATTCCATACTGCAACTAACCTTTAAAAAACAATCACATGTTGAGTTTTGGTGTAGTGCCCAAGAAGATAGAAAATTACCTGAAAAGGCTATTAAAACATTCCTCACTTTTCAACTACACGTCTGTGCAAGCAGATTTTTAAATTCTGACCATATATTCCAACCAAAACAATATACTGCAACAGATGAAAGACATGCATAGATATTAAATTCCACCTGTCTTCTAGACAGTAAAGAGATCTGACAAATGTAAAGCAAGGCTACTTTTCTCAATATTTGTTCATTTTGGGAAGTATTTTTCATAAAATATTTCTACATCAATGCAAAATGAGTTTATTTTAAATAAACCAATATTTTTTAAATGCTCAGTTTTAATTTTTAAAAGATGAAAATATAGATACAACCTTCATAAACAAAAACTCAGGTCTTCAATTTTGATGAGATCCTGAGACCAAAAAGTTTGAGAACCACTACTTTAAAGACTGAAAAGCATTTCGTAATCAAAGATTGCTTGTAACCAAAGGGAAAGAGAGAGAGAGAGAGAGAGAGAGAGAGAGAGAGGGAGAGAGAGAGACAGAGGAAGACTTTAGAAAACCAGTGGGGGCAAAAATCAGATTCCAGTAGATGAAGAGAGTGGGAGAGGTGACAAACTGGATGAAGTGTAAACTCCTTGTCCTGGAGAAGGATGGACTGGACAGTAGGTGGAGAAGATGCAGAGAGAAGGAAGGGTTTTTACAAGAGAACAAAATATACTTCCAGGCTGAGAAAGAGATGCCATAGAGAGAAAATGAGATGAAGGATGGAGAGGAAGAGGCCTGGGCTTGGAACTCAGCAATGGTCAGCTCATCCTCTGATGAGATGGCTGAACTCCATGTGTGCCCCTGACACGTGTAAGCCTGTGTAACAGTGCACACCCCACTCTGAAGAGCACAGAGCAGGTATGAGATCTGTTCAGGAAAGCTGGGCTTCACTTTGGTCTATCAGCACAAAAAAAGCTCATCAGTTTGCCTGTTTTTAAAATGAAGGACAGGAGGCAGTAAGTCATAACAGAAGGTCTTTTATAGAATCAAAATTTTACAACTTGTAATTCTATAAAAATAATGCAGTAAGGTCACTGCTTAAGCGAAAGAACTGATGCCATTTATTAGGATGAAATTAAGGAATAAACACATGAAGTGCCATAGCTAGTGTCATTATTCAAGCACAGTTACTGAACTGAGTGGCTACATTGAGGGCGTATATTTTTTTAAACCAAAAATTGGGACAGGGCCCAACAAAGGATCTTTTTTTTTTTTTTGAATCTGTGAATTTATTTGACAAGTCTTTGAAAACCATAAAATTAAATTCATTCTTGGTTATACATCAAATAAACTGCCTTAACTTAAAACAATAAAAGTGAGTGAAATAAGCACCTATCTGGGAATGCTGGGACATATGGTCTTTGGCTAGTTGGAGTCCTCTACTAGTTGCTATAAAAGAAATGAAGGGGAAAGCCCCTTTCCTCAAGCTACTTATAATGTTCAGTTTTAAGCTACTTATAATGTGCAGTCATGCATATAATGTACGACTGTGCAGTTTTAAGTGACCAAAAATCACGTCTAGAGGCATATCTAATTTTTGCTCTGAAGAAATCCTAAAATCTCTTATGACTTACAATTTCATTTAAAAAAAACCTAATCCTTTATTTGTCATGCATTATGCCACTACCAGACCTCAAGATCATAATACAATCACCGTAAACTTACAAAGTACATTATATTTGTAGAAGTATTTTATCTTCATTTCTAAAGGAGCCTTGATAGTAGCTTCCAAGAGCTTAAACCTCTCTATTCTGACATTAGTAAAGAATACTTTTGCCAAATAAAAAGCAAGCATTCCTTTTGGAACATGTGCGTATCACACATACAGGTTCTAGAGTGCTTTTCTCTGGACTCAGTAGCATCTGTGCAGAACACACCGCAAGTACTGCTCTACGCCTTCACGTTTCATGATGCTGCAGCACACTAAGTAGTGTAACACCAGTCAGCATTGATCCAGTGACCAAAGGAAGACACATAATCCAACTGAGTCAAGCATGGCACACTCCGTGTTGACTGGTCTTCTGTGTGAGGGACTTCACAAGGGGATCTGAGTTCAGTAACATGGCAACTTGCAAAGAAATTTTAACAAGGAATTCTGAAGAAATTTCAGTGATGTTTATCCTCCCAAGTCTTGAAACGAGTCAGTTCTACTTTCTTGGCGTCTAGGGTATTTTTAACTGAGGATGCTGTATTATTTATAGTCCAGGCAATTAAATGTAAATTACTCAGAACCCTCTAACAATAATTATCTAGAGTGCTAGATGATGCCTTTTTGAAGATCACCGAGGAGACGTATGAAGGCAAAGCCAAGGCCCAGCTGGGAAAGAACCTACAGAGATTCATTTCTTAAATGTTACCTTATTGTGCTTCCTATTCTGCTCTTTTATAAACATAAAACTAATTCAGTGCTACAGCAGTCTTGTGGCTAATACGTTTGGGCTTTAAAATGGATGCAGTTTGATTCCTATAAAATAATACAGCCATATTTGTTACAGTGATAAAACATCTGACAGGAGAACTATTTTGTACAACTGTGTTTTGAAGGATGTGTGTGCTACATTTTTTCAAGGGCACTGAAATCTAAGTAATTTTCTTGTATTATTAGTAGATGACACTATATTATTAATATCCCAGAAAGTGAAATGTGAATTATTAGGAAATATTTAAAGCTATGACTGTAGCATTAATACAGCTAGTTAATAGTGTGTGATTTTTATAACTTTTACTGGATTTATTATAGAAAAATATCTATAGCTATGTAAACAACTCCAGGAAGAGCTAAAGTATTTCAATTAATACAAAAAATGTCTTTTTTATTTTAGAAAATAATCATAGCTGATAATATTCTTACAATGATTTTTACTTTCATGGCTTTTGAAATAAAACCGTGTATTTCATATACACACACACATATATGTACTTAGGTACATATACACATATATAATACATACACACACACATAACACAAAGGACTTAGGCAAGCTTCTAGAATACAGTAAAAAGACAAAAAAGACAAAGTTGAAGGTATGATTATGAGGGAAGGAATATAGGAGACAAAAGCCATAACTTCCTAGACATAAGCAGGGACTTTGGCTTTGAACTGCTTAATGCCCCAGGCAAATTTTAAAATTAACACCGGTTATACGGGAAAAACAAACAAACAAACACAAACAAAAAAAAAACCCACATTCTAGGTTCCTTAGGAAAACAAAAACGGGCTGTCATCTAGATTTAAAAGAAATGTCTCGATTGAGTCTTTGTAGAAGGGACACTAAACAATGTACTGAGTGACATCAACACGACAGCCCTGCGATAACGGGACCACCATGTTCTTATGCACTCCCTTGAAAGGTGACTCCATGCAAATGGCAGGCCTAATGCTGAAGAGGAACATGGGCAAGGAAACCCCAGAGGAGAACAGACAGCCTAGGCCAAACATGCAGCTCTTGGATGGTTTCACCCAATCTAGGGATGTAAACTAGAATACTCTGAGGAATAAATGGACCACATGTATTCTAAACTAGCTTCTTAGTGCTCTGTGTTTCTCAGCTGAGTTTTAGATAAAACCTGATTAATGAAAGTTGGCACTTAAAGTCATCAGCAGGCATTCTGTGGCACTAAGATCAAGTCTTTAAAAGCTCATGGTGTACCTCTGGAATGCATGGGCTGAAGGAATATCTTCAGGCATTTCCTTAGAAATTCTGAGTTTATTCAATATATAAATGAATAAACATCCAAGGACTTAAGGTTTTACAAAACACAACATGGCCACAGAGAACAATGACTCAGGTTTTGTTTTTCTTGATTTTGGATTACTAGAGTACTTGGTTTTCAAAGTTTAGTGTTCATAAGAATCACCGGGGGAGGCTATGAAATTTCCAGGCTTCAGGAAAGTCAGCTGTAGTGGCTCTCATGCGGATACTAGAAATCAGGTCATTCTCTTGAAGGTAGTCTGGGAACAGTACTCTGAGATCATTCTTCTCCCCAGTGCCTGACAGGGAGCAAGTACTCTGCATGTTTCTAAATTTCACCTTCCTATCTGTGTCCTCAGTTCTCTCAGCTAATAGGCACTGAACGTACCTTATTTAATATTCAGTTGTGTGAGCTCCTTCCTAGCATGTTCTTGACAGTCACGGAATCTCTAAAACTACCTGGTTTATAAACTACACACATATTTTATGTCTTCTCTATGAGAACCTGCAATTTCATGCTGACCTCAGTCTTACAGACAGCTACAGACTATTCTAGGGCAGTCACACTGTTCATAGGATAGATTTTTATAGAGTTGGACACGAATTGCATAATAGAAGAGTTGAACAGTGTGATTGTTCAGAAAAGTCAACTCTTCTTTGCACATTGGCCCCTAAAAAGTTTAGACACAAATGTATGGCTCACCTCTGGCAAATACAGAGGACTTCTATTCTCATGTTGGCCTTGTCTTGCTTTCCTACTCTTATTCTTCCTTTGCCTCAATTTCCTCACTATTTTTACATTTGATGATCACTTTCAAAGCTGCTTAAACTCCTTTGTGGAACAGGGTAAGTGGATGTTTTAAGTATGTGTGTATGTATGTGTACATGCATACACAGATGGATAAATACATACAGGTTAAAAGCTAGATATCAAAAATAATCAATGATGAATAAGAAGGTTTGGGTTTTATCTTGGAGTTAGAACTTTATTAGTCACTTAACTAATAAATATCACTATAAATATCACTATCTAATTCTCCAAAAATGTTTACATTTACATAGTGTCTTCTTCAACTTGCTTGTGAATTAATAGGTTTGAAAACATTTAATCTGCAAAGTGCGATATAAATGAAAAATATATTATTAATTATGCATTGCTATAATCCCATGTTTTAATATCAACAAGCGAGATTCAATCAGTGATATAGAAAGAATGTCTATCAAATTTTACTGGTATGCGTTCTAACCCATTTCTGTTTTCAAACAGAAGACATCGGAAGTTTTAACAGCTGATAGAAAAGCTATTATATGAACAAAATTTTTAAAACTAAATTTTTTGTATAGATGCTTTCAACGGATTCACAGTTTATAGCTCAAATTTTAAATATGTTTCGAAGAAAGTTATCACAGAACAAAGAAATTCAGTTAACACTGTAATTTGGTGACTGAATGTACCACTCATTAAATTATATATTAAGTCATTATGAAGTCATTAATAAACGGGACTTTAATAAAATGGAAATTTTAATTTGCAACCTGATAAATAACTATCAAAATAAAGAAAATCTTAGAGAAATTACCACATTAAAGTTTTAAAATCCTGAACCTAAAAATGAAAACCCAGGTGCACATGAGAACTACAAGACTGGCTGGGCGCAGTGGCTCATGCCTGTAATCCCAGCACTTTGGGAGGACGAGCCAGGCAGATCATGAGGTCAAGAGATGAACACCATCCTGGCCAACATGGTGAAACCCCATCTCAACTGAAAAAAGAATACAAAAATGAGCTGGGCGTGGTGGCTCACACCTGAAGTCCCAGCTACTTGGGAGGCTGAGGCAGGAGAACTGCTTGAACCTGGGAGGCAGAGGTTGCAGTGAGCCGAGATTGTGCCACTGCACTCCAGCCTGGCAAGAGAGTGAGACTCCATCTCAAAAAAAAAAAAAAAAAAAAACCACAAAACATACAAACAAACAAAAAAACCCTACAAGCCCACTGGTGAAGGTGAAAAAAACTAAACAACAAAATAAAACCAAAAAACCCAAACTCAGGATTATTCAGCATTCTATATATAATGCTATTTTATCTTTGGACTCACAGAGAATAATTTTATGTTTATCACAAGTCAGAATACATTCTGTTTTTAAATACTCAATGACTTCAGGATACTATATTAGCTCTTAATTAAATTAATACAACTTTAGATGTGAAGATCATGTTTACAATGCTGACTAAAAATTATTTATTACTTTTTTACAGATATGAAAGCAATAATGTCATCTGGTAGTTTTTTACTTATATATTACTTTGAAATACATATTAGCTAATATTTTGTATACATTTTGGATTTTCACATTATTCTTAGAGAGATCCATGGAAAAATAATATTGTGTGAATACCCAAATCATAAGCACTTTTCTGGATGCATCCATAAATATTTCATTTACGAAGAACACTAATGAAGCTTCACACCATTTTGTGGTCTGTCAACCACAGCAACCGAAGGCTGACATAAGGCAACATTAAAGAGGTTAGTCTAAGATAAAACCCAGAGCACATTTTAAAAAAGGTAAAAGGAAGGAAACAAAAAAAAAAAAAAGAATACAAAACTATATAAAGATTTTAAAAACAAACATCACATATCTGAACCACAGATATTCATGCCATTGACTTTGGAGTTTCCTATTTCATGAAAGGCATTTTGTACATAGAAGACTCAAAAGTGCTGTAAGGCACCTAGTAGAATCCAACGGTACAGACATGGCAGATATTCAATAAAATAATTTTAACTCCTACTGATATGTTACCTTTGTTGTTGTTCATATATTAACCTAGTAAAAATCAGCCAACAGATGGAGTGGCATTGAACTGTAAAACTTCTGAGATCCCATGCAAGCTCAGTGTTCTCTGAGGTCCTCTATAATTTATCATCTATTGCAACTCACATTTAGCATAAGCTACAAGCTTATATTGTTAATCATTCTTCTATGTTTATGTGCTGACTCACAAATAAATGGGCCTATGTGGACTTTATTTTCATAATCTTAATAATATCTACATATCTTAATAACTTTGTTATAAATCTGATGTTTCATAAAATTATGTGTTATCAACTATGTTCTGGTAGAAGAATTACACATTTTTGCTTAACTTTTTCTGACTTTCTATTGCCTATCAAATACAGTAAGCCCTCACTTAATGTGAGGATTTAATATATTCTTGAAAACTGACCTATAATGAAACCAGTTGTACCACAGGCTAATTGATATAAATAAATAGTTATGTTTCTATGGCACATTTCCGGTCACAAAAACATCACCAAACTCAGAAAGACCCAAAACACTTCCAATATTAAACACTGAAATAAAGTTGAGCTCTACATACATTTAAGAAAGATTAATAAAAATGTTACCAGGACCACCCTGATGAAATAATTGGAAAAGTTCTTTTTCTTACTGTTTTTCTTTATTTATGCCCTTTATTTGTAGGCACAGCTGCATAAAGAAACCAGACAGCCCAGTAGCACCAGAGCTTCTCCATTCCTGACCAGATACCAGAGGGAGATAAGATCCCCAACTGGCACAAACTGGAACAAGTGACCCCTAGTTGCCTTTAGATCCTTAATATTATCATTATAATGCTAAAATTCCCTCCCCCAAAAGAACACCTCGCCATTTTCTGTCATGGGTTGCATGAAGACGTATGTTTATGCACTGAGCCTGTGCATCTGGGGTCCCACCCCGTACATGCTAACATCCCTCTCCCTCCCCATACCCGGTCCTTAAACGCACCATGCCTTCTATTTGTCGGGGAGAGGGCGTCTTTAGGCCAAGAGTTCTTTCCTTCTCCAGGCCTGGCCAGGAATAAACCCTGCTTGACTTTTTCCTGCTTTGCGACTGATAACAAAGCAGGGAAAGAACTCCACCCACCAGTGACAAAAACAAGTAAGATCATTATTTACCCACTTATTCTAGTCCAGGATCATGGATGGCTGGAGTCTCTCCCAGCGAGACTCAGGGCACTAGGCAGAACCAGCCCTGGATAGGATGCCATTCCACGGCAGAGTGCGCGTGCACACGCCAGACACTCTCGCTCAGATGGGGACCATATAGAAATGCTAGTTCACCTAATGGGCACATCTTTGGGATGTGGGAGGAAACCAGAGTACCCAGAGAAAACCCACATGGACCTGAGGAGAAAGTGTAAAGGCCACATAGACAGTGACCCCAGCTGAGAATTATTTTTTTCTCTTCAACATTATGATGAAATGATGTTGAATGAAATGACGTTATTCAAGGACCTGCTGTAATAGTCAACTCTTTCCTATGAAATTCAAAGCCCTCTATACTCGGGCACTATACTAGACTCCTATCCTCAACCTACATTCTAGCCACTCTACTACACAGCATTTACCAAACTTGCTGTACACTGCTGTGCTGCCAAACATTTGCCAGCCTGGTTCCCTCTGCAATTCAAGATGACACACCCCTAATTATCCTGTAAAGCCCATCCCATCAACTCTTCTGTGAAGCTTCCAGAATCCACCACCACTTTTCCATCACCACAACTCCCTCAGAGGGAAAATCCCTCTTTCCATTTGGCAGACACTTTTATTAAGGCATTTTTCACAGGTTATTATTATTATTATGCCTTCTCCTTTGTGAAACTTTCTCAGACTCCCATACCCAGAATTAAGCACTCCATTTATTGCCTACCTCAGTCCCTGGTATGTAATTCTACTCCAGCATAGGAAGAAGCTGGAATCATCTGTCTGTATAATTACCTCCCCTGTGCCCCGTGAGGATATCATCTTATTCATCATTGTTTCCCCAGGGCCTGGCTAGTACTTGATACACAGTAGGTGTTCAATAAATGTTATTAAATTGATAAACAAAATAGAACTCCTTTCTGCCAAATCAGAAAAAATTTATACTGAGCCTTCAGTTAAGACACACGCCTCCTTAGCATTCTAGCAGAACCCTGACTCTTCACTGACCACATAATAGGAAACGAAAGTGGATATGCAGCAGACTAAGGTGGTTTTAGGGACTGAGTATATGGCTTGTGGAGGAGGTAGGCTTCCAGCAGAGGGGAAAACAGATCCTTTAAACATTGAGCACTTTCATGTTAACTCCAGGAAGCTTCTTTACATGCCAGTGGCTGGTGCTGTAAGGAGCACTGTTAAAATTCAGTAAAATAAGCCCTAATAAAACTGCTTCCTCATCACCTCCAGGAAGTAACAGGCAAAAGTACATTTTCACTTAGACATTCCCATTGAAAACAGTCAACTGGAAAAATAACAACTACCTGTATTCTTAAAATCAATTAATTGTGCATAAGATTTAATATACACAATTCTTAAGAAGAAGACCATAAACCAAACACACGGCATAATGTTAAAACACGGCTGTATTCTAATTTGCCAAACCCCATCACAAGAAAATATGCATCTGTAGACAGATATGCTACAGTATAATTTTTTTAAAATTTGTGTTTATGTTTTTAAATTTTGGGATGCATGAATCAGAAACTGCAAAATAAAGAGATAGGATACAAGGTCTATTGTAAATACAGAAAAAGATATGCGAAGGCTCATAGAGTACAATCACGTGCTGAAATACATTTGCATAGCAGGTAATGCCATTGCTCTCAGGAAAGCTGTAGTCCAAAATGAAGCTTTCTACTACAATGTATTCATAAAAATGAGCAAAAATAGAATATCATTGAACTTGTCTTAAAAAGAAAAATGTTATATAACTATGAATAACTGGTTGTTCTGTTTTCTACAAAAACAATTATCTTCAACAGATTTAAATACTATTTCTATCGACCGCATGGAGATTAAACCTTTTTTAACAAGATGTACCTCAATCTATAAGCATTTTGAGAACCAAGCTTAAAACAGCTTTGAAAGAAAAATAAACATAACGTTACTACACTTTGGCTCTAAAAATACCCCTTCATGCTATAATAATTATATGCTATATAATTATTAAATTATGTATATATATAATTTATAAAGTTATACTTAGCAAATGCAACATTGTTTATGAAAGTTTTAACTTTTCTTGGCTTCTTTTCCTGCTTTCTCATAAGGAAAACACCTATACTTAAGAGAACGTAATGCAAAGACTGGCCTTGGTATTAAAAATAAACTTTATCAGTGAAAGTGTGGCACAAAGATGTCTGCTGGCAGAAAAGAACATTTTCTTTCCAAAGCCAGAAGCTTCCTAACTCAATTGTGTAATGTAAATAATAATTAGAGTAATGAATATAAGAATACAGACATATTCAATGAATGTTCTCTCTTACTCATTTTTTCTAAGGTTTGAGCAAAATAACTTCAACACCCAATTTCAAATAGCTAACTCTACTATATTTTTGTTTTTAACTGTAACCTGCCCATATTGTTTTAGAAAGTAAGCAGACATTAATAAATAACTGGATTTCTAATTGACCAAGACTACCAACACCATGCCAAAAATTTTTAAAATTATTTGTTACTGAAAATTATTTATTCTGCATGCTCTTGAAGGCTTCTTTACCTGCAGATGGCTGGGAAACATTCCTGAAGACCTTTCTTTTTAACTAGAGATCCTTCAAGGCAGTACATAATGATGTCCATAACCTTTGACAGAAAAGAACAGATTTAAAATTAATTTCAAATACTTAATTTTCCAAAATGTAAACGATTAATTTAGGCCTCATTTGCCCATAAAAAGTCTATATAGCTTTATTTTAGTATTTAAAATAAAAACAAAAGCAATTTAAGCCATGTGTATACTACAGTCTATCCCTTTCTCTTATCTGTGAAAAGAAATTTAAAGGACAGTGCAATAAAATAAAGACAACAGACTTGTTTACTTTAAAGTCAATTCATATTTATGTACATAATACATTATTCAACACATTATATATTTTATTTATAATGAAAGATGTCAAAGGGAACATAACCTTTACATATTACAGACCAATTCCATGTGAATGGTGAATGAACTTGAAAATCGTTTTGATTTTTGAGGAAATTTAAATAAGTCTTCCAGAAATGGCACAAAAGTTAATTTTAGTTATCTCTCTCTTACACACACACACACACACACACACACACACACACACTCATTCTTTCTCTCTCACCCTTCATCTCTTATAGAGATGCTGGAAATAAAGATACTGATTTATATTACTTCATTAGAATATTTAATTTAGGTTGCTGATGGATCATTTAAAACAGGATATTCTTACCTCCACAAGAAGATCCACAACATCTGTGGGCATCTTTTCAATAAGAATTTCAATGACTCTCAGAATTTCCCCTTTAGCTCGTGCAAGAGTTGTTGTGTGCATATTCTGCTGTGATTGGGTATTTGCTGCAAGAGCCGTATGTCTGTGTACCTACAAAACATCTCTATGCTGTAGATATGATTGACACTGATATAGTTTTACATTTCTAGCCATGGTTTATTTTTTACTTTCTAATACTATAGAAAAAAATAAACTTCTTGTGGGTGAGTCAGAAAATACTTTTGTTTACAAAAACAATACTTAGTATAATAAAAACTCAACAGGTATTGCCTAATAGAATTCTGTAAGTTCCTGAACATTATATGAGACGTTAATACAACACTATCATGACATGTTTAAAAAGAAACATATTGAGGACTTGTGAATTTGGTACATTTGGAACTGAAGTAGACAGAAGTTGACAGATGCCCAGGAAGTAAAAGATACGATCCTTGCTCTCAAGTAATGATAGTGCAGCTGACCCATGAACAACATGGGTTTGAAATGCATGACCTGACTTATACTCAGATTTTCTTCTGCCTCTGAGCCTCTGATTAGCAAGACTAATCCCCTCCACTTCCTCCCCCTCAGCCTACTCAATGTGGAGATGACAAGGATGAAGACCTTTATGATGATCCACTTTCACTTAATGAATAGGACATAGATTTTCACTTCCTTATGAGTTTCTTCACATTTTCTTTTCTCTAGTTTACTTTATAGTAAGACTACAGTATATAATATACATAACATACAAAATATGTGTTAATTGTTTATGTTATCAGTAAGACTTTTGGCCAACAGTGGGCTAAGAGTAGTTAAGTTTTGGAGCAGTCAAATATTATTTGTGGGTTTTTGACTGCTAGGGGGATCAGTGCCCCTAACTCCCTTACTGTTTGAGGATCAACTGCAAATAATACTTTAACCACACTCACTGTGTCCCAGAAATTATTCTGTAAGTGCTTTACAATTAAGTTGGAAAATCCAAATGAACATGGCTCCAAAAATAATGAGCATGGCAAATAATATAAATTCAGTGTGATTTTCCCCATACAATCGTAAGCTTTATAGTTCAGAGGAGAAAGAATATTAACAGGCCCTGGACTAGCCTGGGAAGAGCCATAAGGTAGTAGGCATAGAAATGGGGTAGAGGTCAGAGATAATAATAAGAAATACTTTAGTATTTTACTCTAATACTCTAAGATTGAACAATGAAGTGGAAAGCTTGTGTGTGTTTTTTGTTTCATTTATTTTTATTTATTTTTTATTATATAATATTTACAGATAGGGTTTCACTTCACTATGTTGCCCAGGCTAGACTCAAACTCCTAGGCTTAAGCGATCCTCCTGCCTCAGCCTCCCAAACAGCTAGGACTACAGGCACATGCCACAGTACCAGGCTGAAAACTTGTTTTTAAAGGTAATAAATGTGGACTGTTACTTTAAAATTATCTTTCCAACCAAAAGCTGGAGTAGAATGAATTCAAAGCATGGGTATTCTAACAGTTCATTTTTAAAAAAATACTCATATGTAAATGGTGCAAATGAAGTTTGAAAACACAATTAATACAAGGACCTGTCAGACTAATGTGAGGCTTATTCACTATATTCAATATTATGACCTGTGCATATTCCACTGATGGGAAAAACTGGCAAAAAAACCCTTCCAAGACTAATAAAATTGGCCATTTATGCTCATATATATATGCACACTTATATAAAACTATATAATACCTACAAAATAAATACATACATATGTGCATTTTAAATCTAGTGGAACCTTACTATAACATTATGCACTATTAGAAAAATGCACACCCTTAAGTCTACAAATTTATTTTAGATATGAATTCAAAGCCTCAGTGCCTCACATAAGCCTATACAAAATGCTATTAGGACTTTCTTTCCACCCCCCCAGCGAAATGCATGGCACAAATATTTACAGCATGCCTATTAGGGATAGCTCTGGGGCAGACATAGGCCCAATAGGTTTCAGTTTATCTGAGTAGACTCAGAGGTATTTATTTAGTATTTTAAAAATTCATCATAGCTACAGGAAAAACAACTCAGACAGAGCCCATACCCTGTGGACACTGAGTCTGCCCATTATTCATGCTGAAATGGAATAAACCTTTAAAAAAAATTTAAGAGCTGATCATTCTTTCCTTTTCTTCCTCCTACTAAGACCTATAGGAAACTTCCTATAATTGGCTCATTGTTCTTTACTAGTTTTCCAGTTAGATGTGGGCAGTTAGTTTGAACACTAAGAATGTGGGAATCAATTGGCATTCAAGTCTTTATCTGTGACAAGTAATAGGAAAAACAATTAGCAAGTTTATGACTTACATTTTTCGTTTACAGTTAGAGAGCCAGTGCTAAATAAGAAGTTTAGTTTTGATGACAAGTAGGTACTTACATGTGAAAAATGTGAACACCTTTAATGTATTTGAGTTTTCATATGCCTGCTATAATTCAGATTGAAAAATGATTGTCAAATATTTACAAGTGAATTAACTTTGAGAACAGAAATGAATACAGAAGGAGAAGTAATGAATGCACCACACCGTGGAATTCAGTGTACATGCACACAGACAACATGTGTTCATTTCAGTACTAAATTATTAACTTGCATTGTTCTAGAATAAACTGTAAAGGGGATTTGTGGATATGAACCCTCAGCTTATAGTATCAAATAATTCCTCTAAATGAGAAGATGGAGCACACTGAGAAGTTCTGCTCACCTCTTTGGCTATGGTGGTGATGAAGGCGGGTGGTCTGGCGGTGGCAATGAGCGAGAGGGCATGCCTCGCAGAGCGGGCCGAGTCAGCTGCTGGGCTCAGAGGCAACCCCATTGTGATGCTAAACAGGGATCAGAAAAAGGGAAAAAAAGAAAAGAAGCATTAGAAATATGGACTGAAAAGATTAGACACAGCTTATAATGTCAGTTCAAGGTCAATGGGAGCACTCAAACAGTTAGAATATAATGGACTTGCAACAATGGGCAGTGATTAGGAGTCAGGGTGTTCTGGCATCAAATACAAAATGGAATAATTAACCGTGAAGATTGAAAACAGTATGTGCATCTGTCCAAAGTGTTAAAAACACCTTGTTAACAAATTATCAAGAACTAGTACTGAATACATATCACAAAGCTCAGAATGAGGTAAGAACGAATATTGTGCTGAATATTTTCAAATTTTTCCTAAAAATAGTTAATTATTTATTTATAAAGCCATATTAAAAGACTGTAAGGTTGTATATCTGAAAGGAAGGCAAGATTTACTCCTGTCTATAAAATTGTCACAAGTACTGAGAATGACAAAATTATTTTTTGTTTGTATATTATTTTTCATTTGAAATATCCTTAGTACCACTGGTTTACCCCAATTTAGTACTTTTAGAACCAATCTACTAAACAGCATGCTCCACCAACAGTTATTTAGTACTAATGCCAAAAATTCTATTAACTGATACTAATTCTGTTTATATAAAGAAGGGATGGCATGATGTTGTCCAGGCTATTTGTAAGACGAGGCACACAATGAAATAAATCTTCCCAAACTCCAAGAATGCCAGGATCATGATAGGAGAGTCATGCTATATTCACTCCCCACCTCTACTATGTGAAAATATCAATATTCTTGTTTCCAAGCTTCCTTTATATTATATATAATCCACTGGGAACAGTATCAAGACTTTTACTAAAATGTGGCACGTGATCTGCCCATTAACTGTATACAAGGAGTATTTTGTTACTCAGTATGGAATACAATTATAGTTTCCCGAATTAAATATTTTTAAATTTAAATATGTATTTGAAGACATATGAACACTTATCCTACTCCAATTAAATGAGTCTATGTGCTTTATATGTAAACTGGATTGTGTTTACTGAAAATTCTCAAAAAGTTTATAGGTATCTCTATAATTGATCTAAGAACCATTATTTTAACTTGTAGCTGAAAATAAAAATTATGTAGGCATTCTCTTCATTGTTAAAGGAAATTCTGCTTATAAGTCTTAGTGACTGTTACACTGCTTAAATCTCTGACTGATAATATAACTGTCTCTCTTCTTTTTCCCATACGGAGGGTAGAGACGAAGCAGGGGCTCAGAAGACAGAAGTATGGAGAGTTTTCCTTGGATGTTTAACACTAAAAAGAAAGATGTGAGCAAAGAGAACACATACATATTGAAAAATGCACAAGCAGAAGGCATCAGTGGGCATCTCCCCACCTCCCTGCCATGGAAGAGCCCGATGCTCTTGGGTCCCAGTAGGAGTTGGAAAGAGGTGTTTTGTGAGAAAGCAGGATGGGCAGTTGGCCAGTTTCTTTTCTGGATTAAACTTGGCTAACTGCAAATTCAGTGAAAGCAATGTTTACTGTGTGAGTAGTGCTGGGGCTAGACTGCTTAATACTTATTGTAAAATTCAGATTATAAACGCAAATTTTAAGTCAAGTTTTAAACAATACAAAAGCCAATTAAACTACATGTAGATACCCTGTGATGCTTCTTTTCATCCATCAATGTGGATGAATAGGGATTGATGATACTGCAAGGCTGTAAACAATCAAAATGTTACATTAATTGAATAATTCTACACAAAATGAAATCAAGTTTGGGAAAATCAATAAAATCACAGAATGCTGGAGTTGGCAAAGATTTCCCAGGCAACATCCCTGACAAGCAGTCAGCCAGGGAAAAGGAATGTCCATCTCCTGGGCAGCCCCTCCTAGATCTGGAAGGCACGCTACAGAGGAAGAACTGGGTGCAGAGCCCAGGGTCTAGGTTGAAAGCCAGGCTTTCCTGTGTTATTTCATGCCCTTTGCATCTGCTCCAGAATATCCCTATGAAGTGGTTGATATAGGTATTTACAAGTGAGAAGGCGGGTCCGAGAACTTAAGTGACAGGCTGGGTAGTTGTGGATGTCTTTCAGGACAGCTAACCTTTGGAGACAATACACAGGTGAGAGGCGTGACCATACTGTGGTTACTTGGATTACTGAATCAGTAATGTGACTAAACTCAGTGGCTTTGGATGAATGGTTAGATTGCATCTTTGAGAGAAGATTTTAGTGATATGTTATAATACTTAGCTTTCAGCTGTTGTATTCAATATTAATAATGGTTTGAATGAAGATACAGGAGGCGCAGTTATCAGTTGGTGTGGTTATAAAGTTGTAAGGGAGAGCAGCCATATTACAAAACAGAACTAAGATCTACAGAGTTATCAGAAAGATCAAACTCAGCTAAATAAGAAGTCTTATGTGTGGGTACAAAAATGACCAACTTCACAGGTGTGGGATTGGCAACACACTGCTGAACCAGGCTCGTGAACTACTGAGGATTGCATCTGAAACATAAATATGTGTGGTAGTGATCCTGCTGCCCAAAGAGCTGGGCTGTGTCATGAGAAATACAGTAATAGGGAAGGTGTTACTCCTGCTGTAGTTCATGGCTCTGGGCACCCGTCTGCCCTCCCCGTGGATATACTGCTCCCTAGGTGCTAAGAGAAAGGGTCTGGCTTCTGCAGGACAAGAGTTACAGTGTCCTCCTAGAATCTAGAGAAGTCCAGTCTGTCCCCAGCTGTGTGCTGCTGGGACCCCTTGCCATTGGAAACCAACATAAGCAGGATCATAGCAAACTCATCATTACCTCTAAGTTCTCGCTTCCATCCCTTCTCTGGTTCTTTTCATGGAAATGTTTAGTGAGAAGCTAAGAGAGGGAGACAGACAGACAGACACACACACACACACATCCAGAATGAAGAGATACAATCATGTGTG
This sequence comes from Gorilla gorilla gorilla, assembly GCF_029281585.2. Lineage (NCBI taxonomy): Eukaryota > Metazoa > Chordata > Mammalia > Primates > Hominidae > Gorilla > Gorilla gorilla. The sequence goes on along the minus strand of NC_073241.2, from coordinate 86,259,620 downwards.
CACTTGAGTGTGGGAGTGGTCAGTTGACAGATCTTCAGGGTTCATGCCACAGTGACAAGTGGATAGTTTCCCCTTACCCTTATGCTGTGTCCTGTGGCCACCCTGGACTGAATAAGTACATCATCTGTAAAATGGGTATATTAAAATATCTACTTCACAGCACTGACAAGAAGACTAAATGAGGTAACAAATACAAAAACAACTAGCCCTGCTGGCTCCTCTATTATATGTACAATAAATGCTTCTTCTGACCAAAGACGCTTCTCATAAAAAGAAGCAAAGTGAAGGAAAAATGAGATAAACTACCAGCAGGTTGCTGCTTCAAGCCAAGAGGCCTAGCCACACATCATCCTTCCCCCATGTCAACAAATGGCCTTGTAAATTTGGGGGAATCAGCAAACTTCCTATAGTCATAAAAATGATAAAGGTTGGTGCTTTGGTGCTGGGTGGTGGGTCTAGAAGAGAAGCTATAGGGTAAGGGGGAAGGAAGTGAATCAAAGACATGTGAACCTATTGCCCACTGAGTTCAGTGGAAGCTGGAAAAGCCAGCACTTTTGAAGAGGCATCAGTGTGCGCACCTGAGGGATTCTCTCCATTGGTGTCCGGCAGTCTGAGCACAGGACTGCAGAATGTGGATAATTCTACAGCTCTGAGGTCAGGGCTCTGCAGTGACCTGGAGGGTATGGCATCCACAGCGCAAAAGTGGGGGGCTGTATGTGTGAGGGTAGAGAGATGGTCAAGGCATAGGGAGAAACCTTGTGTCCCTCCTCTAGTCTACTCAATTCACCGTCATCATAGTCATCTTCCCAAAGCACCAACTTTATTTCCTGGTTGCCCTACTTAAAAGTAGCCTTCTCTACCACCTCTAGGAAAAACTCTAAACACCCTGGCTTAAGATTCTAGGCCCTCCATAATCTAGTTCCCTAATTTTCAACTCACTCTTTTCAACACCAATGCTCCTGAAGTCAGGCTAATTTCCAAGCTGGTCCCTAAAGGTCTGTTCCTTTATTTTATTCCAGTATTTTGCTAATGTTTCTCCTCTAGCCCTTTCCCCATTGGTGCAGTCTCCTCCCTCCTCTCTGTTCAATTCTGGTCTTCCCACATGGTATTCTCTTAACTACGATAGCACTCATTGACTTCTAGTGAAACAAAAATAATCAACAGCAAACCCCATTTATTCCAGGCCCTTAATACTAAATCACATTCTGCCAGGCCTTACTAATTAGTTTTATATTATGAACTCTGTACAGATTTGAAACATGCCTGACAATTCTGTGTAACTCCCCAAAGTGCCCAGTACAGCCCCTGGACATGGTGGTAGCTCCATAGTTACACAGTAAGTGAAGTAGCTGGCAAATTCAGCAGGCAGAAAAAGAAATCATTTAAGCTAGCTATTGGACTGAATTGACCAGGCAATGAAGTCAAAGCAATTGATCTGGTAGTCCCAACAGATGAAGTCTAATTCTGCATTTGGCTATCTTTAAAGTCAAGAGTGCATTGTCTGTGTGATATATTTTAATGTGAGATTCTATCTGAACGAAGAAGGACCACACTATCAGAGGTTTGAAATTAAAGGAGTGTCAACCTTATTCTGGAAACTGCAGTGTAAATATGTGACGCATTTGTGTCATCTGATCCCACCTATCTGGCTGTTATGCGGATCACCCGTTACACAGGTTTACAGGATGGGTCTTTCGGTTCTCTTTATTCTAAAAAAAAGAGGACATGACAGACTCTCTGCTTTACTCAGCATTTCAGTGTACACACTCAATATGAAATATCAGAGATGACAGGTATTTTAAATAAAAATATGAATGGAAAAATAGTCCACGCAGCCTGAGCTCCCCCTTCACAGAACTGCTCATTAATCCTGTTCTAAAGCTTACTCCATCGTGGTGAAAGCATTTCAAAAGTTACATGTAAGAACACTTTGGTTAAATGTCATGATCTAAAATTGTCAGACTTTATCAGCTGTCAGATTAAGGAATAATGTAAGAGAATATTCCAGGGGGGCCGGTGGAGGAGACATATAAACTTTCATTGAATAGCCTGAAAATTTTGGTCAATAGGAACAGGGTAATGAAAATAGGCCACATCAAAAACAAAGACTTCTAAAATGGCTTTAAAAACACATACTTAATGTATAGCCCCTGGTATTCCCATTTTATTCCTTCCTGGCTAAACAGGTATGTTAATATTTGTCCTCAATTTCACAAGATATCTTCAATTCCTCTGTCATGTTGTACCTTTATTTCACAACTCGCAGGTGGCATTGAGTTCCTAAACTCAAAGGTGGCAATTCCTCCCTTAAATATGTATCTTTAAGATCTATTTCCTGTATGCTAAATACAATTACAGCGAATAAAAACTATGCTAATAGGATTTATTTATATGGCTTCCTCAGATTATAAATTTTCTGTTAAGAATAAATTTCACAGAAACAGGAAAAATATGAATAGCTTAAATATGGAATCCTAAAGCATCTTAGTGTTTGCATGATGTGTTTCTGTCTCCACTCCTCACCCCCAAAATTCAAGAATGGTTGAGATTTGAGCTAGCATACAAAAAACGTTTTTCTCGCATTCTATGTAGTTCAAAAGGAATCTTTCTAATGTATGATGCTTATCTGTGTGTCATCAAAGCATGTGTCGTTTCCAGTGACTTTATGCTTCTCTCTGAATGTTTGGTAAACTGTGATGATCCCAGAAAAGCAGCGGGCAGTCTGTAATTCACTAATGGCCCTCAGCTGTGGCAGTATGTAATGCTCGCCCGGCCCCTTCAGCAGCTGGGCCAGCACTGCTCCACTGTTCTCTTCCAGAGTAAAGGCCCTGCCACATGAACGAGGCAAATGGATCAAAATCACAGACCACAACTTAGAGAGATGGAAGTCTAGGCTTCCAAGAGCAGCAGAATTTTTCTGCTCCTTAGTATAGTGGGATTTTCTGCTGTTTCTATCATGTTATCAATCAATATGTACATGACCATGCTGATCTAACAAAATTATGAATGCATAAAAAGGATAATACTATATGTTTCTACTTTTCTCACAATTAGCTGGGGATGGCTCAGTCTATGATTCCAATGAAGTGCAGTCTCAATTTTCTCTTAAACAGTTCATCATGAATGAACAGTCCATCCCCATTATTTAAAAATTTCCTCACATAAGATTTTACCAGTGAATCACTCACCTTATTAAGGGTGGCATAGCCATATGGTACAGGAGCTGCAAGATGGGAGTCAGGAAACCTGAGTGACAGTCTTGGCTCTTAGAGTACCACTGTGACCTCAGCCAAGTTGTTTAATCTGTCTAAACCTTATTTTTACTTAATAGCACATTAGGGATACTGGATCAGATGATGTTGAAAAGATTTTCATCTCTAAAAGGAAAATCTTTAAATCCCATGACTTTATTCAACATTTATTGTGTGCAAATCACTTTGCAAATGTTATGAGTAAATAAGAATAAACACATAATATATGACACAAGCACTCAAGAGTTTACTGATATGTAAATAAGGCTTTTACAATCTAGAAGGTACAAAATCTTTGATGAAAATATTTTTTTTTGAGACAGGGTCTTGCTCTGTTGCCCAGGCTGGAGTACAGTGGTACGATCATAGCTCACTGCAGCCTTGACCTCCTGTGCTCAAGTGATCCTCCTGCCTCAGCCTCCTAAGTAGCTGGAACTACATGCTCCTGTAGTTTTTTAAATTTCTTAAATTTTGTAGAGACAGGTTCTCACTATGTTGCCCAGGCTGGTCTCAAACTCCTGGGCTCAAGTGATCCTGCCTCAGCCTCCCAGAGTGCTGGGATTACAGGTGTGAACCACCATGTCCAGCTGAAAATAATTTTATTAAACATATTTAAAAATCTAAAGTACACTGAAAATTCTGATTATGTACTTTAACAAATTGTTTTAATTCTGGGGATGTTAAGATTTGGAATGCAAGATCACACAGTATTAGGAGCTTTGGCTTTTGGAATAAGCTAGAGTAGGGTTTGAATCTTATTTTTTTCAGTAACTACAATGTTACTCTGGACAAGAGGCAGCATCTCTCTATCAGATTCATTTTTTTCTCATCTGCAAAGTGGGGATGATAACGCCTACTTCTTGAATTTCTCTAAAACAAGTTGAGGACATTGGAGATCTGAATAGCACAGAAACTCATAGGTACTAAGCATTCAATAGAAGGACTGCATCCCAGGCCACTATATCCCTGCACAAGGCTAGCTATGTGATAGGTGCTAAAAGCAAAGAAAAAACTCACTGCAACAATCTTTTCATAAAGTCAAGACACACCAATTCTTTATCTGACCCTAATATATTCCCCTGAGATAACTGGGAAGGAAATTATGTTTGAGATTTATTTATTTATTTAGAGTCAAGGTCTTGTTCTGTCACCCAGGCTGTAGAGTAGTGGTCCAATCACTACTTAGTGCAGCCTTGGCCTCCCAGACTCAAGCGATCCTTCCTCCTCAGCCTCCCTGGTAGCTGGGACTACAGGTACACGCCACCATGCCCAGGTAATTATTATTTTTGTTTGTAGAGACGGGGTCTCGCTATGTTACCCAGGCTGTTTTCAAACTCCTGAGCTCAAGCAATCCTCCCACCTCGGCCTCCCAAAGTGCTAGGATTACAGGTATGAGCCACCACGTCCAGCCACTGTGTTTCAGTTTTACATGGGAGAATCCCAGTTTAAGTTCTACAAGAAATTAACAAATAAAATGAGCTAAAAACAGCATTTTCCTCCTTTCACAGATGTTTGGCATGCCTGTGCTTTCCTACCCCTTTCTTTCGCATGCCCCTGTCCTTCCCCCGCTCTCCTCATAACTACTCAAATGACAGATCCAAATGAAACCCCTCCTTGCATCCCCTCTGGTTACCCAGGGTGATTCATTTCACTATGCCCTGAATGTCTATACTTTTTACCTTCCTTCTCACTTTGCATCATGGTTATTTTGGGGCAGATCCTGTCTTTCCTGTAAGACTGCAACTGTCTTGAAGACATGATTTTTGATTCAAATTTGCAACTACAGAGAAAACCTAATGTTGTTCCTTTCGCATATTAGTTATACAATATGCTTGATTAATTAATAGTTAAAATTTGGCAAAATATCTGAAAACATTAGAAAACAACTGTAGATATTTTGATTTCAAAGATGTAAAGTTGCATATCATGTTTCTAAAATAAAGGTGTAACCAATTCTGGAAAAATACTCTATTTTTTTTTAAGAGGTCTCACTGTTGCCCATGCTGGAGTGCAGTGGTTCGATCATGGCTCACTGCAATCTTGAACTTCTTGGCTCAAGCAATCCTTCCCCTTCAGCCTCCTGAGTAGCTGGGACCACAGGTGTATGCCACATGCCCTGTTAATTTTTTATTTATTTATTTTTTAGAGATGGGGGGGTCTTCCTATTTTGCTCAGGCTGGTCTCAAATTCCTCGGCTCAAGCGATCCTCTCACCTCAACCTCCCAAAGTGCTGGGATTACAAGCATGAGCCACCAAGCCCAACCAGAAAATACCCTCTTCATCTCGAGGCATATACAGTGTTTTAGGAGACCTCTTAGGAGTCAGCTCAGCAGGAGATGTCGGGACATGGGGGAGAGGCAAAAGGGAACTCTGCCATGATATGTGTTCTCTAGACAAGGCAGGGGACCTGACTGGTTGCCCCTCCACAAAACCCCTGTCCTCATAAACTCACAAGAATAAGAAGAAAGTAGGAAACACTGCTTATGTTTTTTTTTTTCTTTTTCAATAAACGTGAACTGAAATTTTAAAAAGCACAGGCCTAACATAAAAGCTTCTTCATAAAGCAAGCTTAACATCACAGACAGAAGCAAGGCGGCTGAGCACCGTTACTGTGTACACAGTAAATCAGGCACAAAAAGGGGCAGCCCAACAGGGCAGCACAAGGGTAAGATCCACACTTAACCCTCTGCACACATCGCTGCTCCACTTCCCACCATCTCAGGCTCTGCACCCTCTGCCGAGTGTGTCACGGATGTAACAGGCCATTTTCCATCTAAATCTTGTTATAGATTAATAAGCAAACATTTTCTTGCTTATTATGCAATTTATCATGATGAAAATTACATTGGACTCCTCAAGGCTACATGCTGATACATTCATTTATTCAGAGCTGCGTACAGAAAGTCATACTAATCTTCATGACAGAAAAGGATGTAATAGCAAGATTTAAATTGCCTACTGAAAACTTCAGTGTTTGTGTCTGTGGACAAACTACATGTAGATAAGACCTAAGCACATCTTTATGCTTGCTGGTACAAGCCTAATGTAAATTTCTTTAAAAACAAAATCAAACAAAATATTAAATACTAACCCTGAATAAAAGCCCTTTACTTCTCCTCCCAGGCAACAAAACAGTGTATACTACTGAAATTGTGTTTTGATCAGATTTAAAAATAAGCTCCAAAATTAAGTCAAAGCAAAATTTCAGACAATCGAAAAATGTGGATGTTTCTCAAGACAAACCAGGAGAGCTGCAATAACAGAAGCCAACACTGTTGATGTGTGGCGGGTGCACATGGCAGCTGCAGCCAAGGGGAGGGCAGTGGTTGAAAAGATGTTCTAGGGCTTCATGCAAAGGCCAGCTGCCTCGTACTACAGGCACAGACTCCTGGGCTCAAATTGCCTCCTAATCCTTCAAGTCCCATTGAGAATCTTCAGGCCTCCTGTATCCAGAAAACTATCCTGCCTACCATTATGCTAAACTGCTCATTCTAGAGTCAGGCAGCTCTTGATCTGCTGAATACAAGGACCTAACAACGGCATCACCACCAGTACCACCAGTACTTCTGCCACATAGGAAGACATTTCATCTCTTAATATATGCTCACTATTCTAAGCAATTTGCAAATATAAGCTCATTTAATATATCTTAGGAGATAGGTACTTTAATTAGCCCCAACTTGTAGATACAGAGAGGTAAAGTAATTTGCTGGAGGGCATACGGCTAGGGAGACACCGAGGTAAAGTTTAGGATGCATGGTAGTATGATAGGAGGTAACTGGGGGGCAGGCAGCAGCTGTTTAGGTTTGAAATGAATGTCCTCTACCAATCTTCTTGGGACTTTACGCTGGCAATGCCCAATCTGTAGACAAAGCCACAGAGTTCCATTCTAGCCTTCAATTGCTTCTCTGGTCTCTACTTCCTGAGCATAGAGCAGTCAGTAGACAACTATGGACCCAAAGCATGCCAGAACTTAAGGGAATGGCAAAGCAGAGGGCTAAGAACTCTACTCTTAAAAAAAGTTAACAAGGACAAGAATGAAACACCATTCATTGAGAAAATCCAAGTGGTGGTAACATTTTCGTTAAGGGAGGCATTATGGGACAGTCCAAGAATTCCAACCACTTCATACCTACTGGGATGATTATACTAAAAAAATAGAGAGAAAGGAAGAAAAAACAAGTGTTGGCGAGGCTGTAGAGAAAATGGAACTCTTGTGCACTGCTGGTGGGAAAAAAGTCTGGTGGTTCCTCAATAAGTTAAACATGGAATTATCAGATGACCCAGAAATTCTACTCCTACATGTCTATTCAAATGAAAACAGGTGTTCAAATACTTATGCACAAATGTTTATAGCAGCTACATTCACAACAGCCAAAAGGCAGAAACAACCCAAATGTCCATCAACAGGTAAATGGATTAACTATATGTGATATAACCATGAATGGAATGTTATTCAGCCATAAAAAGCAACAAAGCACTATGATATGCCACAACATGAATGGACCTTGAAAGACGTCATGTCAGTGAAGACGCCAGTCACAAAGGACCACAGTTTGTATGGTTCTGTTTATATGAGATATGCAGAATAGGCAAATTCACAGAGACAGAAGATTAATGGTTGCCAGGGCCTGTTGAAGTGGTAACAGGGGAGGACTGCTTAATGGGCATGGGGCTTCCATTCAGGGTGACTTCTGTGGGGACTAAATAGTGGTAACAGTTGCACAACACTGTGATTATACTTAATGCCACTGAATTATAGACTTTAAGATGGCTACAGTGGTAAATTTCATGATATGTGTATTATACACCAAAAGGAAACAAAAGAACTCTTTGCAGGAATCAGGAGATTGAGTTTTCAAACCAACAGTAATCTCCACCACCAATAGGACCCCCTGCCCCATCAATCCTAGTCAGTTGGTCACCACGTGTGTTTCCCACCTATTTGACTTTAGCAGCTCCCTCAGTTCATCTTCCTCTTGTAGAACTCTCTCGTCATTGCTTCCCTGGATCACTGCCACCTCCTCATGGCTGGTCCTTTACTGTGTTTAAGTGACACCTCAACGTAGTTGATTTAAAAGCTAATATGAGTGTGGAGGAGCAATTCCCCAATTTGGCCATGTATGCTGGCCATAATCATTTCTGATCAAGTATCATGTATTTAATATATATATCATTTTCCTTATAAACAATATTATACTATTATTAGCAAGTAATACTTCACGGTATAACAAATACAACTGGAAAACTATGTCACATATCATTCACTGGCTCAGGGCTAAATCCCGGTTGTGTTAAAATTATAGAAACATGCTTCCTTTTCATTGTCCATATTCAAAACTTCACATATTGAAATATCTGTGTATTTTTTATCTGTTAAACATGCACAATCTATACAGAATGATCAATAAACCCACCAAAAAAACCCCTAAAACAAAAAACAGTGACAAATTAAATTAACCGGAATCCACACATACTTGGCAAGTTGTTTCTCGGCATCGGCACAAAGTTCGAGAAGCCCCATCAGAACAGCGGACACATCCATGTAAGGCTCCCAAACAGTGAACCCACGTCCAATCAGATCAATGGCTGTTCTTCGGATAGTGCTGTGTGGAGGAAGTTTGGGGCTTGGAGGCTGTAGCAGAAGAAACGTCAGTGCCTTGCCTGAAATTATAGAATAAAATGCAGAGCAAAAGGGGAATTTTACTTTTGTAATTGTTTCTTTTGAAGCATACTTTCAAAATATAATCCATTTTTGATTTTTTAACTGAAAAAGGTATTGAACCTCAAGACTACACAAGATCTTGGATAAATGGTTTGCTCAGCCACATTCTTTGAAGAGAAAAGTTAGGCTATATTGTTTTATACCATGTTCTAAAGTGTTTTAATTACATATTATATGTAAATGAGTATATATAATTTCAAAACATATCAGTGATCTTAAATTCCAAACAATGTTTCTCCCTAACTCAGGGTTCTGCAAAGTGGAGATGGTTTCAAATAATGTAATGTGGTATTTCTTAACCTTTCTTCTGCATCTAACACAGTTCATATGTAAAATACTCCCCTTCAGTAACACCTCTCATTACAGGCGCGTTGCAATGAAGGATGGAGAATGTAGAACATGTAGTTTGAAAAAGCTTCCCTCCTGAAGCATCTATTTTCCTCTATATTCTGGTGTATGTACTGATATAGTACAGTGATGTCAAGTGTGTGGTAAGCTCTTCATATGATTTTGTTAAACGTGTTAATAGTTCAATATTATTTCTAAATCTGATAAGATGACCTAGATCTTAATGAACATGTATTTCTTTATGTTGAGGATGATGCTGACAATTTGTATACTTACGTCTAATGGCTATTAAGCCACAAAACTTTATCTACTTCAGAAGGCATTTTGACATTTAAAAAAGAAAACCAGCAGGGGTTACGAAAAGCCAATTGTAATTTACAAGAGTTTTTGTTTGTTTGTTTTTTGAGGGGAAGAAAGAAAATAGTTCCTAAGTCACAGAACAGTACAGTATACTGATTAAAAGGAACACATGCTTCAGGTTTAAGACAGGGAATTAACCACGGTTCCATAACTTATCGGGGGCAGGCCTAGGAAGGTGCTCACTGAGCCTGACTTTTCTCATACCATTGGGCTTATTCTGAATACCTATTAAACATGGCTCTTTTCTAAATGAAGAAAATGGCAAATAAACTTTAATACAACATATCCAACCAACAAAAGTATATAATAATTTTTATATTATAGTCAATTGTTAAATGAGAATGGATTGAAATGGAAAGGAAGAGAAGGGAAGAGTATTGTAAAGCCAGGATAAGAGTCAGTGGATACACTGAAAAGTAGTTTCTGAATTTCTTCTCAGTCATGGAACCCTTTAAGAATCTGATGAAAGCCATCAGTCCTTTCCCCAGGAAACTACACACACAGTCATACCCATCAAAAATTCTGCAGAAGAATGTCAAGGCGGCCATGGATTGTGGATTAACAATTCCTGCAGTAAACTAAACAACATCCCAAAATTCATATTTCATATGTGTATTTGTAAATTTTACTCTTGTATTTAATCATATAATTATAATACGTAAAGCTTCATGTTTTACTTTTGGATCAGAAAAATATTAAACTCCTTTAAAAAAGGTAACACACATTTTTCTATTTTCTGCCAGCACATACGTGTCCTTTTATCACATGAAATGCTCATATTTTTAAATATGAACATTTCCCTTTTCCTCAGTAAGTCTGTCAGCTCCTTGAGGGTAGAAACTGTGTTTCACATAACTTTGCATCTTCTAAACCACCAACCACAGTGCACACATTATTTACATAAATGAAAAATAGGTCTGCCTTTACTGTCAGAATATTTCTAATACAGCTCCCTGCCCCAGTTTGTCAGAATGATATTTCAAAATGTCTAGTTATCTACCATTTTCCTGTTTATTTTTTACTTCTTGGAAGTCATAAGAGCTACAGAAAAACTCCAGCTGCTATTCTCTGCAGACATCCTGAAACACCAGCAGCCATGGCTTCCAATCTAAGCAATAAGGGTCCCTGGAGGTGAATCCTTGCTAAATATTGCAAAAGGAGGTAAAGTTTCCTAAGTACAATCTTTTACAGCATTTCAGTCATCATTTTCCTTAGTGGCACTTTACCATTTTTGTATTCATTACAGATGGGAGCATACAGGCAACACTAGAGGCCTTACTGATTCCTAAGGGCCTCTGTGTTGGCAGCTCTAGAGGAAGCTTCCTCACCACTCTGGACAATTTTTTCCTGAGAGTGAAAATAAACAATAAGTGTTCGATGTTTTGATATTTTCCATCACTGTTCTGACAAAGTGGGAAGGACAGCACAGGGGAACTGATCACTTGCACTTGGATGAAATGACAGAAAAGCGTTCTGCTTTTCTACCTCCTTTCAAAAGACCCTCCTTTCAGAAGGCCCTGGCTCTACAAGGGCCACAAGAGCGCCTGCTGCTCCTCTGTCAAGCATGGCCTCACTGTGAGAATGTGTGGCTCAGCAGAAAACACAGGGCCCCTAGAGCACCACCATCCCTTCTCTTAAATCATGTTCTACTTCACTCAGCGATCTCATAAGTAAAATTCCCCTACAGCATCTCTCCTTCTTTAGTTCAAATTATAGTCTCCAAGTAACATAAAGTAAAGATCCCTACAGTTTTGGCAGGGCAGTTTTTACAGCTCTGGCAGGCCATGTGAGGGCATTAAAAGGAGAGAGGAAAATGGGCTACTCTACACACAAATTTCAAATCTACTGGTAAGAGTATGATGTTTCCTGTTTTTCAGGGAGCTGTTTTGGAATTACAAAGATGTACAAATGTTAAAACTCCCTATCTATCTCTAACAACTTTTCCCAAATAAAACATGTAAATAACAGAAGTGAAAAAGGATTTTCAAGTTAAACCTTTTGATTTCTAGCCTTGTTGATTAATAGGAAGCATACTACTTTTCTGCTACTAGCATTAATGACAATGATGTTCTGAAGGAATAATCTGGGATGCCTAAGACTTCAAACTTCTTAATCATCTATTCTTTATGCTGATATTAAGAAACCAGCCTTTAAAAAATATTATATAATAGAAAGATATAGCTAAATTTATTCCTTTCTTAACTTATATTGTATTCTCTAATTTAGGGGTTTTCTAATTTATAATTCCATATGACACAGGTGCTCTGCCACATGGATCAAAGAGGACCAAATGCTGAAATTAAGATAATGATAGGTCTTCCCTTTTGATAAAGTCTCATGACAGAATTTTATGAATTTTGCCTCCCATAATTTTTCTTAAACAGTTGGTACTGAGTAAAAGTTGTATATTTTAATCTGTATAAGATAGAATCTAATTTTGTGGAAAATAAATATTTCCTTATTTGATATAAATGGACCACTATTCCACAGTATCTCACTGAGAGGGCAAGGTGGGGAATGATGCTACCATTGAGCATCCACACCAATCCCTTCTTAAAGGTTCTCCAGTGACGGTATTAAAAAGTTCAGCTAACTGGCCTGGCATTCAGTCAAGGATTTTCGCATTTGATGCCAACCCATCGACTCAAAGATTCATGTAATACCTATGAATTGCAAATTGCTATACTCTACTATGTGCTAGGGAAAAAAGGAGAATAAGAATCAGTTTCTTCCCTTAAGGAAATTTATTATAATTCAGGAAACAGGAGCAAACAGACAATCTGAATATATTGTGCACTGTGTTATAATTTTTATAAGCACAAGATATCAAGACAGAGCTTAACAGAGGCACTTAACCTCATCTTGGGGGCTATAAGAAGGCTTCCAGGGGAAGGTGATCTTTATGCCACAACCTTAAAAATAAGTAGGAATTAGCCAGTTAAAGGAGAAGGGAAAGAAAACATTCCAGGCAGAGGAAAGAGCATGTGTAAAGACCAGGAAATAAGAGGGAACATGGCAAGATCAAGGGGTTACATGTAGTAAAACATGGCTAGAAACTGTGTGTATGTATGGTTGGGGAAGGGATAAATAGGTGAAGGGGAGAAGAGGGCAGGGGGGGATGAAGTATAACAGTGAAACAAAAGGCAAGACAGGTTATTACAGCTCCAGGACAAAGGGCCTTATATGCCATGCTAAGGAGTTTGTTTATTCTGGTGATAATAAAAAACCATTACAAAGTTTTAAGCAAAGGAGAGATCTGATCACATTTCATTTTTAAAAAATCAGTATTTGAGGTGTCATGTGATTAGAAAAGGGCAAATGCCCTTTTAATTCTGATCTTCTCATCCCCAGCCAAATGGGATTAATTAGAATCATAGAATTTCTGAATGGAAAGACCTTTAGAAAAATCTGGTATATTTCTATGTTCTATGAGATAACAGAACCATAGAGGACAAGTGGTTAGGTGTAGCTCTGGGTAAGGAGTTGAGGTCTCTGTGGCCCCGACAATGTGTAATAACTAGTTCACAATTTATATCCTTGTGAACATGTTGTATTCATGACACTACGAACTATGGATTCAGAACTACATCTACAACCAATCCCAAGTCCACTTTCTCCTCCTTCAGAAATAATTTCAACTGAGTTACGAGCATCTCCCCAAAACAGAAGATTAAGTAATGTTTTATCTTTTCTCAAACAATGAGTTTTTGTCACTGATGCAACAGATAACAATACCAAGTTTCCTGTAATTGCCTTTGCTCTAACTTAGTTGCATCATGGCCACAAAATGGTTAATTCCACATCTAGCACAGCATCCACTTCCCAGGCAGGAAGTGGGAGGAGGGTGAAGGACAAAAGGACACGTGTCAGTTAAGTCCAGCTCCTTTTAAGGTCTAATTACATATTTCATTGGCCAGAATTATACCATATAATAATTCCCTACTTTCAAGGGAGGATGGGAAATGCAGTTTGTCAGCTGTATATATTGCCAGTTTCAACAAAACTGAGGCTTTGTGACCTGGAAGGGGAGAATTGTATGGGTTAGGTAGCTACCAATTTCTACCGCATCTTCCCTGCTTATGTTAGAATGAAATTTTTCCTTTTAATATAGCAAATACTGCACACACAGTGAACAAACACAAATATACTATCTTTTGGCGTTTATTCTATTGCTTAAAGCTATTTTTATTTATTTATTAATTTACCTTTCACACTTGCTAAACAGGTTAAGTTCCCTGGGCCAAATGACATTCAAGAAAAACACTTTTATGTTTGGCCTAAGGCTTAGCACAGTGCTTTATACCCAATAAGAACTTAATATATAATTGTTGCTTTGGTAAATGTTGAAAATTACTTTATACCATATGTGCCTAGCACAGTCAAAATTATGCACAGGTCAGAAATTTCTAAGAGTCTGCTACAAACTTGTCTTGGACAATGGCAAAGTTTCCAGTTATATGGTGAAATATGAAAAATATAAACAATGTACTAAGTTTTTTCATAAAGCTATATTTATTCAATGTAAAGGAGTGCTTATTCTGAGGTATGGTCTTACTATTTCGGGGAGGTGATTTTCTTACCACTTTTTTTGGTGAATATATTTTTTTAATAGAGTGGTATTCTCTAATGTTTATAAAAAACAAAATAAAAAAATTGAAATAGTACTAATACATGCCCTCACATTTTATTTTTAGAAATTTTACTAGTCTATGATATCCAAAAGACTAGAAATCATTGCCATTTGTAATAAATTTACTATCCTGGGGGAACTAAAGAGCACCTTCTCTATATAAGTAACACAAGCAGTAAGACCTTTTACTAGTCACTGACTCTTTATTGAGAATGCCAAGAGACTCCTAACTCAACTTGTCACAAGATGGAATTCAGCATTATTCATGTCAATCTGGGGCCATCTTCAAGATTAAGTTATCAAATCAGTGGTGTTTCTTACCTATAAGCTAGGTGAGCAGTAGAGATACTGCAGCAGCTTTATAGTGAGAATTTGGTGTGTAACATCTCAGCACCACCCCTGTTATGTCAGGCCAAATGTACAAATAAACTACCGAAATGCAGACAGACTCAGAACACTAGAAGACAAATCAAAATGAAACAAAATCCTTTAAAAAGCAGAAAACGCTTAAAATCCAGCATTGGATACATCACAATGAACTTAGACCCTCTGGCTGTTGAGAAATGAATTCCATTATGCTGTCAAGAATAATAATAGCTCATATTTTAATGCTATTAATTCAAATCAAATTTTTACATTTCTTAAGAGTCCCAACTTTAATTGTACTTTTTTTTTAAAGGTGCTATGAGGTGATATGAAAGAGCAAAGCTGCCAGAAAATATTTACTCTTTGCTGTAACAGCAAAATGCTAAAAAGGAGAAAAGGACTGAGGCAAAGAGAGCAAAATAAAGCCTATGTAAAGCTGTGGTTAAATAGATGACAGTATTATACTATGGGTAACTTGTTGCTCCAGCAAGATGAATATTGTTCAATCATGAACCGACCAGTGAAAAATGCCAATGTTTAAAACTTTTGTAGTATCTGGCTACGTATAATGGTTAGCCCTTTTAAAAGCCATAACACACACCCACACACATGCATGCACACACATTTGTTCTCTCTTATTACTTAGAATTGCTTAATGAATTTCTTTTTTGGAACATTTATTTATCCCTATCACAAAGCACAGACTCAATTTATTAATGCACGCTACATTTACTGAATGCCTGTTATAGGAAAACACATCATTAACTATAAAGAAATATAGTTACATATTTTTATAAGCATCACGTATCATTTTCAGCATAATTTGTTTGATAAATAACACTTTTATATTGCTATTTCACTTTTTTCCTCTCTTACATCTTTAGAACAAGGGTAGGGACTACACCTGATAGTAGGACCTTCAGTTCACAGCACATACACAACAACAGACACACAGAACGCGGAATTTTTTTTTTTGAGACAGAATGTCACCCTGTCGCCCAGGCTGGAGTGCAATGGCGTGATCTCGGCTCACTGCAACATCTGCCTCCCGGGTTCAAGTGATTCTCCTGTCTCAGATTCCCAAGTAGCTGGGATTATAGGCATGCACCACCATGCCTGGCTAATTTTTTCTATCTTTAGTACAGACAGGGTTTCACCATGTTGGCCAGGCTGGTCTCGAACTCCTAACCTCATGATCTGCCTGCCTTGGCCTCCCAAAGTACTGGGATTACAGGCGTGAGCCACCACGCCCGGCTAATTTTTGGTATCTTTAGTAGAGAGGGGGTTTCACCATGTTGGCCAGGCTGGTCTGGAACTCCTGACCTCGTGATCTACCTGCCTAGGGCCTCCCAAACAGAACACAGACTTCTTTTAATCACTAGAATTATTTTATTCATTTAAAACACATACACACATACACACAAACAGTAAAATGCCAGTGGTGTATACTAATACAATACCAGAGGTGCCTCACACCTTTATTTTCTTATAACCACAGATGCAACTGAGATATTAATCATGCAGTTTTTTAAAAAAATAGTTTCCATTTGTGCAGAAATGGCACAAAATAATTAAGGATTTTAAAAGTTGTAAAACTAGTGACATTGTTCCCAGCCTTCCATTTGTAATTTTTATTTCCTTTTTTAAATTTTTGTCTAAGTTCCGGATTAAGAAAATGTGGCACATATACACCATGGAATACTATGCAGCCATAAAAAAGGATGAGTTCATGTCCTTTGTAGGGATATGGATGAAGCTGGAAACCATCATTCTGAGCAAACTATCGCAAGGACAGAAAACCAAACACCGCATGTTCTCACTCATAGGTGGGAACTGAACAATGAGAACACTTGGACACAGGAAGGGGAACATCACACACCGGGACCTGTCGTGGGGTGGCGGGAGAGGGGAGGGATAGCATTAGGAGATATACCTAATGTAAATGACGAGTTAATGGGTACAGCACACCAACATGGCACACGTATACCTGTGTAACAAAACCGCACGTTGTGCACATGTACCCTAGAACTTAAAATATAATAAAAAAAAAATTTTGTCTAAGTTTTCCCTTGATGTTTCCCTTAAACCCAAAGACCTCATAGGAATCTGCGGTTACCCGCAGGAAGTTTCTAAAACCAGCCATCATAAGCCCCCATAAACCGCCAGTACACCCATTAGAAGACAGTGACAGGCAGTGGATTACTGAGGAGGCTGATGGAGGAAAATGTGGACGGATGGTACACAGAAAGGAGGAGGGGAGAACTCCTCCATGACAAAGGGTCCCTCGCTAGAGGCAAGGGAACTTGGATTGAATGGCAACCAATGCTAACAGAAGACCATTGGCCAGAGAGAGGAGTTTTTAGGATTAGAAATTAAAACGAGTCAAACCATGTTTACTAGGGAGAATAACATTTTCTTAATAGAATTATTATAAAACCAGAGAGTTTTAGAGAATTTTTCAAACACCCCTGAGGGATAATTCATGAGTATTACTGCTGTCTGCTGGTAGGAAACACAAATAACTACTTTCTCGGGCTTTGGTCCCCCCTAGGCTAGTCAACTGGCCTAGTTAAGATAATTTCATTCCTCATACTTAAAAGAAAATCATCAATGAAGACATAGCCACTGCAGGTTGCTGGATCTGAATAATGAAGAAGGGGAAAAAGGTCATATTTTAAAAAAACTTTAATTAATAGCTCAATTACAACCAAATTCCTATGGGAGAATATATTATATGCACTTTAAACCAAATGAATTTATGATGATTTATGCCATTACAATGAGTGCAAAATGAATTAATAATGATTGGCCACTTATTTCAAAGTGTAACCAAGTGAATGAAGCCTTTTCCCACTTGCTAATGTCCATCAAAGAACAAGGACGGCACAGTGCCATCTAGAATTCTATTCCTTTGCTTTATACACATCCTTGATTTAATTAAAAATAATTCCAAGGTACCCATTATTTATGAATATGGAATAATTAAGAAACACTTCTATAACTAGAAGCTTTGTGTTAATGCAATTATTAAAAATTGCTTTCAAACTTTTTATATCCTGTACTGCATAAAAATAAGTCATTTCTTTTAATAGAAAGCATACAATAACTGTTAAATTAAGAAATTAATTTAACAAAGATATTTTAAAATTCATTAACATCAGTTTAATCAAAACAGTCTTCAAAGTAGTTAGCTATTTCCCGTCCTATAATCAGAAGAGCATAAAATCCAAATTCTCTTTGATTTAAAGCACATTTTTTTCTGTTCTGCTGAATTTCAAATTAAGTTGTGTCATGTAGGGAAATTTAATCTCATTTTGCTTTTGGTATAATGTATTTTGGATGGCAGACCAAAATAGGAGACAGTCTTAGCTTCCTATAAATAAGCAAAACGATGTTACTTAATGCATGTAGCCTTCTTCTACCTAGGGAAGGTAAAAAGTGCTGATTGTTTGATGGTCAGGGCATCAGCAATAAAGAAGTAAATAACAGAAACAGATGTTTATGAGGTCAAAGAGGTGTTAAAAAAATCCATTAATCTAATGAATCTTTAATTGAATAGTCAGAACACTTCTATATCCCCTTCCCAAAAGCGGGAGGACTATTGAATGGCATGAGTGAAAGAGATGGAAGGAGGGAGGAAGGGAGACAGACAAGAGAACAGCCAGGTTTCAGTTCTAGCTCGAGCACCTATTAGCTGAATGATCCTATTATTCATTTCGTATTTACTGAGTGCCTGCTGTGTACCAGGCCCTATTTTAAGTGCAGATTTACAAAAGTCTATGCTCTTCTGAAGCTTATCTTCTAGTTGGGACATACAAACCAAATAAACAAATATATCAAGTGGCACTAAGTGCTGTGAAGAAAAATAAAGCAGGGTAAGATCCTAGAAAGTGACAGACAGGGAAGGACTCTGCAGAAGGTGACATTTGAACAAAGACTTGAGTGAGATGAAAGAGAATCGTGTGAGTATCTGTGGGAGAAGCACAAAGGGCCCTGAGGCAGGAGCCTGCCTGGGATCTCTGAGGGACAGCAAAACGTCCAGTGTGGCTGGATGGCAGTGAACAAGGCAGAGTGGTAGGACATGAAGTCACAGAGGTAGCTGCGGGATGGATCATGCTGGGTCTTTTAAATGTGGGGTTTTATTCTAAGTGTCATGAGAAACTTGTGGAAGGTTATGTGGAGGACAGTGATGCAAACTGCTTTCAACTTGAAAGCAGCTGGGTCCTGTGTACGGAATAGACCGTAGTGGGGCAAGAGTAAAATTAGGGAGGCCTACTGAGAGGCTCCCAATGGCTCAGGCAAGACAGAATGCTGGGGTTGGACTATAACAGGAGTCATGGAGTAGTGAGAACTGTCTGAATTCTGGATTTTTTATTTTATTTTTTGAGACAGGGTCTCACTCTGTCACCCAGGCTGGAGTGCAGTGGTGTGATCACAGTTCACTGCAGCTATACCTACTGGGCTCACGTGATCCTCCCACCTTAGCCTCCTGAGTACCTGGGACTACAGGTGCACACCACCACACCGGGATAATTTTTTTTTTTTTTTTTTTTGTAGAGATGGGGTCTCACTCTGTTGCCCAGGCTGGTCTCAAACTCCTGGGCTTGAGTGATCCTCCCACCTAAGCCTCCCAAAGTGCTCAGATTACAGGCATGAGCCACTGTTTCTTGTCTGAATTCTAGATTAAAAACATTTTTTTTAAAGATAGAGTGGACAGGATTAATTTAGGGATTAGATGTAGTCATGACAGAAAGAAAGTATGATTCTCAAAAATTGGGCATAAACAATTAGGTGAATGGTGGTGACATTTAGTAAAACGATAATAAGAGACAAGAAGAGTTTCCTCTTGTTGTTTTGAAGCAAGGGGCAGTTATCCAAAGTTTAGTTTTGGGACATTTCAAACTTTAGATACGCATCAAACATTTAAGGGTGGGTGTCAGCTAAGTCACTGGATACACAAATCTGGAGACCAATATAGAAACCAGCACTAGAATTAAAATTAGGTTGGACACAGTGGCTCATGCTTATAATCCCAGCACTTCGAGAGCCTGAGGTGAGAGGATCGTTTGAGCTCAGGCAATCAAGACCAGCCTGGGCAACAAAGTGAGACCCTGTCTCTACAAAAAATTCTTCAAAAAATTAGGCATGGTGTGTGTACCTGCAGTCCCAGCTAGCTGGGAGGCTGAGGTAAGAGGATCCCTTGACCCCAGGAGGTAAAGGCTGCAGTGAGCTATGATCACACCACTGCACTCCAGCCTGGGTGACAGAGTGAGACCGTCTCAAAAAAAAAAAAAATTAAATTAAAACTAAAAATACATGTACAGATGGCTCAGAGGCCATGGAACTGGATGTGATACCTACAGAATTAATGTAGATACTGAAGAACTTTTACAGGTTGAAAAGCAATGTCAAGACTGAGTACAAGTGGCCAATGAGGTGGGTGAAAAGCAGGAGATGATGTCACTGAAAACAAGTGAAGAAAGTGTCAAGGTTTAACATAGTTGGAATTATCATATGCTACCAAGAGCCTGAGACAAGGGCTGAGAATCACTCATTGGATTTGGCAATTTATAAGCCACTGGTAACCTCACGAAAAGATTTTAGTAGGGTGAAAGGCAGGAAAGCCTGGTTGATGCAAATTCAGGAAAGAATGGTAGCTGAGAAAACAGAGAAGGTAAATTTAGTCAGAGTATTTAGTATAGAATGTACAAAATTATACAGATCTCCTGTGACAATGATTTCTTACGGCTACTGATAATTTGGTACAGTGAGCTCAATTCAGAGATCACTTATTAATCATGATGTTAAACTTGGTGTTCATGTAACCTTCTATAGGAAGAGAATGGTGGATGAAATGGATATGAGTGTCTCTGGTTTATGTGACACGGATTTCTCACTTAAAATAAAGCAGCAGTCCATGTTCTATCCATTGCTTCTATCAGCCTCCTCTGGGCCTGACCACCTCCAGGAATCAACCAATCAGAGTGAGTCTCTGGCCTTCCCAGGGATAAAACTCACCTAACACTCCAGCTTCACTCACTCACTTCTGATTTCTACAGGAATGCATCTTCACCCTTTCTGGTCACCCATACACCATTAAACATCCGTGAAGGGGGGCTTGCCACATAGATTCCAGGGTTCTGATGGTGTCAATGTACCTCCCCAAAGTGATTAACTTACCACTCAGTCAAAGGCTCATACTCAGTTTTTTATCCATTCGCGCTAACGTAGAGAGTTAAGAATTAAAGTATTATTAAAAAGTACATAAAACCCAAACAATGACATTCTCCAAAGAAATGCCATTAATGTCAACCAAAAATATGGCAAGAAACTGAAAAGAAGTATTTCATTATAACTTCATAATTGTCTCTTCTTTTAAATAATTCACATAAGCTAATTAAGTAAGCTATCATTACAAGATAAATCTCAAAGTGATTTTATAGGTAGTCCAGTGGAGATTAAAATCATATGAAAAGTTATTTGATCTCTTTTCTAATAACCACAGTAAAGGACTCAACTGGAACAAGGAATTGCTGAGTGTTAACCCTTTACTCATACACAGTCAAAGACCCCAGACAAGTATGCCCTTGGTGGACACTAAATACTCAGTATATGGTGATATGGATACTAGAGTAAGTGTAGGAGAAATAAATTCAGAATTGTCTTACATGTTGGTAAATGGACAAATACTGACATTCTCAATACAAGCACTTTAAATGTTTCCTTTCTACACATTTATTTTATTGAAATTGAGTAAGGGGGAAAAAAGATGAGCAAACAAAAGTCACTCTGCTGCCCGTTTCTCAGTCTGGACATCTTTGTTTAAGCTTTGACTTGGCTTAAATGAACGAATTAATATTGACAAAAACATCAACTAAGCTAATGAGTTGTTAGTTAAGGCAATAAACATGTCACATTAGAGTCAGCGCAGTAAAGAGGTAATTAGCCCTGGAAAAGCCCTGCTGATTGGAGCTGTTGAGATCCTCTGCTCTTAACCTTTGAGTCCATTATCTAACCCAGAAGTGGTGGCTATGTTAATGGGAACTCGCCAGTAAACAGCAGCCTGACCACAGCAGCAAGCCCACACTCTGAATTCTGGGATGAAAGGGGTGCTGGTGTATTTACAAGACAGGCCTCAACAAAGCTCTATGAAAATCTGCAGCAGGGCTCTTTCTGGAAGAGATGTCAATGTCAAACAAAGAGGGAAGGCAAATATATTTCCAAATAAATATTTTTTAACAAAAGGATACACAATAACTTTTAAGTAACAGAATATGACAAAGGAAAAGTCACGTCAATCACAAAATACTCTCCCTTCTACTAATAAGGATGCGCTCATCCTTTCAAGATAAAGCACAAGATACTATAATATGAATTCCCGACTATCTGAGCTATAGAAACTGAAATCACAGACAATTAAAAATCTTAGATAATTTACATTCATTTAAGACAAAAAAGAAGCATAACATGCTACTGTACTTCTGAAATCTATATGTTTACATGAGATTACCCTTTAGAGAAGCTTGCTTTATAAAATCTGGATGTTTTTGGAACTTCTCACTAATTTTACTGATTTGGCTTTAGGACAATTACAACTAGCATTTCAAAGTCTATGTTGAAAAAAAACTAAATGCTTGGAGAAGAATCACAAATAGCAGTACAAAAATCTATATAGGAGTGAAACCATACCATATCATATGACTAAAACTTTCATTCTCTAGATTAGTGGGCCATTTCTGAAATAGAGTGAAAGACCACATTGGAGAGTACCATTTGAGTCTGCATAATCTTCATATCAACTTCCCCCAAAATTATCAAATACAGGCTAAGTTTTTACATTGCTTCTAATATCATATATTCATATCTATAGAAGCTACTAACATATATGACAGACTGAGATTACATTATCAGGAAATATTTATTTTCCCTTGGGGACTTGTTTATCTTTTGAGCTTAAACAAACATGTCATGAATTTATAACACTACGCTCCTGTTCACTTTTGAACATTTTAATACTTTTATGCAATTTTCTTTTACAAAGGAAGAAAATATTCCATCCTAATTTTGTTATTATATAAGTTTGAAGGAAGAAATTGTCAGATATGCAGCTCTTGCCGCTACTGCCATGTACATATGTATGGCAGGGTGTGTGTGTGTCTGGATGTTAAAGGGGGAGAAACAATGGGACATTTACTATACAGTAAATCAATATGTGCTATCTTTTTTCAGGCTGAGCAATTTCAAAAGGGACAGGAAGCAATTAGTTGCCTCATACCTTATTGGCTAGTGTATGGTTTTAATATTTCCTAAGTTTTCCCTCAAATATAGCTCCTCTTTTACTAAATTTGCAAAATAGCAGCAAATGGCTTAGTTTTCATTAGCTAATTGTTCTATATAATCAAATTTAGACTGAAAAGCACTATAACACCATCTTCATTTTTAATAAAAGGTGAAAGAATACTGTAAAACAAAATAAGAAATATTAATATATTTCTCTGTTATTCTATTGTCATTGATAGCTAAGCATAACCTAAAATAACATAATACGGTATTCACTTCTTATGTTATATATAAAACATATAAAAATGTCCAAATACTTCAAAATTGTCTAGGAGCAATAAAGAAAAATAAATAAGGCTGTCAAAGTATTTTTCAAACTTTACAACCATGTATGAGTTTAACTTGCTATAATTATTTCTATAATAATTTCATGTCTAGACAGTATATCATAGAACAACAGTGCTCAATCTTTTCCTCTACCCCAACATACCTGAAGAATATGACATTATCAAACCATGTTTTAAAATGGCAAAATGTTACAAAACTGGAGGGAGCATAATTTTTAAAAGTCCTCCAGACAATCCAGATATATTCCCTCACTCTACATCTTGCCCCTTCCCCTTTCCACCCAGGAGCCAAATGCTACCCTTCTTTCTCTCTCCAGTGACTAAAAATCTATGGATGGTAGGAGAGAGCTATTAAGTAAGACCTGGATTCTAATCCCAAGCTTAATATTTGGTAACTGTTTGATCTTGGGTAACAAACTGGGCATAAGTTTCCTCATTCAATGAGATAAAATGAGACAGAGGTAAGACCTATTCTTGAACTGATAGGAGTAAAAATAACACAGGATAGCCTCTTGATATATGTCTCTCCCTCCATACTCCTGTATATATGTACAGATAAATGGTTCCTTAGTTACTTTCTTCAATCACAGATATTTATCTGGAAATTATACTTAGACTTGAAAATTGACTATTTTTTAAAAAGGAAAACTTACTGGACTCCGATCCTTTAAAAATACTATATAGCATGTTATCAAACTAAGAAAAAAACAGTGCAATGATTGAATGATGGGAAGGAAAGAGGGAAACAGGGAAATTTTATTTGCTGACTGACTGGTAGGTGGCAGTCCACCTGGTAGGTCCTGTGCTGGGTGTTTACATGTAGTATTTCACTCATTTCTGAAAACAGACTTGTGAGGGAGATGATAGTAGTTTCAATTTTGAATATGAGAAAAATTACTTCTCCAAAACCTAAATAACTTATTCTAGATTATACTGTTTGAATTGCCAAAATAAGGTTGACCTGACTTGACAGCCTCTGTCTGACCATTATATTATATACAATACTTGTTTAAAAGTAATAATGTATGTCATATTCCACACTTAGGATGCTATCTGCGAAGGAGTTTTATGTTTAATATTGCAAATGAAATACACCATATTGTTTTCTTCTGATGATCCCAGCAACTATAAACTGGGTTCGTAATCAAAGAAGTGCTGAATCATTTTAACATGTATGAAAAGTGAAAAGCTTGATTGGCAGAGTTTCCCAAGGATGGCAGAAATTAATTTGAATGATCAACATATATTAGCACATAAAAATAAGTCAGAGAAAGGCAAACCAATATTCCAAAAACTGGTTTCCCAGCCTTTGCCCTGTTAACTCTGGCCTAGTTAAACTGAACTAGCAATGCTATTTTTCTTCCTCTCGAAGTCTGTGGAGGGTGAATCAAATGTGAAAGCAAGATCAATTCTGTTCTAAGACAGTAAATGAGCTTAAAACCAGACCAGTTTCAGCTTATGGAGAGAATCTAACTATACGAGCTTACACGCATGTTTATAGAACTATATTATAGAGGCAGAAGAAAAGAGAATACACTCCCACCCTCAATGACAAACAGATGTTATGGTTATCGATAGTGCCAAAAAGCCATTCAGTCCCATCTACCACATCCGCATATACAGCTGCTGTTCTGCATGTTTGTAGCCTCCCAAAATCATATGTTGAAATGTAACCCCCAAGGTGATGGTATTACGAGGTGGGGGTCCTGGGCACTGATGAGATTAGCGCCTTCACAAAAGAAGCCTGAGGGAGTTTGTTCACCCTTTCTACCAAGTGAGGACTCTCAGGAAGAAGGCACCATCGATGAGGAACAGGCCCTCACCAGATACTGAATCCACTAGAGTCTTTACCTTGGACTTCCTAGCCTTCAGAACTGCCGAGCAATACATTTCTGTTTTTTAATAAATTACCGAGCCTAAAGTATTTTGTTATAGCAGCCCAAGTAGACTAAGATAATAGCTAAAGATTACAACAAAATATCCTCATGCCTATTTTACAAAAGCCAAGAGCTAGAAGGGTACAACCTTATTAGGCAGATCAGAAAATCAAACCTCAAAGAGGTTATTATGGTTTACTCCACACTAAAGAGCCAAGCGTCACGGCACGTCCAGAATCCAAAGCTCCTGTCTCAAAAACCGGCATTCCCTCCATGGTAATAGAAGGCATCCATAAGAAGTGAGGTTCAAAGTTATTGTCATTATAACTGTTATCATTTTAACCATTTTGATCACAACCATACCCCAATGCTTAACATACTCTCTGGCATTGAGGAAGCACTAAAAAATATTTGTGGAATGAAAGAATTGATTCACACTTCACCGTCCACATTTTAAGCATTTTTCAAGGTCTCAGTTCAGTTTTACTTTATTTACCAAAATAAAGGAAACAGATGGTCACCCCAGCTATTTTGTTCTTGAATCTCTGTAGCACATCTTTATACCATTAAAAAACACACAGACTTGGAAAGCTGTGTGAAAAAGAATCTTACAGATAATCCGGCCCAGAGGGTTCTAACCCTGGTTGGTATTGAGAATCATGAGCTTAATGAAAACACAAATTCTTAGCTCCACTGCAGACCTAGAGATGCAGAACACAGTCCAGTGGCATGAAGTTCACTATTCTGTGTGACAGCCAGTGCCAATCTTAGACTTTTTTCATTATGCAAAATGCAAAGATAAGCAAAAGTAGAAAGAAGTGTAGACTGGGCACGGTGGCTCATGCCTGTAATCCCAGAACTTTGGGAGGCCAAGGTGGGTGGATCACCTGAGGTCAGGAGTTCAAGACCAGCCTGGCCAACATGGTGAAACTCTGTCTCTACTAGAAATACAAATTAGCTGGCTGTGGTGGCACATGTCTGTAATCCCAGCTACTCAGGAGGCTGAGGCAGAAGAATCACTTGAAGCTGGGAGGTGGAGGTTGCTGTGAGCCAAGATCATGCCATTGCATTCCAGCCTGGGCAACAAGAGTGAAATTCCATCTCAAAAAAAAAAAGAAAGAAAGAAAGAAAGAAAGAAAAAGAAAAAAGAAGCATATAAGCCTTGCTGTACCCATCACCCAGCTTCAACAACTTTGAACCTGTGGCTAATCTTGTTTCATCCACACTCTCATTTGCTTCCCCCTCTTTAATGCCCTCTCTTACTTGTCTCTTTCATGCCTTTTTTCTTTCCTTCACTTATTTACATCTGTCTCTTCCAATCATAATTCAAATGTCTCCTAAATCGCTTAATCTACAGTTTGCCCCTACCCCTTTTGTTGAAGAAATCAGTTCTTTTATCCCATAGAGTCTCCTCAAATCTGGATCCTGCTGAGTATATTCCTATGACAATATTTAAAGTGTTTTCTAGCCTTTGTAGTTCCTATAAACTGGTTGAATAGATTCAGTTTGAATTTTTAACGATTTCTTAGATCTGCTATGTACTTCCATCAGAAGCGTACAATGCCTGGCTCTCTCTTATGGTGATATTAGGAGTGATTGCCCAGGTCCATTAATACATTAGGGGTGGCAAAATGATTATATTCCATCATTCCTTCTTCATTTATTGGCTACAATATTGTTATAAAGAAGAATTTCCTTTCATCAACCATTTGATTATGCTGAGGTACATGTGTATAAAATATACTAATTTTCAAAATAAGTTAATTCCCTAGCATCATTCAAAAATGACACTGAGGTTTATGTGATTTTTTTTCCCCGAGTACCACTTTGAACTCTTCAATGAATCAAAGTAAATTTAATAGGTTCCTATTTCAATCCACTACAATTAGTATTGTCTTTTTATTTTGCTTATAATATTTGATAGAAATATAAATAGATAAATCGCTCCTGGATTCTCAGTCACTGTAAGTGGAGGTGTTTTCACATTAAATTACATTTCTTTTAGCACCTGTATAATTTCATATGATATATATACATAGTTTCATAATAAATATAAATAAAATTTCATGTAGTTACTGCTACTAAATATAAAAGATTTTCCTTGAATTGTAAGTTCTCAGGGTACATTTGTAACTCTAAATCCTCTAGAATAAAAGTAGTCAGAAGCTAAGCAGAAATCCTTATCAATATCTTCTGAAAATTGTTTATAATCACACCAGGCACAGTGGCTCATGCCTGTAATCCCAGCACTTTGGGAGGCTGAGGTGGGCAGATCACTTGAGGCCAGGAGCTCAAGACCAGCCTGGCCAACATGGAGAAACCCCGTCTCTACTAAAAATACAGAAACTAGCTGGGTGTGGTGGTGCAAAACTGTAGTCCCAGCTACTCGGGAGGCTGAGGCATGAGAATCTCTTGAACCCAGGAGGTGGAGGTTGGGGTGAGCCAAGATGGTGCCACTGCACTCTAAACTGGATGACAGAGCAAGACTCTCTCTCAAAACAGAATAAAACAAAATAAACAAACAGAAATTGTCTATAATCATAAAGGGAAATAATACAGTCTACAAGCTCCTTATTGTTTCACGTAAGATACTCCTTAAATTTTAGGTTTAATTGTCCTCACCAAAGTCCTACCTTTTTCATACTCTCTAAGCCACACTTACCTTTCAATCTGTGAGACTATCTATCTACTTTCTTCTTATGTTTGTAACGGCTTCGGGTCAATTTTTTGCCTGGAGAACATTTGCCCTAATAAGTAGCTGCGTCATTCCTTCCATGGTTCTCTCACTGTTTTATATAACAATTTGTTAATGTTCTCTAGTTCATCTGGAGATGACCACACCACAAAGATTCTGGCATTTTGAGGGAAGAAGCTCAAAAAAAAGGGTTAATTGAAGGTGAGTTTCCTAACCAAGATAATGCATTCAAACATGAGCTTACACATAGTCACTTAATAATCCTAAATAAGAGCAAAAGACTCTGCTCATGGATTCTTTCTTTCTGTCAGGAAGAAAATGCATTCTTTATCTTGGTTTCCACATGTGGAAAGCAGGAATGGCTGCCACTCTCCACTCTGCACAGGGGCAATAATTGTAAAAACCTAATAATGTCACATAAAAAATCACGAGTATCTTGAAATCAAAAGGCTACAAAAAACATATTGTTGCCCCAAAAGTTAGGCTATTATTGTTACCCAGTTTAGAGGTAATTAAGCTTAAATGCAGAACACTTCTAATTAAAAACTATACTAATAGCTGAGGTTTTGAAAAATACACTGCATTAAAAATTATTATGAGGCCAGGCACAGTAGCTCACACCTGTAATCCCAGCACTTTGGGAGGATGAGACAGGTGGATCACCTGAGGTCAGGAGTTAGAGACCAGCCTGGCTAACATGGTGAAACCTCGTCTCTATTAAAACTACAAAAATTAGCTGGGCATAGTGGCAGGCGCCTGTAATCCCAGCTACTCGGGAGGCTGAGGCAGGAGAATCACTTGAACCCAGGAGGCAGAGGTTGCAGTGAGCTGAGATTGCGCCACTGCACTCCATCCTGGGCAACTGAGAGAGACTCTATCTCAAAATAAAAATTATTTTGAGCATTCTCATATTTAAGATAAAAGAGTTCTGCAAATTTATTAATCCATCAACTTTAAACAATGCATTAACTAAACACTGCATTAACTGCACTTTAAAGGTTAAGCTGTGAGTCAGGAAATAAAAAATCCTCTGAATAGCACATTGTAATTTAGCTAGATTTTGAACCATGGAAGGTGGAATCAAACGAGGTCACAACCAAATTTTTAAAATAACTTCATTTCTGGATAATAGAACAAAATGATTGCTTATCGCCAGTGAGATGGCAAGGAATCTACTTGTGGTCCATAGTACTTTTCTTGTATCTGACAGAACACCAAATCCAACTTCCGTTGAAAATGGAAAAACGGCTGGGTGTGGTGGCTCACATCTGTAATCCCAGTACTTTGGGAGGCCGAGGAGTGCGCATCACTTGAGGTCAGGAATTCTAGACCAGCCTGACCAACATGGTGAAACCCTGTCTCTACTAAAAATACAAAAATTAGCCAGGCATGGTGGCACATGCCTGTAATCCCAGCTACTCGGGATGCTGAGGCAGAATAATCGCTTGAACCCAGGTGGCGGAGGCTGCAGTGAGTCGAGATCGCATCACTGCATTCCAGCCTGGGTGACAGGGCAAGACTCCTTCTCAAAGTAAATAAATAAATAAATAAATAAATAAGTAAATAAATAAATAATAAAAATAAAATGAAAAACAAATATATCAATTGGCTACTGTTTTATTAATGGATACTTACTATCCACAGCTCAACTCTCAAAAGAACAAGTGAATTTTACCACCAGAATGAAGATTATTAAAAATAATACCGAACTAATTACAACTTCATTCATGGAATTAAAAGACCTCAGTGAAACACCATTTTTAGAAAATATCAGAAAATAAAGGCAGACCAATAAAAGATGCAAAACCTCAACGGTTGATGAGGTACTCTCTAGTATGTTTTTAGGCAAGGTTGTTATTAAGTATAAAACAAAAGCAAGTAACTACCACCCAAGGCATTAATACACAATGCTGCCAACGGGCAATCACCTTGATATTTAAGTCAGAAAGGCCAATATTTATTTCAGAAAGGTTCTGAAATAAGAACCTACTAGGTGGTGTGTCAGGAGGGCAACCACGTAAGCAAGTTTGAAAGAACCTGCAAAAATTCACACATTCCTAGACATAAAACGCATTTTTGAGAGAATGAAAAAATCTGTTAACCAAAATATTTTCTATCGATACAGTGATGAGAGTCACACCTTCCTTATGCTGCTGCAGTAAAAGACTGAGTCATAAGTCACTCATTACCTTTTACTTCCCTTAACATCATACTTGTCTGTCTTTTGTCCAGTTGTTAATTTGAGCTCTGGTTTATATAATTTGCTTTAATAAGCTGGTGCACTTCCAAATCCTAGCACAGTTGAAAATTTACTATTAGGATGAGCCATGTGAAATAGCCAATATTTGACCATCTTTGACCCTCAAAAATGGCAATTTCATATGACACAAGTTAATATTTGATACAATAGTCCTTAATACCACTACACCTGCAACACAGGCATTCAGACAGAAAAATCACATAGAGTTTCCATCTGTGTTTACCTGGATGTCTGTCTGTACATGATTTAAGGAAGGTACTAAATAATAAAGACAATAACATTTCAATCTTTGTCTAGCATTTAAAAAATATTATAGCTTTTAAATAAGCGCATTATATAATTATATATACATGTCCCTATATAAATGTCCACAAAGGCAAACTCTACTTTGTAGTTACCAAAATTAACTTGATTGACAAAAGATAGGCTCAGCACTATGATTTCTGGGCAATGAAAACAGCTTGAATGACACACTGCATATAACTATGTAATACTGCTATACTTTAGAAGTAGCCACATCAATATTTTAGGACTTGTGTTATTGCCCAGAACTCTTCTCTTCCCAGAAGCAGAGTGGCCTGTTCAACTCAAGCCAACTGCTATATGCAGCTCCGGAGGTCACAGAACTGACGCTGGTGACATTCTGAGCAGACTGCTTTGTGATGTGATGGTCAGTCAGACAAAGTAGAATTTTAAATGAGCTTGAGCTTAACAAGCCTGAAACTCTTCTCTAGCACTTAAAAGTCTGAAGAATTCTCCACTTGCCAATAGTAGTATTCGCCCTTCAAACCATGAACACAAAGACACTAGTAAATCCTCTGCTTGCCATTTTTATTCTTTCTTTACTCCCAGAATGCTGTCCCAGTGAACTGACAACCGCAGCTAAAATGGATGGCACTCCAACATTTTACAACATACAATGCAACTAGGTTGCCTTTTCTATTTTGGAGAAAATACATTGTAATGACCACTGGGACTGAGGATAAGAGATTATAGGAACCATTTCTTCAGTCTGATAAAGCACCTAGTAGCAGGCTCAGAAATCCATAGCAATTAAAAGGCAAATAAAAGTTAAATACAGAATGTGTACATCTATTGTACATTATAATCAAAGATGTGATCTTGTTAACAGATCATTAATTATTCCTTATCACTAACATCCCTGTGAAGTGCTAGGTAAGCGATGGGACATTACTAGGCCATTGAAATGCAAATTTGGGGACAACAGTTGCCAACCATCCTTTATTTATCTGTAAATGCAAAATGGAGCTAGTTGTGCTTACTCTACAGAGGTAGAATTCATTTTTTGAGGCATGGCCTGGTTTTCAAACCTACCCCATGACTATACTGCCTAGAGATCTACCCAGCTAGGATAAGAGTACTTCCCAGAAAGCAACAAAATAGAGAACAATTTCTTGATTGTCCTTTCAAAACTTAAGACAATGACATTATAATAACTATTTATAGAGAACATAATTAGCATTATTATTTTTAAAAATTTTCAAAGACACGGTCTTGCTAGGCCCACACTGGTGTTAAACTCCTGGCCTCAAGCAATCCTTCGGCCTCAGCCTCCCCAGGTGCTGGGATTACAGGTATGAGCCATCATGCCTAGCCCATGATTAGCATTATAAAGAACCAAGCAGATAATAAAATTTTAGTGATGTGAAAGTTTTATGAGACTGTATTTAGAATTATAACAGTAAATTATTCCTTCTAGAACAGTTAGCAATTTATAGTATCTCAGCTCTAAATTCATTGCTTACCTACTGCTTTGCAATACCGGAGCTGGACTCTGGAAACATGTCCTTTGCCAGCTGGCAGAATGTTAAGCTTCATTGATAGAGGTCAATGGAGAGATCCTGCAAGGGGAAAAACACTTCCCTTCCCAAGCTGCTGTGGATGGCCTAACCCTTGGAAAATGGCAGGCTGTGTCTATAGACCAGCTTGGACCAGCCCATCAGCTCTAGCCCCCATCCCTGAAGAAACTTCCAGATTAGCACCAAGCTGCCTCCACTCACAGGCAGCGGTAGGCCACTTTGGCAAATTTCATTATCTACAAGCCCGATGTTCCCCTAGTAGTCACTGACTCTTTAAAGAACTCTAATCTTAGCCTTGGAGGAGGGCCTCTCCCAGTCCTGAGTCACTTTACTATCCACTCTTCCTCACCCTAGATGAGGTAGTAGCTGATATTTTGCACATGGTATCTCTGGACCCCCGAGTCTCTTTTTACCTCTTTTAGTAGTTAATCATTTTCTGCTAGTGAGAAGCTCTTTATATTAAACTTCCTCTGTTTAGGTAACTGATGTGGTTTCTATTTCCTGACTCATTTACCTCCCTTCCTCTCCATCTCCCTTCAAGAATGAATGGGAACCAACCTTACACTACCTAAAGTAACTGCTTTTACTTCTCTGGCTTGGAGACTACTACATAGCTTTAATAGTCTTCTAGAAAATTCTACCTTCTCTTTTCTTTACAAAATCATGAAGTAGTACAATTCAGTTACTATAAAAGTTCTCCAAAGTGTCCAGCCCGTCTACTCTACAGATGACAAGATAAAATTTCTGATAACAGTGAAAATTTACTAAAATGCCTAAATCAAAATGCCATTAACAATTTATATATATATGTATATATATATATATACACATATATATGTGTCCAGTGAGCTTAATTCAGAGATCACTTATTAATCATGATGTACTCTTATTTGCTTAAAGGAGAAAATCTACAGGTTTGGAGCATAAATCAGACAGTCATCACCTAGGCACACATAAATAATGCAAAACTTTAAAGCACATATTGAATTCTTAGGGATTATTTCTAAAGTTACTTGTTTATCAATGTGTCAGCACTTTGTCAATGGAAATATAAAACTCCTTTATTCTTAAAGCTTATATGATGATCAGAAATCGTTAACACAAAAAGCATTTATTTCTTACACATTAGATATAGTCAAGATTAGTTTCAGGCTTGTACAGTCTAGAATGATTTTTTTTAAAACAATAAAATACAAAACTAAAGGCAACAAATGAAAAGTATGTTGTACTGGGATCTAATTCCCATGGGTAGCTTTCTTTAGTGTGGGGTCAAGGAAAATACCAATTAATTGCAATGGGCATGTGCAGAAGAAAAACAATCTGAAAAGGTAAAACAAAAGATGCCTTAAAATTTTCAGGAATTTAGGCAATACCTTAGAAACACATTATTGTGTCTTTAATATAAGAATTTTTAAAACTTTGAGGACAGCATGGAAGATTTTTCTTTTTTTCTCCTATGACTAGCAACAAACAAAATTCAGAATATGACTTACTCTAATATTTTGTTTCAACTTTATTTCATGTAATATAGTGGGGAAAAATATACCTATTTAAAATAATGAATTAGAGGTAAGAAGCATCATGGCTTAATGGACATGGATCTAGCTGAATGTGAAAAATATACTCTCTATTCCAAAACCTACCTAATAACACAATGATGTATGCTAAAAATCTCTAATTATTATGCTTCTATTTTTAAATCTATAAATAAAACTGTACCAAACTTTCTACCCATGGGTTGTACAGCACCCTTGAAAACTGGAAAGGGAGAAATATTGGGGAAGGAATAGAAACATTAAATTGCTATTCTTAATTCTTAACATAATCAGCTACTTTGAAATATAGTATTACTTATACTACTATAAAATATAAATCTATCTTTATTCTGCTACCTAGGAAGAACGGCTTTTTAAGAACTATTTTGAAATAATTTTTGGCTTCCAGAAAACTTGCATAAATACAGAGATTTCACAGAATTCTTCACTCAGATTCTTCTAAGGTCAACTTACATAACCATTGTATGATTATCAAAATTAGTATTGGTAGAATCCTACTCACTAGCCTACAGACGTGGTTTAAGCTTCACCAGCGCCCTTTTTGGTTCCCACATCCACTTCCAGATCCCACACTGTATTTAGTTGTCGTGTCTCTTTAGTCTTCTTCAATCTGTGACAGTTCCTGACATGGCTCATCTTCTCTTCCAAGACTCTGACATTTTTGGTGAATAATGGTTCATTTTGTGGAATGTCTCTCAGTTGGGATGTTTTCTCAAGATTAGATTAAAGGTATGCCCTTTGACTAGAATATCACAGATATGTCCTTGCAAGTGTATCATTCCAAGGAAAATCTGACGTTGAAATGTTTTATTACTGACAACGCTACCCTTCATCATTTGTTTAAGCTAACGAATTACAGTGGAGAAATCAACTTTCCCTTTACAACTGATACATATCTTGGGAGGAAAAACTTGAAGGCTGTGTTAAATATACTGATTTTAACATCCACCCCTGAGTCTTGTCTGCAACAACTACTTCTGTGATCTTCGCCTAATAAAGATTTCCCTGATTCTTGCTATATTTATTAACTAGAATCCTTCTGTAAGAGCTGTCCCTTATCCTTCATTTATTTATTTATTCTGTCATAACAGTATGGCTTCATGGGTATTTTATTCTATAGATTATAATTCCATAAAATATATCATATTTTGTTGCCTAAATTGTTCCAGTTTTGGCTATTAGAAGCACCTTCAGGTTGGTCCCACGTCCTTTGACGTGCCCCTATCCTTTTTAAGCCCTTATTTTTTGACATCACAGACAGATGTTCTAAGCCCTAAAATCAACTACTTCTCCAAGGAGTCCTAGTTCCTTTTATTACAGAATGGTATTTCAAAACCAACATCTTTGCTATAGGTATGGACCTTGCTACTGGAGTGTCATTGCTCCTGGACCCTCTCAGTGGCCAGAGGTAGGAAATACACGTTTCCATACCAATCAAGGTATAAAAAAGTATTTATATTTATTTCTATATCTGTATGCATGCATACTAAACTATGAGGTCATAATTATATTTCGAGATTCATTCTACCCTTTTCTTTTTCCTTAATTGTAACTGAGAGAAACATTTTTATAATCTTGGTCACTGCTATTTTAGATACTTGAATCATAATATTTACTACAAGACTGAATCAAAGTGTACACATTTTTATGCCCTTCTTTTAGTTGGCTCAACAATACAAAGGTAAAGATGCATAATTTTTATGTGACAACATAAAAAATATCAATGTCTTACAATATTTATGAAGCCCCTTGGGTAGTTCTACCTGAATTCACCCCCTTTCTTAGCACCCTTTAGAGTAATCATTGTTCTGAGTTGTGTGGTTATCATTCCCTAGCTTTCATTTTTCTTACTACATACGTTTGTATCCCTAATAATAAATTATTTCATTTTACATGGTTTTGAACTTCATAAAAGTTCATTCTTTTTCCATTTTCTTTTTTTGCTCAGTATATTTGTCCAATACTTAATGCACATACGCTGATTCCAATTTTTCTTATTTCAAACTGTTTGCTATGAAAATGCTTGTACATGTTTCCTGGGTTACATGTGAAAAGGTTTCTCTAAATATAGAAAAGGGTGGACTCACAAGATAATATACTAAATTGTTTTCCAAAGAGACTAAACCAATTTACATTCTTATAATAAGTGTAAAAGAGTTCTGGTTGTTCCAAGTCCTCCACAAAACTTGATAATGTTGGACTTTAGGTTTTCAGTCTGGAAAGTAAAATATTATAGTACGTTGTGCTTTTAATTTGCATTTCCTTGATAATAGGGCTTAGCATCTTTTCCTAAGTGTACTGGCCATCCTTGTTTCCTTTCTGAGAAATACTTTTTCAACCTTTATCCATTTTCTGCTACGGATTTGTCTTTTTCTTATTTTTTAAATATAAAGATATTTAACCATCTCTTGTCAGTGACCTATGTTACAATCACTTTTTGTTTCTCTTTGTACCTTTATTTTTCACTTTCTTTCAAGTATTTTTGATTAAGAAAAGTTTGTAAGTTTAATGTACTTGAATTTGTCAGTCTTCTTAGTTGCTTGGTTTGGCATTCTGTCACCTATTTATGAAATCTTTCCCCATTCCAAGGTCATATTTTCCTATATCATCTTTTAAAATTTTTGAAAGGTTTTGTCTGTAAATCCACATGGAATTGATTTTTGGTAATGACAGGCATTAGGTGATCCAATTTCATTATTTTTTCTTGTGGTTAGCTAATAGTATATATACCATTTATTTAAAAATGCAATCTTTTATTTCACTGATCTACAATGCTAGGTCTATATAAAATCAAATTCCTATGCATGTATGAATGATTTCTGTGCTGCCTATTTTGTTCTGTGAGTCTGCTGGTCTCTCCTGCACCAAGGTAACAATGTCATAATTACAATAAATTTAGAACAGCTTTTGACATAAGGTAAGGGAAATCCCTCCACCTTGTTTATCTTCTTTAGGAGTGTCATGGCTTTTCTTAGTCTATTGCTCTCTCATATAAATTTCAGAATCAGCATGCCAAGTTCAATAACAAAAACAATGACAAATATTCAACTGGTGTTTAGTTTGGAATGGTATTAATCTATCAATAAGTTTATGAAAATTGACATCTTTATAATATTCAGTACTCCTAGTCACAAAAAATGTATATCTCTCTAGGTGTTTCAAAATCTCTTTCAGTAAGATTTTAAATTTTTTTCTATAAGTCTTACATATTTTTTGTTAGGTTAATGCTTTAGTATTTTATATTTTATAATATTGTCTAGTTGATTTACTATTACTTACCTGAAAGGTTACAATGAGGATTATATGAGTTAATATTTATAAAGTGCCCAAAGTAGTAACCAGTATATTGTCAGCACTACATGTGTTTATTGAATAAAACAAAATAAATCATATATTCTGTTTATCTCTGGTATATTCATTTTAGAATAATTTGGCCTAGTTATTAGAATGATGAGATTTTGATTGTGATTGTGTACAATGTGTATATTAATTTGAGAGTAACTGAGATAGTTGCCATATGGAATCACCCATCCAAGAAATGCAAACCATTTACTCAAATACTATTTTAGTTCCCTCGGTAGTATATTCTGTAATTCTTTTTTTCTCTTCATTTTTAATTTTTAATTTTTATGGGTACATGGCAGATATACATATTTATGGGTACATGTAATGTTTTGATACAGTCATACAATGTGTAATAATCACAACAGGAAAATGTATTTCTGAAGTGTATTCTTAGCTATGCAATTTCATTTGGTAGCCATAATTGTAGAGTTTTTTACTATTTTATTAAATTTGAGCATCATTTTAATTTATTTTAACCACACAAATATCTATTCACTGTAAAAAAATTTTTAAAAAAATCCAAGTGTATCTAGCAAATTTTTCCTATCCCCTAATGCTTTTGGTAATTGGGTAAGTTGAAATTGTATTGTCATCTGCATTCCTCCTATGACAAAATGCCTACCTGTAGCCTTTTAAAAAAAATTTTTGTTGTATTTTACTTCCCGGTTTTTATGGTCTTACTAGCTAGAAGGGTCTTTCAAAAAATGATGATTTTTTTACATTTTCTACTTTGTTCACTAGTAGACAGAGAAGTTATTCATTTTTGATTATTTATCTTGCTGACACATGGATATCCTTGGTTTTCCAAAGATACAGTTACAAGCTGTTCAATATTTATAACTCTTCTTATTTTGCTACATTTGCTAAAATGTCCATGCTAAATAATACCATTAACATGCTACTTGTTAGAATATATCTAATGTGAACCGACTAAGGATGACGTAGCTTTTAGTTTCAGCTTAATATTCTGTATCATGCTAATGAAAGTTTTTCTACTCATTGTTTATTAAGAGTCCTTATGTGGAAAAGATACTGAATTTTAAAAATGTCTTTTTTATTTTTTACTTCTGTTGAAATAATCATATATTTTTTCCTTTGACTACTTGTATACTTTTTATATTGGACAATATATCATACCATGAGTGTCCAGGTTAACAGACAATACACTTTAAAAAGATTAGCAAACTCATCTCAACAGTTACATAATCAAAGAGAAAGTTTCAGTTAAAATGTAAGATACTACAAGGGCTGCTTTATGTATAAGCACTTTAGTTTTCACTCATTACTTCAGTCGTTGCTCAACGAAATAGACAAAGATTCATGACTTGGTAGAATAACTATTGTAAATAGGTAAATTACATATAGGATGTTGGAAGGCAACAAATACTTTAAAAAAGAAAGTATAGAACAATATACAAGGGACTGGATATGGGGGAGGAAAGGCAGCAGTTTGCAGGATTAAATAGAGTGATCTGGATAGGTCTCATTGAGAAGTTGAAAATTGAGCAACTGCTTGAAAGAAGTGAAGGAGTTAACCAAGCAGATATCTGGGGGAAAGAGTGTCCCAGCAGAAGGAGTGACTAGTATGCCTGAGAGGCAGCCAGGGCACTGGAGTAAGCAAGGTGAAAAGTAGGAGAAAACTGAGTTCACATAGTGCTTTTCAGGGCATGGGGAGGACTCTGGCTTTTAGACCCTTGCAGAATTTTGAGCCAAACATGGATGTGATCCACATTAGTTTCTTAAAGAATCACTACCACGACTGCTATGCTGGAAGGGAAAAAGGGTGAGGCAGGAAGCCTTCGCAGGAATCCGGGTAAGAATGAAGGTAGGCAACCCTGATGCTAACAGGAAAGGTGGTGAGAAATAGCTGACTTTGGGATATATTTTCAAGTAGACCCAATAAGATATACTTGATAGATTAGATGTGTTATGTCGGAGAAAAAGAGGAATTAGGGATGAACCTAAGAAACTGGAAAAAATGAATAAGCATCAACTGAGACAGGGAAGGCCACAAGTAGAATAGGTTTAGATGGGAAAACCAAGAATTTTGACTATTATTGAGTTTTTGAAGGCTATATAACATCTAGTTTTCAAAGTTTTGTCAATTTTTTAGGAATCTACCCCTATTTTTGCAGATACAATGTGATGTCAAACACCAACTTCTAAAACACACATGCACAAATCAGTTCTGCTGTTCTTGAAGTACTGCGAAGGGCCTAGGTAGCCACTGAGCCATCTCCATCTAACCCCAGGGTTTTGAAGAATATAATTTAAAAACCAAAGGTATAAGGAAAGAGCCATACATTTATCGATTTCACACAAACATTCGAGTCCTCTAGTGGACTTGGGTCTGGCAGTGTCCAGTTGAATTGGGTAGCAACAAGAAGTCCATGAGCACCTACCGTTTGACACACAGGCTAAAGGGCAAAGAAACAAAATAGACTTGGACTCCCCACCATTCAACAAAGTCTTAAAAATTGTGTTTTCTAAGGACATGGCAGGGGGTCTACAAACAAGTTCACAAAAGGTTTCTATATACCTCTTACTGAAAGGCTTTTTAAGAGAACCATCAAAAGCTCTGCAGTTCTTAGAGGGATTAACACTAGATGTTCATGGTCTTTTCTTGATAAAAAATTGTTTGAACTTATAGAAACTTCAATACTTTAATTACAGAGACCCTGATGCACTTATATACTAAGACATACAAATATGAAGCCATCACTCTGCAGGACTGTCAGAAAACTACAGGCCAAGTTTATTTAAAAATTAGGAACCACAATGTTCTAGTGCAGAAAAAAAAAAAAAGTCACCAGCAAACAATGTGACCTGTTATTAAATTGGCTACAAAGGCAATCCAGTGACAAAGAATCAAGAAAACTGAACTAAAATGAAAAACTGAATCAAAGTAACTAGTATATACTTTAGGTGGCTGGCAGAAAGAGTCTTGTACCATGCTGCATCACATTCTAGACCAAAAAATTATTATAAAGCCTTCATACTACTTAAATTCCTATAAGGGTACAGTTCTCATTTTGCTTTTACTTGTAAATATTGTATGTTGTATAACAGCTTTATAATTTTTAACTGTGATCTCTACTTGCATTATAGACCCTGTCTTGATGATGTAATCTCATCTAAACTAAACTAAAACTATCTAAATGTTACTACCACGGATGTTATATTTAACTACTGAAGTATCTTCTTCATCAAAGTCACCTCAAAGCCCTTTTGCATATTAAATGTCAAGAAAGGACCATTAACAGACTTTTCAAATGATGTACAGTAGGGATTGGTAGTTTTCTGTTGCCTTTTTCCTTTTGTAAAAAGCCAGACAGTAAATATTTCTGGCTTTGCAGGCCATACGATTTCTATAGCAACTACTTGACTCTGCTGTTTTAGCATGAAACAACCATTAATAATACGTAAACACATGGGTATGGCTGTGTTCCAATAAAACTTTATTTGCAAAAAAAAATGGGAAGGGGGCCACGTTTGACATACAGTTATGGTTTGCTGATCTGTGGCCTATAGTACAATTATATTCAACATAACACAAGTATATGAAGCTGAACATGTGTGGAAAATGAGTTATGTAAAGGACAGACAGCAGAAAAATAAAGATGCTCAGCTTCAAGCACATAGCATAGCTATGGACTACTGGAATGTATAAAAGCAGATAGAACAACTGGTATAGAACAATTAAAGTGAGATAGGCAAGTTCAAGTGGCAAAATAAATACAAGCACTCTACAGTTAAAATAATACATCACATTAATTTCATGGAGGTCTATAATTTCAGATGGAAATGGCCTTAGAAATAGCTTTGTGTGAATTACTTGTTTTCTGGAAGAGAAATTCAAAGTCCTTAGTGTAGTGGCTTAACAAAAAATGGTTGCAAATTAAAGTTATTTTTGGAGAAGTAGGATGAGATTACATCATCAAGACAGGCAGGGTCTATAATGTAAGTGTCAGATCGCAGTTAAAAATGATAAAGCTGTTATACAACATACATTATTTACAAGGAAGAGCAAAATGAGTAGTCAAAACTTCCATCCAATCTGAACTTAGTATGCTGATGTGGTTGAAATGGGAAATAAGGTAATAAACATACAGAAATTCATCCAAACATAAATAATTATAAAAATATTTAGTGTTATATTTAAACATATAAAATGTGTATGATACTGTGGCCAAAGAGAAGTATATTTTTACACAAATCCTCTGAGAACTAATGTACTTTACCACAAACAGTGAAAATCAGTATATGTTACAGAAAAGAACAGCATGAGCTTTGGGGGGAAAATGCATCTGGATTCAGACTGTTTATAGGACAGATAACTTTAAGGAAGTTACTTGATTTTTTAAGAATATCAGTTCACTTATATACAAAATGGTGATAATACTATCTACCTCACAGGGTTCTTACAAAGATTAAAAACTATATACAGATTTTAAAAGAGCTATTTCCTTTCCTTATTCTTCTACAAACACATCTAACAACAACAACAACAGAAACTAACACTTATAAGTACTTATATGTCAGGCATTTTTTTCATGCATTGATTTCCTTAATCCTTACAATAACTGTGAGGTAGGAGCTACTCTTACATACTATTCCTGTGTCTTAGTTAAGGAAACCGAGCCACAAAGTATTCAAGGCCACACAGCTGTGATGTGCTGATACCAAGATTCAAAACCAAGCTCTGGTTCCCAAATAACAAAATCACAATAAAAAGGCTGAACTACCTAAAGAATTAGTTCTGAAAGTAGTATAAATGTCATTTATTCACTCTGATTAGTTCCCGTTATCTCTTCCATTTGAAAATGTAAAGAAAAGGTACAATTTGTGCATTAAGGTAGTTTAATGACTACAGCTACCATAAAATACTCAATTTAAAATAACTGTAAAAGATTCTAGATTCTACTGGGTCTCTCTACTCTGGCTACACATCAAAATTACATATGAAGTTTTAAAAAGAATACAGATGCCTGAATCCCGCCCCTGGCTTTCTGAACAGGAAGACTACCTAAATGCTCAGATACTCACATTTTAAAAGCATTCTGCAAGTGATTTGAGTACATAGCTGAAGTGAAGAGTCACTGTCTAAACACAGATGTAATGGTGATGTAAGTCCAGTGGCATCTGCAACCAGGATGATTTTCAAAGATAAAAATACAAGTGAGAGGTGGTGGTAAGGAACATGGGACGCTGAGTTAGTGCACTGAGAACAAACAAGTGAGAGGAGAGAGTAAGGAGCCAGATAGGAAGGCCAGATTCATTCCAAGTGCCAGGATGGCCAGGTTGGAAACACAAAGGAAATCAAACAGAAATACAATCTCTATGGCCACAGCAGCAGTTCAGCAACACAATCTGATAACTGTTTGTGAATGGTAAGAATATCTGTTCTTTTGCTATTGCTTATCCTTGCAAATGGCTTGTCATTGTTGCTACTTTTTAACATAACTTGCAACTACCACTAGTTTTGTTATTAATTGCAATTCTGTGGCATTGTCGTAAGCTTGCTAATAAAACATTTGAAATTTGGCTTCACTTTCTTCTCTTAAAATCTAGGAAATAAATTCATT
The DNA here is from genome assembly GCF_029281585.2 of Gorilla gorilla gorilla. Classification (NCBI taxonomy): domain Eukaryota; kingdom Metazoa; phylum Chordata; class Mammalia; order Primates; family Hominidae; genus Gorilla; species Gorilla gorilla. The sequence continues at coordinate 86,217,175 of NC_073241.2, read as the reverse complement.
ATAAAATCAATCTCAACCTATATTAACCTATTCATTAAATAAAATATGCATGATTAAAAAGCACAGGGAGTACTTGGGGGATCATTTTCACAAAGTACACTACAACAAAAAAACCAAACAGCACCAGAACAATATAAAAATTGAAATACAAGTTCATAGAATTGCAATATCCCTTAGGCAGAATTGAGGCTTCCATTTAGTGGTGCAGTGTTGTGGCTGAACTAATCTGTAACTATATTGTTTTAAAAAGTCATAATAACAGGTAAGCAATTATTTCAACAAACTCCCGCAGTGGTTCTTATCCATTTTTATTTAATGGCCTTCTTTTGAGAACTTCATGGAATCTGTGCATGCTTTTCCTAGGGAAAACAGCAACAAAAACAAAAACCACAAATGCACATAAATGTGGCATTTTCCACGTAATGGCAGGTAGATCATGTACCTTGGCCAGCATTGCAGTATTTCTAAAGACTCACTGTGGGAAAAAATTAATTATCTCTAGTGTATCTCATACCAAAGAGAAAGCCATTCCCAAAGCCCAGATATGTGAATTTTTTATGTCTATGCATATCCATAGCAACAGCACATTCCTAAATGAAAGCTTCAATAGATGTCCGTATTCACAGGTGACCTGGTACTTGCTGGCATCCCCTCCTCTCTTCTCTGTAGCAGCAGTTCTGAATCTTCTTTATAACACACAAAAATATGTGGAATGGTGAAAATATGCTGCTTTAGAGTTAGAACACAGGTGTTTCAGTCCAGGCTTCGTACTTTTTAGCAGTATAATCTTTTTAAAAAATTTAACCTATGCCCTCAATTTATTGTCTGCACAAAGTTTAATCCAATTTTAGAAATCTTTAGTAAATATATTCAGTGGTACTAAGCAAAGCTTCAGTTTCTTCATCTGATAAATGAGAATAGCAATGGTACTTATTTGATAGGACTAAGAGAGTAAATAATACACGTCAAGTATACAGCAAAATGTCTGGCAAAGAGTAAATGGTCAATGATCAATTATTAACATGCCTCATATTGTGCTAAGTGTTGGACAAAAATATCTTTCAGGGTAACAAGAGATATGTATGGAGTTGGAATTAAAAAGGTGTTAAATAAATGACAGTTTCTTCCTCTCTCCATTTGTTAAAATAGAAAGAGAACTGGGACACACGTAATTTAGTAGCATGCTGCAGAGGAAGCTGGCAAGGTTGTCCATCTCCTCCCCATCATGACTGAAGTCCCCACTTCCCTAAGTTCTTGTGTCTGTGGCTGACAAGTCTCAGTGGAATCCCTCTGTGGGCTTTGCCCTAGGATAAGGAAAGCTGCCTTATCCAAAGTTACATCCCCTTCCTAGGCCTCCCAACCCTTTCCCAATCCAATGACTGACTGACAAGGGGATATTAAAGTTGAGCCCTGATCCCTAATTCAGGACAAGTCTGAAGGGTCATCCCAGCTCCAGAGTTCCCCCAAATCAACTGAGGCCTTCTATGTAACTAAAACACAATTCAACTTCCCCCTCTGCCTAATCCTGTTTCACTCCCCTTAAGATAGATATTGATCCTAAGAATACCCCTGCACACAAATCTGCCTTGGAGTCTGCTGCCTCGGGAAATGACTTACGACACTTGCCCAAAGTCAAAAAGCTAATGAGAGAGCAAAATGGAATTTACTACAGATGTGCCAGCATAATTCCACAATTATAAAATGAGCAGAAGAGACCCAATGAAAGAATGAACCAAAAGACCTATAAGGTAATGTCATAAATAATACCTTAAAACATTCTAATAATGCCTCATTTGTGGGTTGGAATAAAAATGCAGAAGGATCTCCACTGAAGTGTGCTGATATAAAACAAGACAGCAGCCATCCCTGCATGGAGAAGAAAATCGGAAGGTGATGAAGGAGATGAATTTCCTGAAATGCTTTGTATTTCACTTCAGGAGCAGAAGACTATTTGGACCAAAAGAAGTTTTAAAGTCAGAATAGCTCCTGCCTTTCATTTTATGCAAGAGAATGCTGCAACCCAGAGGGATACATAGCTTACCCAAGGGCACAACGTAACACTAGCCTAATCTAGGCTTCTCATTAATCTTCAGAGTCCTTCAGCTTTGTCTTCGATATGTGATTTCAATATATGTAAAGTGTAACTCCCATAAAAGATTCATCTATGTTCAAAAAAGTATAAGATACGTTACAAAACTAAGTACGGCTTTTGAATTACGCATCAGTGTCATTCTTTCCTCCCATCAATGTGGATAACTGGGGTTTCACTACATTATGGGTTTTCACAGAATGCTTCAGGAGGAAGGTTAGAACTCACTATCTATGCCTCTAACTACATTAGCAATTAAAGTTCATTAAATATTGTATCTTAATGGCCTTATCTCAAAATGAGGATAATAATTATTCTCTCATTCAATAGGATGCCATAAAGAGTAAATATTTAATGGTAGCAATGCATTCTAAATGCCACATAAACAAACATGACAATACATATAACAGCTTCCAGCAGGTTAACATTATAATAGGTTAATATTACACATGACTGATCAAAAAGAGTACATGTAAGACAGAGGGTCATTTAGACATCTAATTGTTTTCAAACAGGAGAGCAAGATTTAAACTGACAAATTTAAATTTAATTAAGACATCCCAATTCAAATAAGAAAGGTCTTGAAAATCCCTGTGGTTGGCAAAATTACCATCAAGGAACTTAAGACCTCTGAGGAAAAAAAAAAAAATAGGTTAATGGGATAAAAGTTAAAAGCAAATCCATGTTTACCTTTAAAATATTTTTATAGCAGTTAAAATAAAATAGGCTAAGAACAAGAAAGGAAAAAAAATATCAAGGACATTCTACACATTTTAAATTGTTTCTATGAGGTACTATATCATTCATTCTGACACACTATTCCTTGCCTGCTAGAAACTTCCCAAAATCTCTCATAAATAGAATTTACTAGGAAGCATTGCAGTCTTCCCTTCTCATATCTAGTCCTTTATTCAAAATGCTCAAAGAAGAGGCCAGGTTCTAAAACACTTAAATATTTAAAATGTTTGCATAAATTTTATTTATCTTCATTGGGAAAGTTAAGGAGAAATCATGCAAAAGTCCCTCCCCATAGTGCCGTTCAGCCCAGGTTGAGCTCATGCCAGAAATACACTCCAGAACCCCTTTCCATATAGTTCAACTTCCCGTCTTTTAACAATCCAAATGAGCAGTCCTAAGGCCCTTCAGTTCCCAAGATTTCTTTGAAAAATATATTTCTACTCTGCCACAGCTTTTCAAATCCCTTTTTTCCCCTAATTCTTTCCTCTTTTTCTAGTGATAGTAGTAACAATTTTCAAATAAAATTATCACAGTTAGTGGAGTATTGAAGTCCCCCATTATTATTGTGTTGCTATCTCATTTCTTAGTTCTAGTAGTAATTGTTTTATAAATTTGGGAGCTCCAGTATTAGGTGTATATATATTTAAAATTGTGATATTTTCCTGTTGGGCAAGTCCTTTTATCATTATATAATGTCCCTCTTTGTCTTTCTGCTGTTGCTTTAAAATTTGTCTGATATAAGAATAGCTATTTCTGCTTATTTTTGATGTCCATTTGCATGGAATATCTTTTGTAGAAAAAGATATCCGCTTTAGCTTAAGTTTACATGAGTCCTTATGTGTTAGGTGAGTGTCTTGAAGACAGCAGAAACTTAGTTGGTGAATTCTTATCCATTCTGCCATTCTGTATCTTTTAAGTGGAGCATTTAGGCCATTTACATTCAATGTTAGTATTGAGATATGAGGTATTATTCTATTCATTGTGCTATTTGTTGCCTGAATACCTTGTTGTTTTTTTTTTTATTTTTGTTTTGTAGGTCCTGTGAGATTCATGTTTTCAGGAGGTTCTATTTTGGTGTATTTCAAGGATTTGTTTCAAGATTTAGACCTTTTAGCAGTTCTTGTAGTGCTGGCTTGGTAGTAGCAAATTCTCTTAGCATTTGTTTGTCTGAAAAAGACTTTATCTTTCCTTCATTTATGGATCTTAGTTTCGCTGGATACAAAATTCTTGGCTGATAATTGTTTTGGCTAAGGAAGCTAAAGGTAGGGCCTCAATCCCTTCTGGTTTGTAGGGCTTCTGCTGAGAAATCTGCTGTTAATCTGATAGGTTTTCCTTTATAGGTTACCTGGTGCTTTTGCCTCACAGCTCTTAAGAGTCTTTCCTCCATCTCGACTTTAGATAACCTGATGACTATGTGCCTAGGTCATGATCTTTTTGTAATAAATTTCTCAGGTGTTGAGCTTCTTGTATTTGGATGTCTAGATCTCTAGCAAGGGTGCAAATGTTTTCCTCAATTATTCCCTCAAATATGTTTTCCAAACTTTTAGATTCCCCTTCTTTCTCAGGAACACCAATTATTCTTAGGTTTAAACAGGAGAGGTCATTTAGGTCTCAGGTCATTTAACAAAATGCCAAACTTCTTGGAGGCTTTGTTCATTTTTAAAAATTCTTTTAAAATTATTTTGTCTTTGTTGGATTGGGTTAATTCAAAAACCTTGTGTTCGAGTTCTGAAGTTTTTTTTTTTTTTTTTTTTGAGATAGAGTCTCACTCTGTCACCTAGGCTGGAGTGCAGTGGCGTGATCTCGGCTCACTGCGAACTCCGCCTCCTGGGTTCACGCCATTCTCCTGCCTCAGTCTCCCGAGTAGCTGGGACTACAGGTGCCCGCCACCATGCCTGGCTAATTTTCTGTATTTTTTTTTTTAGTAGAGACAGGGTTTCACCATGTTAGCCAGGATGGTCTTGATCTGACCTCGTGATCCGCCCGCCTGGGCCTCCCAAAGTGCTGGGATTACAGGCATGAGCCACCGCGCCCAGCTGAGTTCTGAAGTTCTTTCTTCTGCTTGTTCGATTCTATTGCTGAGACTTTCCAGTGTATTTCACATTTCTCTAAGCATGTCCTTCATTCCAGAAGTTGTGATTGTTTATTTATGCTATCTGTTTCACTGAAGATTTTTCCCTTCATATCTTATATAATTGTTTTGATTTCATTAAGTTGAACTTCACCTTTCTCTGGTGCCTCCTCGATTAGCTTAATAATTGACCTTCTGAATTCTTTTTCTGGCAATTCAGAAATTTATTCTTGGTTTGGATCCATTGCTGGTGAGCTAGTATGATCTTTTGGAGGTATTACAGAACCTTGTTTTGTCATATTACCAGAATTGTTTTTCTGGTTCCTTCTGATTTGGATAGGCTATGTCAGAGAGATCTGGGGCTCAAGGCTGCTGTTCAGATTCTTTTGTCCCATGGGGTGCTCCCTTGATGTACTGCTCTCCCCCTTCCACTGTGGATGTGGCTTCCTGAGAGCCAAACTGTAATGGTTATTTGTCTTCTGGGTCTAGACAGCCAGCAGAGCTACCGGGCTCTGGGCTGGGACTGAGGCATTCTGCACAGAGACCTGCGATGTGAACCATCTTCAGGTCTCTCAGCCATGGATACCAGCACCCACTCCAGTGGAGGTGGCCAGGGAGTGAAATAGACTCTGTGAGCATCCTTAGTTGTAGTTTTATTGCACCAGTTTTGTGTTGGTTGGCTTCCAGCCAGGAGGTGGTGCTTTCAAGAAAGCATCAGCTATGGTAGTATAGGGAGAATCAGGTGGTGGGTAGGGCCCTAGAGCTCCCAAGTGATTATGTCCTTTGTCTTTGCTATCAGGGCAAGTAGAGAAAGACCATCAGGTTGGGGCAGGGTTAGGCATGTCTGAGCTCAGACTCTTTTTGGGCCTGGCTTGCTGCAGCCGTGGTGGGGGATGGGAGTGTGGTTCTCAGGCCGTTCTAGACATTGGCTTAGGGAAAGACTTCATGACCAAGAACCCAAAAGCAAATGCAACAAAAACAAAGATAAATAGATGGGATTTAATTAAATGAAAAGGCTTCTATACAGCAAAAGAAACCACCAGCAGAGTAAACAGACAACCCACAAAGTGGGAGAAAATCTTCACAATCTACACATCTGACAAAGGACAAATATCTAGAAACTACAAGGAACTCAAACAAATCAGTAAGAACAAACAATCCCATCAAAAGACTGGCTAAGGACATGAATAGACAATTTTCAAAAGGAGATATACAAATGGCCAACAAACATATGAAAAAAATGCTCAACATCGCTAATTATCAGGGAAAGGCAAATCAAAACCACAATGCGACACCACCTTGCTCCTGCAAGAATGGCCATGATCAAAAAATAATAGATGTTGTCATGGATGTTATGAAAAGGGAACGCTTTTACACCATTGGTGGGAATGTAAACTAGTACAACCACTATGGAAAACAGTGTGGAGATTCCTTAAAAAACTAAGAGTAGAACTACCACTTAATCCAGCAATCCCAATATAGGGTATCTACCCAGAGGAAAACAAGTCATTATATGAATAAGATACTTGCACACCCATATTTATAGCAGCACAATTAGCAATTGCAAAAATATGGAATCAGCCGAAATGCCCATCAATCAATGACTGGATAAAGAAATTGTGGTATATATACACACCATGAAATACTACTCAGCCATAAAAAGGAATGAAATATTGGCATTTATAGAAACCTGGATGGAACTGGAGACCATTATTCTAAGTGAAGTAACTCAGGAATGGAAAACCAAACATCATATGTTCTCACTCATACGTGGGAACTAAGCTATGATGTCTCAAAGGCATAAGGATGATACAATGGACTTTCAGGATTCAGGGGAAAGGGTGGAAGAGGGGTGAGGGATAAAAGATTGCACATTGGGTACAGTGTGCCCTGGTAGGGTGATGGGTGAACCAAAATCTCAGAAATCATGACTAAAGGACTTATTCATGTAACCAAACAACACTTGGTCCTCCAAAACCTATTGAAATTAAAAAACAAAAAAACAAAAAAACAAGACTGAGAGATTAAATGGACTTTTAAAAAGCTGTAAACAGATAAAAATTTAAAAAATAAAATTATTACAGTTAAAAGAAAAGTCATATCGAAGCTAATTCACAAATAACAGAATTTTGTGTAAAGATAAACTGTGGTTAGAAAAGTGATGACAACAGTACTCTCTTACATAACTAGGATAATGAGAAGTAAACTAACCTACCCAGCATCCAGCCCAGAGCCTGAATGCAACCAATCAGCAATTCATTTATTTACCACCTTCCTACTTTTTTTTTTTTTTTTTTTGAGACGGAGTCCCGCTCTGTTGCCCAGGCTGGAGGGCAGTGGCGCCACCTCGGCTCACTGCAGGCTTCACCTCCCGGGTTCACACCATTCTCCTGCCTCAGCCTCCCGAGTAGCTGGGACTACAGGCGCCTGCCACCGCATCTGGCTAATTTTTTGTATTTTTAGTAGAGATGGGGTTTCACTGTGGTCTCAATCTCCTGACCTCCCGATCCATCCACCTCGGCCTCCCAAAGTGCTGGGATTACAGGCGTGAGCCACCATGCCCAGCCGTTCCTACATTTATATACAGATATTTGTACTAAGCAATGGAAAAATTCTAAAGGAAACAGCATTTATTTTCACTGTCCTTGCAGGAAAATATCAAATACAAAAGGATGGTGTTGAGAAATTACACAAAATATGTTAGACTTAATCAGTGGTCTTCAAAATAGGTAACCCTCTTCAAACGGGAGTATATTAAAAGTTTCAAGGAATAGGTAGTTTTAGAAGCACAAATAGTTTAAGACCTAGGTAGTTTAAAGGAATTGATTTCTGGGTGCTAAATTTGCTAATGAACTCCTTCCCTAAAACTGTGAGGGTAGAAATTTCCACTTCAAAGAAAATAATAAAGGATTTAAGATTTCTGATTTTTAATGGGAAGTTTCTTCAGGTATTTATTAAAAATTGATGATGATGGATATGAAATAGTTAAATATTCTACTGAATATATTAGAAAGAGCCATAAGTTTTATTTTTAAACATCAATATTCACAATCTCCTCAAGATACTGTGAAAATATATTTTGCAATTAAAAAGTTGTAGCTGTCAACATAAAATGTGCAAAGGATTAGACATTTCTTGACACTCTCAGGGAGATATTGAGCAAAAAAGTTTGAAAGCCACCACACCAAATCATGTCAAAGCTTCATTAACCTCTGATAGTCTAATGCCAAACTTCTAAATAAGGACCTACTCTACATATGTTAAGTCCTGGGCTGTCTGAAGTGACAGATAAGCTAGACTAATTAAAGAGCCCTTTGTAGAAATGGTGAGATTTAAGCAGGGTTTTAGGAATGGATAGCAGGGATCTTGAAGAACTTGAGAAAAGATAAATAAGCCCGAGTGGGGAGGTAGGAGCCAGTAAGCATGTAGTGTTCGCCGTAGAGGGAGAGTAATGTGCCCAGGTGGAGAAGGGAAACGGTTCTCAGGTCGCAAGACACTTGAGTTCAAGTTTAGGTTTTACTACTTTTTGGCTGAGTCACTTTGAAGAAGTCTTAAGTTCATTTTGAAGATCAAATGAGGGGAAAGACAGGAAAGAAAGTGTTTTTTAAATTGTAAAGTTATAGCCAGGTGCAGTGGCTCACGCCTGTAATCCTAGCACTTTGGGAAGCTGAGGTGGGTGGATCCTTTCTGGTCAGGAGTTTGAGGCCAGCCTGGCCAACATGGGGAAACCCCGTCTCTATGAAAAATACAAAAATTACCCAGTCATGGTGGCCTACACCTGTAATCCTGGCTACTTGGGAGGCTGAGGCAGGAGGTTGCAGTGAACCAAGATCATGCCACTGCACTCCAGCCTGGGTGACAGAGAGAGACTCTGTCTCAAAAAATAAAATAAAATAAATCAATAAATTGTAAAGTTACAGCACATATTAGTCATTAAGCCCTTTCCAACTGGGAGCCACTGAACAGCAGCAGTTTGCATAATGGTCAAAAGCATGAACTCTGGAACAACAGACTAGATGGAAACAAAAACTCCTTTCCCAGAGGTATGATCCTTGCCAGGTTAACTAAACCTCTCTATGCCCCACCAGCTTTATGCATAAAATCGAGATAAGAGGGATCCACTTTACAGGGTTATTATGAGGATGAAGTGAGGTAATGCATGTAAAGAGCTAAAAAAAAAAAATAGTGCTCATAATAGTTGCATCATTATGGTTGGTGGTGGTATTGTTTAAATTTAAATGTTATTACTCTGATTCTCAAACTGAGATCAAGAGATTATCACTAATAAGTATTTGTTGAATGAAGTCTTTCAAAAAACAGTTATAGGAGGGGCAGCTAAGTCTATTGAAGGGCTTTTATAATAAAAGTCACTAACATGGCCCTCAGTTTTACAGCAAGAGTATGTGGCAATGGTCCAGTGAAGTTCACTGCTGTCATAAATAACAAAGTAACATGCATCTTTTTCTCTTGCTTAAAGGCCAAAAAAGCAAAAGGATCTATTGCATTTTGTTCTACAAGAATATTTTGTGATGTATTCAGTTGGACTATATTTGTTTCTTAAGAGGACACAATTTATTAGAAATAATTTTGCTATATGGTGCCACACGCCACTCTGACCTTACTGAAAGGAATTCTGACACTGAAGAACCAAAAGAGCTTATTTTAAAGCACGCTTACCTATTATTAACATACCAAGCACAGAACCAAAGAGAGTAGAATGACACAGCCCTTTGAATTTTGATTGTTATAGTCTATAGTCATTTAAAAACTGTTACTGGAATATTTTTTAAATTACAGGATTAATTCATAATTCATAATGTATGCTCTTTTTCATAAACCCATGTATTATTTATATGTATTATCACATATACAAATTTATTAATATGCCCATTAATTTAACAAATATGTGTTGAGAATTTATTTATTGAAAGGAGAATGAATATATTTTCTTTTCAAAAGAAGAGACTGGTGTTCCACCCCAGTCCTGACTTTTCAAACCACATTCAGAACAAACTGCATAGTTTTCCAGAAATTATTTTAAAAGCTTTAACTTGAATCTAGCTTTCATAAATTCTGGCTAAAATCTTGAGCAACAATGCAAAAATGCAAAGGTCAGAAATGTGTTATTTTAAGAATAGCATTTAAAAGACGATGTTTTAACTTTTAAAAAGGAGTTCAGGTTACTGTAACTAATGGGAAATGTGCCAGATTGTACTGCTTTCTAACTTCATGCAAGCAATCTAAATGAGCTAAAACTCAGGATATATTCAATATTATGAGATTTTGCTGACAAATAATATGTATTCAGAAGCAACAGATCAGCATTAGAAATTTTAAAACTTACAAGTATGTCTGGCCAGTGAGTAGTTGGATCCACCACTAGTCAACCCGAATCCCTCAGGAATTTGGCTAGAGCTTCGAGGTCTGGTCAATAGTTTAGGAGGTTCAATTTCAGCACCAAATTCAGCTCCTATTACTCCAAGTAAAACAATAGCAGTAGCTTGCTTCCGTCTTTCCTCATAAGATGTAGAAATTTTTTTCATTTGTGGGACACTTGATAAGCAACCTGAAGACCAAAACATAGAATCTCAATTTAAAACAAATCAATATAAAAAAAGACACATGATTAGAAAAACATTCAAGACTGCACATTCGGAAAGAATAGCATTTTCAGCAAATGGCACTAGGACAAATGGTTACTCACATGCAAAAGAACGAATTTAGACAGACCCCTATCTCTAACCTTCCAAAAAAAAAAAAACCTGAAAATTGATCATAATCCTAAATATAACAGCTAAAACAAACAAAAAAAAAACTCTAAGAAGGCAACATAGGTGTATATGTTTGTAATTCTGGATTATATGATGATTTCTTAGATATGATACCAAAAGCACAAGTAATTTTTAAAAAATTTTACATAGGATTTCATCAATACTAAAAACTTTTGTGCTTGAAAAGACAGAATCAAGAAAGGATAAAGACAACCCACAGATTCAGAGAAACTATTGTCAAATCACCTAATAAAAATTATTTCCAGAATATATAAAAACTTTCATGACTCAATAATAAGAACAATCTGAATAGATATTTTTCCAAAGTTGTATGAATGGTCAACACGCACATGAAAAGATGCTAAACATCATTAGTCATTAGGAAAATGCAAAGCAAAACCACAATGAGATACCACTTCACATCCATGAGAATGGCTGCAATAAAAAAGACCATTACAGTGCTGTTGAGGATGCACAGAAATGGAAACCCTCATGCTTTGTTGTTGGGCATGATAAAAATGGCACAACTACTTTGGAAAACAGCTTGGCAGTTCCTCAACAAGTTAGACATAGGGTTACCATGTGGCCCAGCAACTCCACTCCAAGGTATCTCCCAAACAGAAATGACACACATGTACACACAAAGACATGGATGCTCACAGCAGCATTATTCAAAATAGCCTTGGAAACAACTGAAATGTCCATCAACTGAAGAATAAAGAAAATGTATTAGGTTGGTGCAAAAGTAATTGCAGTATTTGCCATTACTTTCAGTGGCAAATCTAAGTATATCCATACAAAATTAGATTACTCAGCAATAAAAAAGGAATGAAGTAATGATACATGCCACATAAATGACGCTGAAAACATTACGCTAAGGGGAAGAAGCTGGTCACAAAAGACCATATATTGTATGATTCCATTTATATGAAATGTTTAGAATAGGCAAATCCATAGAGACAGAAAGCAGATTAGTGGTTGGCTGGAGTGGGGGTAAAATGGTTAACAATGGCTAATAAGTACTAGTTTTAGGGAGTAATGAAAATGTTCTAAAATTAGATTGAGGTAATATCTGCACAACCCCAAATATGCTAAGAATCACTGAATTCCACATTTTAAAAGGATAAATTTTATAGAACATACATCTTATCTCAGTACATTTGTTTTTTTAGAAAGATTGTTCATTGAGTAATTTATTAATGTGCCCATTAATTTAACAAATATTTATTGGGCATCTACTTTGGATCAGAAAATAACAAGCATGAAAATAAACAGCTCAGGTTTCTAAGAATCTCACAAGTGCATGAAAAAAAGAGAGCACATTGGATTTAAGACTCAAAGGGTAAGTTTTCCAGGCAATAAGAGGGATGGGCCATACGAGGAGGAGAAGGATGATTATTTCATCCAGTATGGCCCAGAATGCAAAACAGCAATCAGATATTTGAAGAAATACTTGTTACTGGAGCAAAGCTCAGCATAGTTTCATATTCAGAAGAAAGACTAGAAGGATACCCAAAAATAATTAAAACAATTGTATATCTTGATTAGAATATCAATAAACAGGGCATAATAGGAAATTACCTAACACATAATGTTACTTCTTAAAATTTCCTTTCCTAACCTCACTCTTGCTACATTCTTTTAAGACTTACATAGTTCTACCATTTTTTAGTTCTACTCTATTCTAAAAATAGTCTACCATTATTTTTTGATATTATGCAATATTATAAGCATCCACAGAATTAGTAGAAAATATATAAAGAAATCATGACTAACATGTACACAACTAATGAACCTTATAAAATACTGATGTTTTTCCAAAGGTTTCCAATTTTTATAAAGTAATTAATCTGGGTATTATCAAAGCCCACCATGGACTGTGTCTTGACCTCACTGCCTTGCCCTCCTGCCCTAAAGGTCACCACAATTCTGACCTTATCAAATTTTATATCTATTATATAATTATATCAATGTTACCTGAAATAAATTAATATATTTTCTGGCCTTGAACTATGCTTCCATATCTGGGGTAAACCCTGGATAAACAAATGTATGCATGGATAAGCAGTGACAGATAGATAACACCAACAGATAAACACACCAACAGACAGACCCTGAACTAAATTTGCTAATAGGCTTTTTTATATCCATGTCCATAAGTGAGACTGGTCTATAATTTTCTTTTCGTATTCTATACTTAGTATCAACATAATACGAGCCTCAAAAATGAGTTAAGTAACGTTCACTCTCAGTCCCTGAGGTCCCCCTTCCATCATTCCTTGAAAACAGTTGAAGGATTCTTGAAGTTTCATGAAAGTTCTCCTCTAAAACTATTAAGAGTCTGCATTTCGAGACACTCCCTGTGTGAAGTCAGAGGGTAGGATATGGTGGCAAAAGTAGCAGGATGAAGGAAGGAATATTTATGATAAATAGCTCCTTATTTAGTTTGACTTTCTTCTTCTTGAGTCATTTCTGGCAGATCATAATTTTAAAAGAATTATCTATTTCATCTACATTTTCAAATTTATTGGTATGGAATTATTTACAGTATTCTCTATATGATTAAAAAAACTCAAGTATATCAGCAGATATGGATCCCTTAAACACTGTGTATTTATACCTTCTCTAATATTATTTTTCATGCTTTTCTTAAAGTTTTGCTGGAAATATATGTTTTATCAGATTATTTTTGTTTTGGTTTTTATTTTTATTTTTGTAAAGACAGGGTTTCACTATGTTTCCCAAGGTGGTCCTGTACTCCTGGCCACAAGTGATCTTCCTGCCTTCGCCTCCCAAAGCGCAGGAATTACAGGCATGAACCACTGTGCCCAGCCCCAAATTAGTTTTAAAAAGTACTTTGGTTTTGATCTTTTGTATCATTGCTTTCTATCTTATTAATTTCTGCTCTTATTTTTATTATTTCTCCTTCTACTGTCTTTAGATTATCTCTTTCTTCTGTTTTGCTTCTAGTTTCTTGTGTTGAATAGAACTCACTTATTTTCACTATTTTACATTATGGTTAACATTGCCAGTCACGTATTTAATACATGCATTTTCCTCTTCTTCTTTATCAAATTTTCTGAGTAGCAATGCACTCAGATCTTTTCAATGTCTTTTCAGGAACTGAGGAAGCCATAGCCTAGCTCCTGGCTTTAAACTTTATTCATGATGTATTGTAAGTCCTGTTTAGTTCATAGGAGCCAAAAGCCTGCTTCTGGAAAGTAGCTAATGGTTTCAGCCCAGATCATTACATTTCTATTTCATTACTGGTCCACAGAGATACCTTTTTTGAGCCTAGTTATGTCTCTTTGGTTTTCTCTTTGTATACTTTATCCATCATAGCAATGTATTTGGCACAGAAGGATTAAAAAAGTGAACTCCTGGAGCCATCTTGATTGGAGGTCAGCTTTCTGCTCTTTCTAATACTAATCCACCCAGTTTTTGTGGCCGCTTTCAGTTCTTTGCGCTATATGTTGATTAAATGAGTATAACAAAGGTCACTCAAAGCTCGGTATGCCAACCCGGAAATTAGCAGCAAGGCTCTCTGAATACTTTTTGGTATTTTGTTTTATTTTATCTATTTGTTTTACTTTGTCATTCTGTATTACTGGAGGTAAGGCAAACTAAAGAGGTGCCAAACCATGAGAGGCCTCGTACGGCAAGTTGAAGACTTCTAACCTATGGCTAATTGAAAGCCATTAAATAGTTTTGTATAAGGTAGTGATGTTAGATTCATTCACTGTTAGATCATGGTAGTGGCAGTATGGTGGATGAATTGTGAGGTCAAACAAGACTGGTGTCAAGGAAAACCAAAAGAAGACTCACACAATGATCAGGTGAAGAACAATAAGAACCAGTGGTGGTGGCAGTTCATTCCATCCATTATTGAACTCAGTTATTCAACGTGTAAGAATTGCAGGTCTTGTGTATGCCTGGATTATGCTAGATAAAAATTAATACAGTTAAGTAAAGCCCTGCCCTCACTGAACTTAAGGGCTACTAAACAGGCATTGGAAATGTGTAAGTTACAGAATCAATGAGAACTTTCTGGATCGAAAAAACAGTATGTTTAAGAACTTAAAGCATGAAAGAGTCTGTGGATTTCCATTTCAAGGACAGGTAAGTTGGCTGGAACTCTATAACCCTAGAGGAGAACTGCAGAAAATGAAGCAGGAGAGGCAGGCAAGGGCCAGATCATATATGATTCTGTAGGTCATATGCACATTCCAATTTATATCCCACGAACAGTGGGAAGGTATGCAAGATGGGTTTTAAACTACAGAATAGCTTAATTAGATTTAGGGTTTCAAAAATCCATTGTCAGCATAGTATAAAGAATATTAGAAGTGGGGTGATCACTTGGGGGGTACTGTAGAAATCAAGATGAGAGATTACAGTGGATTTGGTTTTGTGATGTTAAACAGAAGACACAGGAAGTGGAGAGCTTTACGATACATGGTGAGGTCTGAGAAGATGGAAATATGGCAGAAAGATTTGAGATATCATATCCTAAGTTCTTTTAAAAATTACTGATGAAAACAAAACAGAACAAAACAATCCTGGCAACAAAAGTAGATACAGCCTTTCCAGAAGCTGACTTTAAAAAACTTCTGGAGGACATGACTTTATAGTATACACTTTAAATTCCATTGTTTAGCTGTGCTGAAAGGCACAAAAAAATCTGGATGTTGGCAAGAAGACCTAGTTGAGTCTAAGAAATGGAAATTATAGGATATTATAAAGAATCTAATAATTGAAAAAGAACTGAGTGAGAAAGTGGCTTAACGTATGTAAGGGAAAAAGGAGGATTGGTTATCTAGAAAACTAAGATGGTAACACCAGAGTATTACTTACTTGGATTCCTAAAATGTTTGGTGCAATTATGAGTATAAAAAAGATTTCTTCTTGTTGCTGTTATGGTTTCTTAGCTTCCGCACATCACACTTTATTCTTTTTCTTTTTTTAAAGTTAGTTCTGGATGTTTGCCATTCACTTTTAGGTAGTGTATAGAAAGGAAAAATCGAAAAGGAGTCCACAGATAATAGATTTACCTTTAAAACTATTCTAATTGCTCACATAAAAGTTTAGTTATGAACCATTTTCTTAATTTGTTGAATTTTGTATAGGATATTTCAGATCACATGCAGGTTGATTAATAATGATGCCCCTCCAATGTTACAAATTATTTTGCCATGATAAATCATATTTTGTGAATTATATTTCTTATAAAATATTTTAAATTAATAATTAAAATATCTTCTAGTCTGATACCAAAGTATGCATTTCTCTCTCTTCATGGAAAGTTTTAGTTTTTTAAAGACAGAGGGGAAATGTCAGTAAAAAGTATTAGCAGGTATATGCTATTACAGATTCAAAGTGTGACACCAATCTGTGATAGCTATGGTAACTAAAGGGGGAAAAAAACCACCTAAATGCGTAACCATACTAAGAAGAAAAAAAAATCAATAATCATTGCCTCTGTGTTTAGAAGAACCTTAATTCTAGAAAAAGTGATATTTAACATTTTGATAATCTGTATCTCAGGATATGCATTTAAAACCAACTTTGTTTATGTATAAGAACAGGCACAAGGAGGAAAAGCTCTGTGGCACAGCATCTAGATTCACGTACTATATATTTTACTCTTTACATAGTATTCTTGAAACAGGAAGCAAACCAAGCTCCCCTCCCCCATGTCTCAGCAAGAGCATGCTCCATAACAATAGTTCAAAGGAAAGCTCTATTCTGCAGTTGCACTGATTGTTCTGTCAGCTGACCTCTGCAGAAGGGAATTGCTAACCGCTGCCTTGCTCCTTAGCTGACAAATGAATGATCGCAGCTCCATCTATTTTCACTATGGCTGCCTCTAGCCCAGGTGCTCAGACAGAGAGCCTGGTGTGACATCTTAGATCAAGATGAATTGGCACAAACTCCTGATCCAAGATTGTTTTATACCATTTAATTTAGTTTCTTCCCCTGCTTGGATGAGCACAGCTCTGGTTATGGATTTCTATTCTAATGTACTGAAGCAGGCCCTGAAAGAAGCCAATGAAGCAGCTGCTGGAGCAAGGGACTGCAGGGATACTGATCAATAGGCAAGGCATTGACCCCAGCCGTTCAGCCTCTGCAACGGCCACTGCTTGAAGCGGGAGGGGGCACAGAAGCACACATGGGCTTCTTCCAGTAGGAAATTAAACAACAGGGGCATTTGGTGAGCTCCGCCTCCATCCCTGGTCCCCCACCTTCTTTATGTTCCTTTTGTTTAATTGCCTCAATTTTGTCTTAACTCCCACTCCAGGGGAAGGAATTAAGACTTTAGGGAAGTTTTAACAGTGTACTTTCAAACAATCATTTGTAAATTTTATCCCTAAGCTAATGGAAAGAATTGTAACAGGTGCCCTGTGCTAAGTGGCCAAAATATGAAATCTTAATTAGCTGTCAAGTACATCACTTGGTGTAGTTTAAAGGTTGGCATGTACGTAGGCTCATAAGAATACCGCCCAACTGGCAATTAACACTACTGATGCTGAAATTCTACAGTATGTAATTTTTATCAGTATTCAAATCTAAAAAGATGATAGCCCTTCATTATCATTAACAAGGAAAGAGGTAAAAAAGAACAAGGAAAGGAGTCCCTAAAGGAGACACTGACTGATTAGTGTTTCTATAAGGGAGAGATGCCCATCCTGCTACTGTTCTAAAAATAACACAGCAATTTCTCATTCCTATAATTTTTCAAATTTGGAAATATCTTTAAATTATTGGCTTGCCTGTACTTTCTGTTAACAGAAGAAATATGTAACTAGTTGCAATGTTTTCCTACAAATAAAATGACAACCAAATGGAAGATTTTGAGATATTAAAAATAAAATAATTCTGTAAAAGTAAACCTTTCTACAGTTTCATTTGTCTCATGAAAATTTGGTATTTTTTTTCCAGAGACATGCCTCCATTTAATCATGCTAAGGGGTGACATGGAGATCCATTTTCTTGACAGGACGGTTGATCACCCTATCACAGTAAGAAAATTAATACCTTCAACTAACCCTGTGTGGAAAAGAGAAGCTATATGCGATGGTAAAGGACATTAATGTTCTACATTTTAAGTTGCAAACAGAATACATGTTCTGTGTGAAAATGATACGTGGTCTCATTATTGGGTTACTTATAACAAAATATGAGGCTTTAATTTTGATTAAAACAACAATTTACTTCACAGAGTGTTCTTCAAACGTACGTAATAGTCTTCAGACTTAGCATACTTGACTCTAGATTTACACAAACTGGAGTAAACACTTTACTTACAGCTTAACTAGAATACAGGTAAAATATTTGAGAAGTTTAAGCTATTTAAAGGGCTATGAAGTATTGATTACTTCATTTAAAAAGCAGTCAGAGAGTGCAACCAAGAGGTCAAGATAAATTTAACAGTTTGAAGCACTTTACTAAATAACGCTAAAGATCATGTTAATTGGCTTTGTGCAGTGCTAGGGTAAAATTAATTTTATCCTGGCTTACAATAAAAGGATTAAAAGACATATTAAGTTCTTCAGTTTTAACTGGAATAGGAATCAATGGATTTGAATTAAGGCTAAAGGCAGTTTTATGAGAGATGGACTACTAGCAGATACTTTATATGTGCTATTAGCCATATATTGATGGGGCTTTATTACTGCATTAGGTATTAAAACCTTAGATAAGTAGATACCACCAATTTACTACTCCGAGAATACACTTTCAGAACTGTGCTTTGACCTGAAAAAACTGTTCTTAAACATTCAATTCTTTATTTAGAAATGAGTGTCATAATACTTGTTACAGCTGACTTATATATAAGTAAATTTCTAGTAAAAATTAAAATAATGCGGTTGAATTCAGTCAGAACTCCCTTCAAGATAATAACCATATTGAAAACATAAACTATAAAATAAACATGTCATTAGGATTTTTTTAACCCAACACATTATATTAAGATTTGTGTTAACATAACAATTTTATGCCAGAAATTTCTGGCACAAGATGGAGTCCAAACGACATTCACAATGATACAAATATTTTCTAAATTTAGTATAAATTGCAATATACCCTAAAAACCTTTTGAAAGGTCAGAAATGTCTATTGCTTCATGATAAATAAAAATAAACAATAAAAGTGTTTCTTTACTTTTAAATATTTAATAATATGTTTGAGGATCATATGTGTAGAAAGATAATTTGGTTTTACTATTTGCTGCCTCCAAAGTGAAAAATACAACTTGCATTTAATAAGACATAGTTTTAAAAATAGATAACCGTGACTTTGTAAGACTTTACATAAATGACTAGAAAAACAGTGAGCTGCAAGATCTCACAGCAGAAAACTAAATGGCAACATGTAGAGACTAAAATAATTTAGATTAAGCTAGAAAATACTTTCTATTATGGTTTTTTACAGCCTTGTTTTATTTGCAATAAAGTGTATTTGCTAATATTAGATTTTGATTAATTATTAAAGAGCAAGAGCAAACTTAGCAAAGTGAACTTTGTTAATACTGACATTCTGGAGAACAAGCGAACTTTCAGACTTAAGACACGATTTACTATGCACAATGTCTGCATATAGTCAAAATAAATAGTCTGAGCACATCATTCGAAGCCCTACAAATGTCAATAAAGCTGCAAAAGATTTCTATTTTCAGACCAGTAAAATATTCTTCTAAAATTTTCATTTTATTTCTATTTTCTCAGTCCCAAGGATATTTTAAATGTGATATGGCATTATCAGCACACACTGACTATAAAAAGCATATATAAAATTGTATACTGTATTGAGTTTAAAACAATACATGATAGTGAAATGTGTCCAATCAAAATATATTTCAAACTAGATCTTTGAAAGTGAGTTACATTCAAATTGTCTTTAGATGTACTTTAATCAAAATAACTTTACCTTTCTCCTGACTACTATCCAAATTGAGGCTGGGCATGGTGGCTCACACCTCTAATTCCAGTACTTTGGAAGCTGAGGCAGGAGGATTGCTTGAGCCCAGGAGTTCAAGGTCAACCTGGGCAACAGAGCAAGACCCCATCTCTAAATTAATTAATTAATTGATACACGTGGCTGCCTAATGGAATATTAACAATTTATTTTTAAGATCTTTTTAATTATCATTGTATGCTGGTAATCAAATATGTTAATTCTATATTTACATACATAAATACATTGCATGTACATAATTATACATCTACACATAAGTATATAGCATTCTTAGTGAAGGTACCAAGACATGATACCTAAGCAAGCTAGAACTACACTTTTGAGATTTTTTTAAAACATGTTTTAGAATTATAATGAGAAAAATGTTGGCCCTCAGTGGAGTTTTCACAGTATAAATAAGTTGTTTCCATATATGTATGGCTCAAATATTTTCCATACCTACTTGCTATTCTTAGGGTTGCTTAAAGTAGGGATAAAGTACAATACCATAAAAATGTCAAATTTTATCAGATATATAACAATAGTCTTTCAAAATAGCTTGCTAACAATAGGAAAAACATCTTAAAAACAAACAAAAATTTGTTAATATTCATTTTTAAAACACCTTGGCTTTAAAAGAATTTAAAATGCTACATAAGTCATCCAATGTACCCCAAGTCTTTGAAGTCAAATACTTCAAAGCTAAATTTGTTAAATGGGAACACACAAAGACATAGATAGGTGATAATCCAGGTTGGGAGAAAGGACTCAAGATCTCGCTGTCCTGGTGGTGAATCCAGGTTTCATACGCTCATGTGGAGGATGTACGTTGTGGATCCATGCCATTGTAACTGTATGTAATTAAGTTCTTTTCCTAAACCAAATGTGTTTATATGAATATTATATATTATTTTCATTTGTAGGCATAACTTACAGCTCTGTAATTTCTACAAAATATGTCAAATAAATGTTAGTGATACAAAAAAATAAAATTGTACATGGTTGTATGTCCAACATGTAAATTTCAACCTGTGCACCTAAAGTGAATAAAATAAAGTTTTTAAGTTTTCTGTGTCTTCTTCTTTGCCTCCTATCAAGAAAATGAACTGATTAAAAATGGCTGTCATAGGGCGCTTCAACATTTTCTTTCAAATTTTCACATTATTATCAAAGCTAGCGTGTGTATAGCTAATCTTGTGTTAGCGGCATAAGATTTTCCCCCGCTGTATTAAACACATATATGAGTTGCTTTGTGACACATCTGCCAATGTTTTCCTCACATCTACTCACAGAACATATGGAATTTGCTCCCCAAATCTAAGAGGCTTTTGTTGCTGATGTTGCTGCTGTGTTACTTCCCCACTCACTTGAAAACTGAAGTAAACAAACATGCTATTAATTTGTATGTATGCACGATAGCCCCCTGCTGGAACACAATAGGTTGTGCAAATGCATATTTCTTTCTGTAGCTGCTGATTAAGCCACTCTGAAATAATGCCTCTTGTATACACGTGTATTTCATGTGTGTGCATTTGATAAAATAGACAAAGCTATTTTCCATTAAATCAGATAAATGCAAAATATATGACCACTCTAAAATGATTTTCTTTTTCAAAGAAATAATATAATCACTTCTCTGAAGGTGTGTCAATTATTTTGATAATTATAAATCTTAAGCTTTGAGGGCAATTCACATGTTTTTCAAGTAATTCATGAAACAATTTCTTATTTTTCACAAAGATCCTGTCCTATACCTATTTTCCTACCATTTGCATCATCTTATACTTCCCTTTATTCTCTACCTGAATAACAAGTTAATTTTTTTCTTTGTGTTTACTATTAGGGCAAACATTCTCAGTTTGAAAGGAAATTGAGATTTTAGTAATCCCAAGTATCTAAGGCAGCTAAGTAATCAGAAGTCTTATAGGTAAAAACTATCTCCAAAAATGTCCAACTTTTTTGCTTCAATTGACCTTTCAAAGGTGAATCTGATACACATGGCAAATTTAAGAAACTACAAATTGTAACACTGAGACCATTATTCGCATTTCCATGAGAAAAGGAATATTTCAGAAACACAGTGGTTAGTGACTTGTAAAATTATACAAATCTGAAAACACAGCAAATCATTCTCAGATATTTTCTCATACAGTTACTACTTAGAAAAAGAAACTCTGGCAATGAGATTTACTTATAAAAATAGTAGAGTAGACATGGTACGTTTCTGTAAAAGATCAAATAGAAAACATGAGACAACATTTGGTGGACTGGTAGAATACTTCCTATGAAGATTTTATATCTGTGCATTTCAGCATAGTAAGAAATAAATAAACCTAAGGTCATTTTTATTTATAAAATGACAAATCATTTACTGGATTCACTTAAAACATATTTTCACCTGGGTAATTAACAACTCAGTGATATAAAACTGAGATGAAAAAGGCCTTGCTCTACTTCTGAGCCATTAACAAGTACATCTGTTCATTTATAAGGAGTATCTGTAGTATTCATTTTTTAAAATTACATCGCAATAAAGAAACAATGACATATGACTAAAAGTGATCATTTTTTAAAGGTTCGTTTGGAGTAAATTAGAACCTCCAAAGGATCTCTAGCTTTGAAAAATGATCACCTTATTTTATGTTATTTTTTCTTCTGCTTTCTTTACCGTAAGTGAGATGTTAAGTAGAAATAAAGGAGCACAGTTAGGGGCAACATAGTATCTTGGAAATTAATGCCCACACCTTTGTGGTAACTAGTTGTTATTTGGCAAATTTTTTTCACAGACCTTTTTCTATATACATAATTTCTTTTACTATATACCTTTTCAAATGAGCATATAGAGATATTAAAATGTACTACTATTCTCTTTCCTGTAACTACTTTATAGGATTTCCTATTATCCAGTTAATTTCATTTCGAATTTGGCTCTGAGTTGCCTCTCTCGCAAATAACAGACTGAAACAGCTTTCAGTCCTTGAATTTTTTGCACAATTATTCCAGTGTTTAACTTAGCACATATGCCTAGAGATACTGAATATCTAACTCATTCATGTATTACAACTATGGATTTGGAAATGCTACTACTCCTGAAATAAACAGTAGGGGGAAAGTTTAATGTTTGCCTAGATATGTATGTAGTCAGATACTCAGGTTTATAAGATGCCATGCCATTTTTCCAAAACTAATTTTAAAACAAATCTGTTTCTGCTATGATACAACATAATCGTTTCCTCAAAATCCTCCCTATCTATCTCCCTCCCAATGATTTGAATCATTAGGTTACTCTGGAATTGTGAAGAGATAGCTTTCTAATCTCTAGTCTTTTATTAAGACAGAGATAACAGCATATGTAAAAACCTGGAAAATACATATGTATTGATGTTGGGTAAACATACATCCTCAAGATGGCTATTATTGTACTTAAACTGCTCTGAGATTTTAAAAAAAATTTTATGCTGGGCGTGGTGACTCACGCCTGTAATCCCAGCACTTTGGGAGGCCAAGGCAGGCAGATGGCTTGAGCTCAGGAGTTCGAGACCAGCCTAGGCAACATGGTGAAACCACATTTATACTAAAAATACAAAAGAAATTAAAAAAAATTAGCCAGGTGTGGTGGTGAGTGCCTGCAGTCTCAGCTGCTCAGGAGGCTGAGATGGGAGAATCGCTTGAGCCCAGGGGGCGGGGGTTGCAGTGAGCTGTTATTGTGCCACTGCACTCCAGCCTGGGCAACAGAGTGAGACCCTGCCTCAAAAATAAATAAATAAATTAGTAAATAAAGTTGATGCATAATAGATGTACATATTTTCAGGGTATATGTGGTAATTTAATACATTCATGTAATTTGTAAAGATCAAATGAGTGTAACTGGGATATTCATCACCTTAAATATTTGTCTTTTCTTTATGCTAGAAATGCTCAGATTATTCTCTTCCAGTTATTTCAAAATATACAACAGGCTCTGAGACTTTCTGGCAGGACAAAAAAAGGAACATAAAGTCAAGAGGAGATAAACTTTACTGAAAACTCCTACCACCACTGCCATAAAATCACCAGTGTCAGTGTCACGAATATTTTGCCATATAAGAGCTGAACACAGACAAAAGCAATCCAAAGCAAGAATTTAATATGTGCTTATCATTTCTCTGAAACATAATTTCTCCTATTAGCAAAAGAAAAAATAATTTATCTAATACTTAATCCAATGTTTTTTATTTCTAAAAAATACTCAATAAGAAATAGTATTTACTCATAGAAAAAAAAATCTTTCGAAATATGTTAAAGATAAAAAGTTCCTCCATTTTAAAAACATCAACAAAAAAACTGAAGTCCACCTTTTACTTAAGGTGATTCATATACCTCCTAATACTGTATTTGTTATAATGACATAATTATATGCCTACTACAATCACTTTCCAGATTCATAAAAAAAAAAAAACAGAAAAACCGTTAAGATTTAAAAAAACAAAAAACATATCGGAAGCTGAGTGTGTAAAGCATCTCTTAGGTCCAAGGTAAGATGACTGGGTGAATTTTAAAATTTTAGAGAAAAAAGGAGATCACAGAGCTGCTCTTTTAATCAGACCAACAGATATTTTATAGATAAGGAAAGTTAAGTACGTGAAGTGTTCAAGCCACAAAGTGAAGGGCACAGAGTGGGCATTCCTGGCAACATCATTCTGGAAGGATCACCAGAGTCTTCACTGACCTATAATCTCAGTGTTCACTGCATAGAAATTAGTTAATATTTGATGCCTATGCCAACATGAATCTCTATTATGTATCTTCAAATCTTGTATAGTTTTAAATGTTTCTTAAAAAATAATAAGCAAGCAAAATTTATAATTAGAAAAAAGTCTTAAAAAAAGTTTTGGACCATGGTATCTAATGTTACATATATTTAGTACAAAGCTATCTAAAAAATATAGAAAATGCCAGAAGAGATATTCTATCAAGCATATGAACTACATTAAATTGTTTTTATATGAAAGATAAATATGAAATACTGAAACATACCAAAAACAAAGTACTGAGCATCAATGCATTACCATACAGAAATCAAATACTTAAATGATTTAACAGAATAAAATCAGCATGGCTTCCACAGAAACATCAACCATTTACACAGAAGAAAAATTTCTCCAAATACAATATATGGTCAATAACACTAATTCAAAATATGAATTAAACATTAATTTCTCTACATAAACCTTCCTGTAAGTTTTCTACTATAAACATGCATGTACAAATATTTTCAAAAGTCACATACTGCACCTCAGAATACTGCAAATAAATTCACAATCATTTCTGAAGTTTACTGTGTAATATCAAACAATAGCTAAGAATCAACATAAGGGTTAAGACAATCATTTTCTACTGCATACTAGTGCTATTCTAAGCTGATAGTGTGTTTAAATCCACACCAATGAAATCAATACAGCACTGTTCTATTCAAGGTGAGACCAAATAAACCTGTCTGAAGCTTTGAGAAATAGGCTTTGCAGTATACTTTGAGTGCTAAATGCCTTTCAGTCCAGAGATGTCATTAAATAATCATTAGCCATCATTCACTCTTCCTAAAAAGCTTAACATCTAAACTTGTTCAGCATCCACTAAAACATTAGTATAGACTACCAAGTAAGTACTTATTAGCACTTAGAGATGTTTCAACCACTCTTTTTAAACACTTTTTCAAAAAAGACTGCAAAATATTAATACATATTTACCGCTGGATTAGAGTGCAATGGATACAAATGATTAGTAAAAAGGATATCAATGTAATGATCGGTCTTGTTTGGATAACATGGCATAACCTCACAGAGCTACAATCAACTCTTTCCTGGTTAATCTATCAAAATAAAACCCAGTGTCTTTCTTCTCATTGAGTATCATATATTATTCAGTACCACATATATGTCAAATGAAATTAAGTTAATAATGATAGAGAATTCATCAGGAGGCAATCTTGGCTTTGATCCTGAATGTATTTTAAAATAATGCTTCCTTTATCAATGCTATTCATATCTCAATTTCAATATATGATCATCTCAATTGCTGAATATCTACTATAATGGACCCTGCATTATTTTAGATATCATGAAGTAGAGAGACAAAATTAAGATATATTTATCTTCTATTACCTGAGAGGTTAAATACATAACACAGAATGATCTTTATTTAGTAATGTTATTAGACCAAATGTATAAATTTGATGGTCAAGGTAATTTTTTCTGTACTGGTAACAAGTTAATTTTTGTATGCTATCATACTAATCCTCTCCATTTCAAGTTAATGTTTTTGTCTTTTTTTTTTTTTTTTTTTTTTTTTTTTTTTTTTTTTGTTTTTCTGGAGAACGGGGTCTCACTATATTGCCCAGGTAGGTCTCGAACTCCTGGGCTCAAGCTATCCTCCCGCCTCTTAGCCTCCCTGAGAGCTGGGATTACAGGCGTGAGCCACCGCGCCCGGCCAAGTTAATGTTAATGAAAATGTCATTTTGGCAAGACATTAAATTGTTCTTCATTTTTAAAAGCTCAAACAAAAATATATGGCCAGATACTTATGATCTCATTTACAGTTTTATAACATCACTTTCAATTTATTTAATACAGATTTCAAGCTAAGTGACAGTCATGACATTATATAAACATTTCATTTAACCAGATGATATTTGATATTTTCCCAGGAGTATTTAAGTAACTAAAAACAAATAAAAGTATTATTTTAGCTATTAGGTTTTTAAAATACACATTGTATAAATATAAACTGTAATATTTAGAAATGTTCTAGTATTCTAATTATCATACGTCCATTTGATTCTTTTTGTTTTTTCTCTCAAGAGCACAACATAAAATTTCAATTGCTAAGATATGAGCAAGTAAAATATTACTTGGATAGTTTGGTAAATGTAGTATCACAATATTATATTTCAATTTATAAAACATTTTAAGCCTCAGAAATTAAAGAAGATAATATTATATAAAACCAAAACTCATCACAGATCATTTTAATGTCCAGTTGTCTTTTACATGCAGTATTGAGATTTTTAGAACTCTTTCAATACATTTCGAGATATAAAATGGCCATTCACTTTCACTTGTTAAGGTACATCAATAGGTACACAGAACTGATCAAACAGCTAACTAAAAACAAAGTACCAGTTTAGTCATTGTGAAAAGGACAAACTTCTTTGGGAAAATTCAAGAAAAACAGTAAAGCTAAAAGTCATCTATTAATACTTGTATAATATGCAGATAACAAGAGAAAAGGTTAATATCCAAAGTTAAGAATAATGTAAATATAAATTACTTTCCTAGAAAAGCCCTGAATCTCAAAATTTTGTACTTTTGCAACAAATAAAAATATGAAGTCTACAATTATAATAATTTGCCAGGAAATGTAATACTTTTTCAAAAATATATAATCTATAATAATTTATAAAATTAGTACCACTGAACCTGACTGTGCTCTCCCCTTCTTGTAGAGGTATACTCCTTCAAAACCTCAGTAAATTCTCATTTCTTCATCTATAAAACAGTGCTGGCAAAGTGCTTTTATCCCTCTCGAATTCTGTAACAAGAATCTCATATTGCTAATCTCTTACTCACTACAGAATCAATATTTATAACACCTTTCCTAAATTTTAAGAAATGTTTTGCTTCTTTATTATTACAATCATTTAATTTAAAACAAAATTGATTTATTATCCCTACAATTAAATTTAGCCTTATTTTTAAAGGTAAAAATAAGAAAAGGGATTTTATTTGTCCTCTCTAACACTACAATTGTTTTGTATATACTAAACAACCATGTTATGAAAAAGAAACAAAATGTTGTTTTCAAATAATTCATGCCTTTAAAGATATGTTAGATTAACTGTTAATACAAAAACGTGATCAATAAAAGCAATTCATTCTTGACTCTCAAATCTCACTGGGTATAGGTGAAACTTCAATAAAACTGGTACTCCTCTGGATTTTACATTTTGAAGCATGATTACTATTTTATTGAAAAGTATATAGGAGTAACACACTATTCTAAATTATAGTCATTTTGAAACTAAGTTGCAACTTATCCTGATTCTTTATGAACAGACTAGGTTTTTATTGGAAATCAATTGGAAGGCAGGTAAAGTTAGATAGCCATGGTTACCAGAATATCAATAAGAGATATAGCAATATCCAATTCCAAGTCTTATGCTAAAATAAAAAGTAAAAGATACTAAAATAAAGGTACATCTTCTGCATGCAAATGTTTAAGATGCAGACTATATTTTCAATGCCATTATATATAACCTGAAAGACATAATTAAAACATTTTCATTATTGTTACTTCATTATCAAAATTATTATCAAGACAGGGTTTTATTTTGTATTTTTCATTTGCAGGTTCTAAAAACTAAAACAACTATACTGAAATGTAAAGATATAAAACAGGCAATTTAAGCTTTATCACATTTCAAATATTTCTTTAATATAGGTAATGTTATATAAATAAGAAAAATTTCTTAAAATGTAGTGAGTATGCTATGTTGAATTTAAGACTGTATAAAATTAAGATAAATAAAAAACACAAGAGAGAGTTTATCACAAACTTTTAAGTACTATTCATATACCGTTAATTCAAAAAGCTATAATTACAACATAAACATTATTGATAATGTAAATACCTTCAAAATGCATTACTTGATGAATTTACATTTGTAAGTTATTAAATCAATATCAGATCAAAATCTTCACATTAAAAAATAAAGTATGCAGACTTCCAAGATATACAACATAATAGTGGACGATAGTAAAGTACTTCTAAAAATTATTTTAGCTTTGCTTCTGAATTTTTCTTCGTTAATTTATATTTACATGCAAATTTTCATCTACTAGGTATACTTAGGCTTATCTGGAAAAAGGCATAACTGAGATTTTATAGAATATACTTACATATATTAATAATCCATCTCATTTACCCCTTAAACATCAATTTATATAAAGAAATGCACCTATCTATAGGTACAAGAATCACTGAAATTTTTCTGTGTGTAAAAGTACCGAAAAAGTCCAACGGTCTAATTGTTATTGGAATGTAATAGTTACATTACACTCGAGGCTATTAAGCATGCATTCCTTAACCTAATTAAGTGTTTAAAATCATGAGATTTAATTTTCATAGGAGCAGAGATCAATATTATGATACTTATTTTTCTTAAACTATTTCTCAAAACCGCTAAACCTTAACATGCTGTTCACTCCTCAAGTGACAAATACAGAAAATCAGTAGGTTCTTGAAATATGCTACCAACAATCCTGTTCAGAAATGGAAGGCCAATACTATATTAAAGAAAAAAAAATGAAACCACAAATAAGTAACAGAATTATAGCAGGCCCTACAGTGTTGTAGAAGCTCAATACTCGACTGCTCCGCTGCTGGAACAACTCCAGAGAGAGTTAACCTGGTGTGATAAAAGACTTGACAAAGCAATTCTGACTGTGCAGCAATGCTAAGTTGTGGACTAATACAAGAACAGGAGGCCCAATCGCTGTCTTTCACCATGCACAATTTACACATGGCTTTATCAATAGCCTTAGTGCTGAATACAGAACATACTCTATTTGGCTTTCAGTCAATTAAGCTTTAAGCTGTCAGCAAACAAGACTTTTAAGTTAATTTTGAATCACCACGAATCAAGTTGAAGGTTGTGAAAGGGCGGCTCACATGCCGGCATGAAAAAAGGCAGTTTAATTGCCTCTGAATAGCTATTATATGCTGCAATTGGCCTATTGAATCTTAGATGATCTATTTATTTATCAAAGTGCAACCATCAAAGATTAGAAAAAGAATGAATAATATAAACTGTACTTTCGCTGTTTCACGTAATTGATGTATTTTACAAAAGTATTTAAAAATTCATATTTTTAAAGCAGATTTTTTAATATAAAACATTTGTGAAATAGAAAGCAAAACAGTCAACAGAGAAATAGAGCAATTGTATTTCTAGAAAAACAAAGATATATTTTTTAAAAGATACACTTTTTTTATTATACTTTAAGTTTTAGTGGCATAAAAGATACACTTTTTACTATGTAATATTTTCACGTATTATATGATACAAACCAATGGTTTAGAACACATGTACACCTTCATAAATATTTATGTTGTAAATGTTCATGAAATAAAGAGGCAGAAAAAGAATTATAAAATTGAGCTAAATCAGATTTTAAAACATCTTAACATTCCTTAGATTAACTGCATCATTAATTGTGTGAAGAAAAAGAACACCAAATGCATCATTTTAATAAAGACTTTTTTTTTAACTAAGATTAAGGCTTAAGAAAATAGCATAATCAAATTAAAAGGATTATTATTTTCCTAAACTGCATGATACCTATTTTCAAGAAAGACTGTGGTTGGTCACAATCCTAATGAGTTTTTTCCTGAAATTATTTTTTTCAATTGCATGTGATCTGGTTTATTATTATAGGGTTACTCATGAGTGCTGGATGCATATATTGATTTTTTTATTAGAAGAGGGCACTGAAGCACTAGGTCAGTTGCGGGGAGGGAATGCTCAGATTTTGTAAACAGATGTAAACATAGATCAAATTTAAGGATGGTAAAACTGAACCATTTTGCTTTAGCTGGGATGAGCTATGGTTCTTTTTTCACATTTTTACAAGTCAGTCTTTCAAGAGTAAATGTATTGAAGCATGCACTCATGATTACATAGGGAAATCATATGGAGATTAATGGCTATAAAGTATTAATGGTTATAAGAATTTAGATAGAATACGGGTTAATTTTAGTGTTCCCTCAAGAACAGTCACATATTCTTGGAAGCATGGGCCCATCATTCTGTGCTTCCAGTCAGCAGAGGCGATGGGCTTGGGAATCAGTACTGACTACCATCATTCCAGGAATTACCACACATTCGGGGGCTGAAATTCAATGAAAGAGTATGGAAACCCTTTCTCCTTCCCTCTTTTCTCATCCATTATTATAAAATACTTTTCTTGCATTTATATTCTGAAAATATCTTAGGATCATTTACTAGTTATACCCCACAAAAATCAATGCTACTAAAACCATAAAGATAAAGACATTAAAGGAGCGAATGCCTATATGACTTCCAAGGGAAACACAGGAAGGAAGCAGATGAAGTGTGAAGAGCCGGACAACCCGGGATAACACAAAGTAGAAGCCACGTGAAGAAGGGATATTCTTCCTCATCATTACTAAGAAGTGTTAACAAAAGACCTAAGTTCAATGGTCACAAATGTTCACTGCACATTTCATTTTATATTTGTGTATTTTATATATTTATACAAGACACAAGGTGTTCCAAATTATTTCATTTTACTCATACAAACATCCATTTATTCAAAATGGGTGGGAAGGCATACTAGGGACTAAGAACAGGGTTTCTGCCTTTTTGTACCTTACATTCAGGGGAGGAAGGCGAACACATAGACATACAAATTCCAAAGTATAATAATACTAAGAGCAAGCAAGAGAGTGACATAGAAAATAAAGCAGAAAACAATCAATTTTAGAAAGAAATCTCAAGGATAAAGAAGAACCTGAGGCATGGGTTGATAAGCTGCCCCAGTCTCGTGGCTAGGGAGTGGTGGAGCCAGGAGGCAAACCAGGCAGACCACCTCTAAAGCCAATGCTTTTACCTACTACCCTAAGGAAACAATAAAAATTAGGTATACTAAGGTGTAATAACCCTTTCCTCAAAGATATCAGAGCTTAATAGGAAAGTAAAGATAAATTAACAAATAACTGAAAACCAAGGAAGAAAGCAATACTTATCAATAAGCAAGGTCAACAACAATAAGAAAGTCATAGATATTCAGAGGAAGTTGACCTCAGTAGACAAAGGGGAGGACCTCACAACAGAAGTGTCACCCCAGAGAGGTCCCTAAATCCATTCAGATTTGACAAGAAGAAATAAGGGTGCACCTAAAGAATAAGAAACCACAGCAGAAGTTGAATCCTATCCTGACCACCTCCCCTCATGGCCACCGTCTTCTTCATCTTTTGCTCTTCTCTAGTCTTTTGGCATAGCATCTACCATCTTCTAATATATTATAAAAAATACACTAATTTATTCTACTTATTGCCCCTCAACCCCTTCCCCCTGCAAGAAGGCAGGGATTGAGACGACTTCTGTCATTTTGCTTGCAGATGTTGCTCAAGGGCTTAGAACAATGCCTGGCATGTAGGTGCTTAATAAATATTTGAATATTTGATGCTAAATAAATATTTGTTGAATTAATGAATCAAGCCCAGAAGCAGAACAACTCCAATTATACCTGGGAAAGAAAAACCAGTTTAATTTGGCCCAAGATAGAGATACTGAAAACAGTAAGTGGGAACTAAAGCTAGAATGCGAAGTAGGCCAGCACGGTGGCTCACACCTGTAATCCCAGCACCTTAGGGGATTGAGGTAGGAGGATCCCTTGAGGCCAAGAGTTCTAGATCAGCCTGGGCAACAGAGCGAGACCTTGTCTCTACATTAAAAAATAAATGATAAAAATCTTAAAATAAAAAAAAGAATGTGAAATAGTTTTAGAATATAGGGGTCTTCTATACCAGGCTAAGGAGATTGTATTCTAAAAGCAATGACAAGCCACGGAAATTTTTGAATTATATGGTGATTATTAGGAAGATCATTCTGACAACTGTGCATTTAAGAGATTTGAGACAGAGGCAGTAGCTACTAAAAGGGTAGTGGCAGTGAACATGGAAAAGAGGAGCTATTACACAGGAATAAAAAGTCTGAGCTAAGACGCACAAAAGAGAGTGAAGAGTCAAACATAACTTTAAGGTTTCAAATCTGTACAAATGGTGCTAATAAAAATAAGTAGAATTCAAGCATAACAGCTTAAAGTAACTGAAGGCTATTCACATGGAGAAGTCTAGCAAGCAGCTGAAAGTAAAAGCCTGGAGCTCAGCAGAGAGATGAGATCTGGAGAGAGAAAGCTGGAAATGATTCCCAGTCAGGTGATAGGTAATGATGAGTGTAACAAGGAAAAGAAGAGAGGAGGGGACCAAGCAGAGAATGCTGGGGAAAACCTAGTCATGTACCAAACTGTAGGAGTTAAAAAAGGGAGTCACAGAGAAGGTAGGAGGGGACGTTTCCTTTCCTACTTTCTTAGAGTGACAAACCTCTACACAGCGTTTTGGGCTGCAGGTCTGCTAGCTGGCGGTCCTCTGGGCTCCCATACTGCTTCATGCAAAGCCTCCCAGCAGCATTCACAGGCTTTTTTGTAATTTGCCACTTTCTGTCCTTTATCCCTCTATTTCCTATAGCATAATCCAGGGTGTCCCAGGGTGTGTGTGAGCATGTACACACATGCACACACACATATATGTGTATCTGAGTGTGTATATAAGACTACATGCTGGCAAAATATATATGTGTATATATGTATGCATAGGCGTGTACGTAAAGCTTTATGCTGCTGGTTGGGCACAGTGGCTCACACCTGTAATCCTAGCACTTTGGGAGGCCGAGGCAGGCAGATTGCTTGAGCTCAGGAGTTCGTGACTGGCCTGGGCAACACAGAGAACCAATCTCTACAAAAAATACAAAAATTAGCAGGGTGTGGTAGTGCACACCTACAGTCCCAGCTACCCTGGAGGCTGAGGCGGAAGGATCGCATGAGCTAGGAGGTTGAGGACACAATGAGCTGAGATCACACCACTGCACTCCAGCCTGGGTGACACAGAGAGACCCTGCTTCGAAAAAAGAAAAAAATGGTTTTATGCTACCAATATGTTCCTGGTCCACTAAGAGTTCCACACTCTGAGGAAGAATACTATATCAGAAACCACTATTTATTACTTTCCTTCCACTCTAGTATAAAAAACACAGAAAGGTAATTACTCTGAATGTTTTATATTGAACCAATAGAAGATTTTAGGGCCAATACTGCCCACAGAATTTACACCTCATTCCTAGCGAGGCATTTGACACATTCTCACAGGATCTTCTGTGCTAGCTTAAGCTGACAGGAAATTAGAAGGAATCAAAGCAGGTATCTCCCTTATATTACATAACTTTCTCCTTTTAGGGAAAACAATTATATAATATTTTAAACATAATAATTTAATATAATCATATAAGGGAGAAAGTAACCATAAAAAAACTTTTAGAATAGCTGTGGTCTCAGCTAAAAATCTCTACTTCTCAAAAACGAACTAGGGGAGGAGGCAGGAGGACGGTAACATGGCATTACATACACTCTGGCTTCAAAATATTGTTGCTGTTTTTTCTTAAAGACATTTTAGGAAGTACAGAAGGCTACTCAATACTTCATCATATGAGGTATCAATGTGGAAAGACTTAGTAACTCTAGGATAATAGCCTATAAATATAGATTATAACAAATCTTTTTCTTAAGTAAAATGTTGATCATTATTATTTAAATTAAAAAAGATTTTAAAAGTTATAGTTTTCTATTTTTATTTATTTATTTATTTTTTTAAAGACTAAGTCTTGCTCTGTCACCTAGGCTGGAGTGCAGTGGCGCAATCTCAGCTCACTGCAACCTCCACTTCCCCAGTTCAAGCAATTCTTGTGCCTCAGCCTCCAGAGTAGCTGGGATTACAGGCACATGTTACCTTGCCTGGCTAATTTTTGTATGTTTTGTAGAGCCAGGGTTTCACCAGGTTGGCCAGACTGGTCTCGAACTCCTGACCTCAAGTGATCCACCTGCCTTGGCCTCCCAAAGTGCTGGGATTATAGGCGTGAGCCACTGTGCCTAGCCATAGTTATAGGATCTTTAATACAACAGAAGTTGATTTCTTCTGTAGAATAAATATACACAAAGGCCCATCTGCTGTGAGGCAGAGCTCTCACAGTGTGTCAGTGCACTGTGATTGTTCTAAAGAGTCAGTCTTGGAAATTTTGGTCTTATTCACCTCTCCTCGAGTTTCCTTCTAGGATTTTCCCTGCGCTCCCCTGGCTTCTTCGCCATCCCTCACCCGGTGTTTCCCAGAGGTACCAGAGTGACTTCTCTTATAGATGCATGTAGGGTATGCAGTTTGTCATGAATAGCTGAGCCCCTTCCCCTCTCTTTGGGACACATTTACTTACAAAGAGCAGATATCCTGCTCTGCTCTGAGAGCAGTGAGTTTTATAGAAACAGGTGCACAAGTGGAAAGGCAGTGGTTTTCCAGCATAGCCTGTAATGAATAATTAATTTATCTACAAAATGTATTAGAGAACAACAAAGGGCCAAGAATAACCAAGACACTTCTGAAGAAGAAAAGAAGGAATGACATGCCCAACTGGATATAAAGACTAATTATACAGCCTCAGTAAGTAAAACAGCATGGTATTGGTGCAGGAACAAATTCGCAAACAGAATAAAGTAAGCAAAAAACCCCCAGGGTCCAGATATGCATATATCATGAAGAAATGTTTATTTATATGAATAAAAATTAAATTGGAATTCTACACCATACACAAAAATCAACCTCAAGTGGATTAACAGCTTTTATGTCTGTAGGAAAACTTTAAAACTTATGAATGAAAATAAATATGATGGCATAAGGAAGAATTTCTTAAGATCCTAAACACCCTAGCCATAAAAGAAAAGATGAATAAATTCAATTACACAAAAGAACTCCTCTTTATCAAAGGCATCTTAAAGAAAATGAAAATATAAGATACAAACTGAGAGAGGATACTTATCATATATATAACTGACAAACTATTAGTATTCTAAACACATAAAGAACTTCTACAATTAGAAAGACCATCGAATGGGGGGGAAAAAACAGGCAAAAGACTTGAATAGGCATTTCACAGAACAGGAAACACGTATGTTGAAACTCATTAGCAAGAAGGGAAATGCAAACCAAGGGCACAATAAGACATCATTTTCTACTGTTAACAATTATGGAAATTTTAAATGTCAAGCGTTGGATAGAATGTAGATCAATAGCATCTCTCATACATCTGGGATAAGAATGTGACTCTATAAAGTTAATCATTTGCATACCCCAAGACACAGCAATTCCAGTCCTGAGTATATTATGATATATATGTATTGGTTTTGTCCGTAGTTCCTGGCTCATAACTCCCTTGGCCCTTGTTACTGTCTTTTGTTATTATGTTGGAATACTTTAGGCCTCAGAAGCAGCCCTCAGAAAACAGAATCTCTCTGAGCTTCCCCTGCCCTCTCTTTCACCAGCTCCTTTTTCTCCCCAAGGCAGGAATGCTTCCTCACCCTTCCTGTCTTGGAGCTGGTCATGAAAAAATTCCCTCACCTACTTTGTCTAATTGTAGGTCATAAAACCTACATTTCAGAAGGGGTCCTACCCTATACCTGGGAGGAAGAAACGCTACATAGAAAGGCCAAGAAGATCTGAATAGATAAGGCTTACTGGGTTTCCTCCACAAAGTCCATTAGCATTAGAGCATACCTTTTCCGTCCAATCACATTAATACATGGATGTCCATGCTTCAGTCATGCCTATCCAATGAAGTCTCCATAAAAGGCCGAGGAGGACGGGGTATGGAGAGCTTCCAGAGAGCTGATCACATAGAGGTTCCTGGAGGGTGTTATGCCCAGATTGGGCATGGAGGCTCCACGTCCCTTCCCTATGCCTTGCCCAATGCAACTCTTCATGTGTATCCTTTGTAATATCCTTTATGATAAACCAGAAGATACAAGCATATGTTTCCCTAAGTTCTGTAAGCCACTTTAGCAAATTAATTAACTCGAAGAGGAGGAGGTCATAGGAAGTATGTTTTGTAGTCAGCTGACCAGAAGCACAGGTAAAACAATGCTGTGTCCCGGCAGACAGTGTGAGGACTGAATTGGAGGACACCAGCTGCTGGCCACTGCGGAACTGATTGTTTGCTTGCTGGAGGGGAGAAATCCCCACACATTTAGTCAAAGAAGGCTTCTGTGCCGACTGCAGTGGTGTGAGAACAAAGGAAAACCAGTTTTTTCCACTCACTACTCAAGAGAAAATTATATGTATGTGTACAGAAGACATGAATCAGATGTTCATAACAACATTGTTTGTAAAAGTAAAATGAAACAAAAAATACTAATAACCCAAGTGTTTACTGGGTAAATTGTGACTTTTTCTATTTATTATTAATAAGTCATAAAAATGACAACTACAGCTACACATAACAAAACTAATGAATCTTTGTAATACAATGTTAAGAGGAAGAAAGTACTAACGGATTATATATACTGCAATACCTTTTTTAAGCTTAAAATGGGTGAAACCAAGCAATATATTGTTTAGGCATACCAATATATGAGACAAAACAAATAAACAACAAAAAACAGGTGAACAATATTCACAAAATTGAAAAGAGTGGTTACCTCTAGAAGCAGACAGGGAATGTAACAAGACAAGAACACACATGAAGATATAAGACTGGAAATATTCTAGTTCTTGGTTTGGGTAGGGGTTCAGGTCTCTGGTAGTTAAAATTAGGTGACTGACTGATTAAACAAAATATATTTAAAATTAGAAAATAAAACAAGACCTTTAATTTAATGAATCAAAGATGTTTGGGTGTGTGGTTGGTTGGCAGTCTGCATTAAATAAAGGAAACAGCCTGTAAGATAACTGGGAAATGAAAAGGCAAATTATTTGTATATACTGCACACAGTCTTTTAAACCATTAAAACAAAGGTTAAGAACAATGTTTATGATATACGACTAAGTGAGGGAATAAAACACTAGGACACAAAATCGCACAATTTTCCCTATAAAATTCCCTATAAGAATTTTCAAAATGCATAGAAAAGAGGACTGGAAGAAAGTCATTGCTATGTTAACAGTTACTGTTTTGAGATGGTGGTGTTTCATATTTCTTTACCTTTTCTGTTTTCTAAAGTTTCTGCAAAGTAATTCATATCACTTCTGTAATTTTTAAGTTTTAAAGCTGTACACACATACACACAAAATCTTCAAGATATTTTTCGTATTTTGCCTGAATCCTTCATTTCCTCTTAAACAATAAATAATGTTTTCAAGTTTACTAATGATTCAATAAACTTAAATCTATTTGCATCTGTGCCTATGGTAACTGAATGTTATTACAGAACCTGCAAACATGTTAACACTCAGTAAAATTTCAAAGAGTAGAACACTTAAAGAATATTTTAAAACATGCTAAAGTACCTATTTAGTTGCAGCCATCAGTTCATCAGTAAGTATATATATATTTTTATTTCAAATGAATGTAAATATCCACAGATATTCAGCAATCTAAATCTTCTAGTCCATTTATCCATATATGTGTATGTATATATATGTATGTGCTTGTTTTTTTACATTTAATAACTACATTAAATATGCTAGAAATTAGGTTTAGCCTTTATACTAACGTGGCCCCAGAACAGCTTAAAAGTTTGAGTATTCTGACAATATGAAAATTAATCATTAATTGCTTGATATTTGAGTGAATATTAAAACATAGTAAATTTCTAAGACAGGCACTAAACCAATAATTGCTATATACTAGAAAGGATGTACTCTGGATGCTTTCTTACATGATATAGCCAGATAAAATCCATTTTTATTCCACAACTCAAAATACGAGACAGAGGACAAAAATTCTTTTTCTGCCTGTCTGGGAATGAACTAGGTTGTTCTGATATCATTATATGACAGAACTTCACACTCATAATTCTGATAAAAGCAGAAGCTAATTCCAAATCACGCCATAAAGATCAAGTTTCCTTTGGCTTCCTTTCTCAACAACTGAGCCCCCGGACAAAACTCAGTGAATTTCTGCACCCAGGTAGTAAGAAGGTCCAGCTACTGAGATATCTGTCTGAATATTATCTAGAGACAGAATTTATGGCCTTAAAACACATTTTTCTATAGCTGGGTGATACAGGGTGGGAACAGGGTTGGAGAAGAATGTTTCAAGGAGGAAAGCAAGTGAACAGGCATGGAGGAATGAAAGACTAAGACATGTTTGGAGAACTAACAGCAGAGAAGGTCGGCTGAGAAATGAAGCCAGAGGGTCATTTTCTCTGTGAAGATGACAATAACAGGAACTGAAACTATAGCCTTTCAACAGCACTATCTACCAAAGTGAGCCCAACTGCTCAAATTTTCCCAAACAACAGGAAAGCCATACTTTATAAGCATTTTCTAAATTAAGCTATATGTGCTAACAATGAGCAAGAAGGTGGGGGAAGGCACCTATATAATTCAAAATATGTTAAACTTTAATACTGTACCAAAAGACCACATTGGTGATTCTTCAAGTTATTGAAGAAAGATTAAGAATCTTAAGTATGAACTGTGTCTCCAGAGAAATCATTCATAACCCTGACATTTTGTATGACATTACAGGCATTTAGGGACATCATGAAGGATCAAGTTCAGAAACCTTGGTCTAGGTCAATGTTAAATCAGGCCACAAACAATTGTTGAGCAGCTGTGGGCTGGGTGCTTTGGTAGGTCATCAAAATGCAACGAGATCAAAATCTAGAAAGGAAGATGAACAAGTAAAGAGACAAGTATGATATATTATATGTTAAACTAAGCTAAGCTGGAGGCAAAGCAAATACCAGTGACAGCCAGTCTAGCCGAAAGTGTGCTCTA
Organism: Gorilla gorilla gorilla; assembly: GCF_029281585.2. NCBI lineage: Eukaryota > Metazoa > Chordata > Mammalia > Primates > Hominidae > Gorilla > Gorilla gorilla. The sequence continues at coordinate 86,177,958 of NC_073241.2, read as the reverse complement.
GGGACAGGAAAATCTTTTCAGAAAAGATGTAAGAGCTGAGTGTTGTGAGATGAGTAGGAGATAGTTGGGTGATATAGGGTGGGAACAGGGTTGGAGAAGAATGTTTCAAAGAGGAAAGCATGTGAACAGGCATGGAAGAATGAAAGACTAAGACATGTTTGGAGAACTAACCACAGAGAAAGTCAGAGGCTGAGAAATGAAGCCAGAGGGTCATATCATGAAGGTCCTAGAAAATTTTTAATTTTACTACAAAGGCATGAAGGACCCACTGAAGAATTTTAAGCAGGAGAGTAACAGTGATAGTATTTATATTTTATAGAGATCATTTTGGCAGCAGGGAGGATTTGAACAGGTTATGGCTACATCATAAGCAACAATAGAACCCTGAAGTGGTTAAACAGAATGGGCTGCAGGAATGGAGAGCAGAAATTTAATAGAGAGAACCAACAACATATGACAATAAACTAAATTTGGGAGCAGTGAGGAAGCAGGAGTTAAGGATAATTTCCAGGATTCTGGCTGGAATAAACAGTGAATGGTGGTATCCTAGAACAAGAGAAGAAACATAGGTCAAGGAAGCTGGCTGGTGCTTAGAAGAGTCAGTTCAAGCTAGGCACAATGGCTCACACCTGTAATCTCAGCACTTTGGGAGGCTGAGGCAGGAGGATTGCTTGAGGCCAGGAGTTCAAGACCAACCTAGGCAACAGAGCAAAACCCTATCTCTATAAAAAATAATAAAAAAGTTAGTCAAGTATAGTGGTATGTGCCTGCAGTGCCAGCTACTCAGGAGGCTAAGGCAAGAGGATTGCTTGAACACAGGAGGTTGAGGCTGCAGTGGGCCATGATCAGGCCACTGTACTCTAGCCTGGGTAAAAGAGGGAGATTCTATCTCTATAAATGAATAAATATAGAAACAAATAAATAAATAATGAAGGTCAGTTCAGTTTTCAAAACACTGCATTTTAGAATAATCTACGTATACATGGCAAATAGGCAACTGGAATATCAATTTATTCAATCATCTAACCAATATTTATTGAACACCTACCAGTTTTCAGGCACTGCTATATGGAATGGGGTTACACAGCCATGATCAACAATGAAACCTGGTCCTGCTTTACAGCGTTTACATCCAGAACATAAAGAAGTAAACAAATAAATGAAAAAAATAATTTTAGACTGTTACACATTTTATAAGGAAAATAAAACTGAATTATGTACCAGAGGAAGTGACTAGAAGGGGAAGGGGTACTTTAGATTGGGCAATCTGGGAAGGCTCTGTGAAAGAACTGGCACCTGAGCTCAGACGCAATCATCAGCCAGCCTTGTGAAGTTCTGGGAAAGAGGAAACAGTGTCAAGCTCCTAAAACTGGAACAGACTTGGCCACATTCATGAAGGCCACATTCATGAAACAAAACAAAGGCAAATGTGGCTGTGTCATGGTGAATGTGAAGGGATGGAGGCACACAGGAGCAGATCATACATAAGACCACGTCGTCAATAGTAGCAAGTCCAAGTCTTAGTCTCAGGTGGGATAAAAAGTTACAGGGCCAGGCATAATGGCATGCACCTGTAGTCCCAGCTACTCAGGCCCAGGAGTTTGAGGTCAGCCTAGGCAACACAGTGAGACTTCATCTTGTTTTTTTTGTTTTGTTTTGTTTTGTTTTAAAAAAGCTATTGGAAAGTTTTAAGCAGAAAGTGACATGATTTGAATCATCTGATTTACATTTTTAAAGAATCACTCTGTGTAGCAAATGGTCTACAGGAAGACAAGAGCAGCCACAGGAACATCAGAGACTACAAATCAAAGTGATGTCAACTAGGATGGTAATCCTGGAGTTGAAGAAAAGTGGAAAATGTAGAATTAGGTGATTATTTTGAAAGCAGAAAGAGACAATGGGAATTGATGACCCCAGAACTGGGCTAAAGATTTAGTAGCAATCAGTAATCACAAGTGGTTGGACACAAGGAAGCTTAGAAAAGGACAAAAAATTAAATCCCTTGGAATATTGCCTTTTAAGAAATGAGCAGCAAAAGAGAAATCACTACAAGAAACAGAGGAGGAATAAGGAATGCAAAAGAACCATGTCCTGGGAGTAAAGGAAAGCTTCTGTTTAAAAGTAGTCAGAAGAGCCAAGGAGTCCTAATTTAGTCACAAAATAGAGTAGAACTAAACTCTAGGTCACTAGTGATCCTGATAAGGGTTTGTAAAATGGAATCTCAGGCAGAAGACCAGATTACACAAGGTTAGAAGGAATGAATGGCTAATGAAGAAGCATATGTATCAGCTGTGAAGGAGAGAGAGATAAGGAGATAGATGAAGGGTATACTGGGTTAAGAGAAGACACTGCAATTTTAAAAGTTGATATATAAGTCTGATTTAGAAGGCAAGAGCCACGAAGCTTGGAAACTGTAAGAGGGAACATTTAATTATTTAGTAAGTGGGAAAAGTTAAGATAGTGTATTATTCCATTTTGGCATTGCTATAAAGAAATACCTGAGGCTGGGTAATTTATGAAGAAAAGAGATTTAATAGGCTCACAGTATTGCAAGCTGTACAGGAAGTATGGTGCCAGCATCTTCTTGGCTTTTGGGGAGGCCTCAGGGAGCTTTTACTCATGGCAGAAGGTGAAGCAGGTGCAGGCATATTACATGGTGAGAGAGAGAGAGCGAGCAAGGAGGTGGGGGGAGGTGCCAGGTTCTTTAAACAATCAGCTCTCACATGAACTCAGAGCAGAATTCACTCATAACCATGAGGAGGGTACCAAGCCATTCATGAGGGATCCGCCCCCATGACTCCAGCACCTCCCACCAGGACCCACCTATAACACTGGGGATTACATTTCAACAAGAAATTTGGAGACAAAAATCCAAATCATATCACTCCATCCCTGGCCCCCTAATCTTATGTCCTTCTCACATTGCAAAATACAGTCATGCCTTCCCAATGGTCCTCTAAAGTCTTAACTCGTTCCAGCATTAACTCAAAAGTCCCAAAGACCAAAGTCTGATCTGAAACTCAAGCCAAGTTCCTTCTACCTATGAGCCTGTGAAATCAAAAATCAGTTATTTACTTCTAAGAGAGAATGGTGCTACAGGCATAAGGTAAACATTCCCATTCCAAAAGGAAGAAATTGGCCAAAACAAAGTGGCAACAGGCCCCATGCAAGTCTGAAACCCAGCAGAACAGTCATTACATCTTAAAGCTCCAGAATAATATTTGACTCCATGCCCCACATCCAGGACACACTGTGCAAGGGGTAGGCTCGCAAGGCCCATCCTAGTGGTTTTGCAAGGTGCAGCCTCTGTGGCTACTCTCGCAGGTTGGAGCTGACTGCCTGTGGATTTCCAGGCTCAGGGTGTATGCTGCCAATGGATCTACCATTCTGAGGTCTGGAGGGTGGTGGCCCCTTTTCCTACAGCTCCACTAGGCAGTGCTCCAACCCCACATTTCTCCTCTATAGTGCCTAAGCAGAGGTTTCCTGCAGGGACTGTGCCCCGTGGCAGGCTTCTGCCTGGGCTCCCAGAGTTTCCAATACATCCTCTGAAATCCAGGGGGAATCTTTCAAGCCTCCTTGACTCTTGCATTCTGTTCACCTGCAAGCTTAACACCATGTGGAAGCCACCAAGGCTTATAGCTTTCACCCTCTGGAATGATGGCCTGAGTTGTACCTGAGCACCTGAACCACAGCTGGAGCTGGCGTGGCTGGGATATGGGGAGAACTGTCCTGAGGCTGAGCAGGAAAACAGGGCCTTGAGCTTGGCCCTCAAAGCCATTCTTTCCTTCTAGGTCGCTAGGTCTTTGATGGGAGGGGCTGCCTTGAAGACTTCTGAAATGCCTTCAAGGCCTTTTTACCATTGTCTTGGATATTAGCACTTGGCTCCCTTTTAGTCACACTAATCTCTCTAGCAAGTGGTTGCTCCACAGTCTGCTTGTATCCCTCCCTCGAAAATATTCTTTCTCTGCCACATGGCTAGCTTGAAAATTTTCCAAACTTTTATACTCTGATTTCCTTTTAAATAAGTTCCAACTTTAAGTCATTTATTTGTTCCTGAATCTAATCACAGGCTGTTAGAAGCAGCCAGGCCACTATTTGAATGTCTTGCAACTTAGACATTTCTTTGGCCAAATACTCTAAATTACCATTCTTAAGTTCAAACTTCCACAGGGCCTTAGGGTCTGGACACAATGTAACCAAGTTCTTTGCTAGGGTGTAACAAGGGTAACCTTTACTCTAATTCCCAATAACTTTCATGTTTTCATCTGAGATCTCATCAGTGTAGCCTTTACTGTCCATATTTCTGTGAGTATTTTGGTCACAACCACTTAAAAAGTCTCTTAGGAATTCCCAACTTCCCCTCATATCTTCTGTCTTCTTCTGAGCCCTCCAAATGCTTCCAACGTCTGCCTGTTACCCAGTTCCAAAGCTGCTTCCACATCTTCAGGTATCTTTAAAGCAATGCCCCATTCCTCAGTACCAATTTTCTATGTTAGTCCATTTTTGCGTTGTTATAAAGAAATACCCAAGGCTGGCTAATTTATAAAGAAAAGAAGCTTAATTTGGCTCATGGCTCTGCAGGCTGTATAGGAAATGTGGTGTCCACATCTGCTTCTGGTGAGAGCCTCAGGAAACTTACAATCATGGCAGAAGGTGAAGGAGGAGCAGGTGCACCACTTGGCAACAGAGGGAGCAAGAGAGAGAAGAAAAAGGTCCCAGACTTTTTTAAAACAACCAGCTCTCGGCCGGGCGCGGTGGCTCACGCCTGTAATCCCAGCACTTTGGGAGGCCGAGGCGGGTGGATCATGCGGTCCGGAGATCAAGACCACCCTGGGTAACACGGTGGAACCCCGTCTCTACTAAAAAAAAAAATACAAAAAATTAGCCCGGCGTAGTGGCAGGCGCCTGTAGTCCCAGCTACTCCGGAGGCTGAGGCAGGAGAATGGCGTGAACCCGGGAGGCGGAGCTTGCAGTGAGCAGAGATCACGCCACTGCACTCCAGCCTAGGTGAAAGAGCCAGACTCCGTCTCAAAAAAAAAAAACAAAAAAAAAACAAAAAAAAAACAACCAGCTCTCACATGAACTACCAGACTGAGAACTCACTCATTACCGTCGAGATGGCACCAAGCCATTTGTATTAGTCCGTTTTCATGCTACTGGTAAAGATTACTTGAAACTGGGAACAAAAAGAGGTTCAATTGGACTTATAGTTCCACATGGCTGGGGAGGCCTCAGAATCATGGAGGAAAGTGAAAGGGACTTTTTACATGGTGGCAGCAAGTGAAAAATAAGGAAAAAGCGAAAGTGGGAACCCCTGATAAACCCATCGGATCTCGTGAGACTTATTCACTACCATGAGGATAGTAGGGAAAGACTGGCCCCCCTGATCCAATTACCTCCCCCTGGGTCCTTCCCACATTACGTGGGAATTCTGGGAGATACAGTTCAAGTTGAGATTTGAGTGGGGACACAGCCAAACCATATCACCATTCATAAGGGATCCATCCCCATGACCCAAACACCTCCCAGTAGGCCCACCTCCAACAATGGAGGGTCACATTTCAACATGAGATTTGGAGGAGACAAATATCCAAACCTTATCACATAATCTCTTTAGAAAATAAAAGTATTTTTGTTAGTCAATATTCTGCCTTGTCACAATATATCAATGATTTCATGTCTATTTGTATGCTCCACAGTACCTGGCACAAACTAGTCTCTCAATAAAGAACGTGGGAAGAGAACATTTTATGTTTTTATAAAAAGCAATGTTCACTAAAAATGCATAAGTGTTGAGGGCAGGCTATTAAATACATAATCTTATTTAATTATTTCAGGTTACCAACTTTTAAAAACATAGCATAATAACATTTTTTCAAGTAAATTTCAATTTTAGTAGGACTAATAATAAAACAATTGTTTCTTTGTCGATTCTTGTTTTAAAGTACATATATGCAGTTTTTTAGAAAGAAACTTATATCTAATACTGAATTATAAATACATGAAGACACATGAAAATGAAGTTAATCCATTTTAAATTGGAGATTACCAGCTAATAATTTGAATCATGATTTTAATAGAGCTGCTAAATACAACAGCAATGGAATGTAGATAGGATTCACAAGAAAATGAGTTTTGTCCATTTTAAATTGGAAATTACCAACTAATTTAAACCATGATTTTAATATATCTGCTAAATATAACAGTGATGGAATGTTAGGATTCCACGAAAAACGCTGTATTTCTACTCCCCATAAACTACATTATTAGTAAACAGAGATTTATAATCTCCAGAAATATTACTCATTTACTTTTTATAAATTCTATTACAAATCTGTGGAAAAGATATTTAAAATACAAATACATTTACATAGATCTTATTATTTCCTAAAAAATAACGTATTATAGAAAAATTAAAAAATACTCAAAATACCAAAAATAAAGTAAGTTTTATGCATAGAAACACTACAGAGCTTTGCAACTTTTCATATACAACCAAGCAAGGTATTATTAAAAGAGAAAATCTTTTGGTTAGCAAAGATCCCTTTTTGTAAATACTTAACATAACTGCATAGAGTGGGACATATCAGATCAATTCATTCCAACCAAATCATTATATCTATACAAGAGGAAAATATACAGTAGTCCCTGGTTATCCATAGGAGATATATTCCAAGTACCCCAGTGGATACTTGAAACCTCAGATAGCACCAAATCCTATATGTTTTTTCCCTATACATACATATGATAAAGTTTAACTTATAAATTAGGCACAGTATGGCATTAACAATAACTAATGATAAAATACTACAATTATAATATACTGTAATAATTATATGAATGTGGTCTCTCTCTCTCTAAAATATCTTACTGTATTGTACCATGAGTAACTGAAACCGCAGACAAGGAGGAACTACTATACCAGGAAAGAGTCTTTAAATCAATGTAACTAGCAGGGCAATTTTAAGCCTTGCAAGTTCCTCAGTTCTCATTATCTCTACCAACCTATGTGTGCATATTTCCCCTCTGATAAATCATTCATTTCTAGCGAACAGTAGCCTTTAGCCTTGTAAGGCCTTGTTTGAACCTTGTTGAATGTAAGGTTTCTGTATGGCTGCAGAGCGGTAGCTCTTTACTATCTTACCATAAGCATTTAAAATTTAAAGCAATGAATTAAAAGTTTAAGCTCAAAAGTATAGCCCAAAATTATATTCTCTAAACTACATGTGAAAAGAATAACAATTTTATTTCAATTTAGAGTCTAATCTTTTTGTGACTGTCCTTAGTAGGGTGCAACACAATAAACACCATGGATCATTTTAAAAGCCACTCTCATATAAATGAAGTTGAGAAATTGTATACCAATGAGGAAAAATTTATTCTAATAAAAGGACACTGAACATAAGCATCAGAAATGATGTATCTATTTTTTAAAAAGTTAAAGTAATGGTCAATAATTATTATAATGTTCTTTTGCCTCAGCATCACTAATCATTAGGGAAATTCAAATCAAAAGCACAATGAGATACCTATATAACTTCACACTTCACGCTCATTAGGATTGCTATTATTTAAAAAAAAAAATAGATTGAGTGCGGTGGCTCATGCCTGTAATCCTAGCACTTTGGGAGGACGAGGCAGGCAGATCACAAGGTCAAGATTTCGAGACCAGCCTGACCAACATGGTGAAGCCCCATCTCTACTAAAAATACAAAAATTAGCCAGGCGTGGTGGTGCATGCCTATAATCCCAGCTACTCAGGAGGCTGAGGCAGGACAATTGCTTGAACCTGGGAGGCAGACGTTGC